>NC_055979.1:9409953-9479953 GCF_018492685.1 Alosa sapidissima | reverse complement strand
AGCAGCCAGAGCTACGCCTACTCTGTGTGTGTGTGTGTGTGTGTGTGTGTGTGTGTGTGTGTGTGTGTGTGTGTGTGTGTGTGTGTGTCTATATGTGTGTGTTTGAGTCCCATGTCACTATCTCTCTGTGCCCAATTGCCCTGGAGAAACATTATATTAGCCTAGAAATCTAGACGCGCCCCTAGCGGCAGCAAATTACATTTGCTGCCAGGGCTATAATGATATCCTTGTATCTACAAAGCTAGTGAATAGTAAAAGGGAATGTTTTATATATATATATATATATATATATACATGATATGCATGAAGAGATTTCTTTTTATCGCCATTGTTGACACCCTGCAGTTCACTATGTCAATGCAGATGGCAAATGCAATGTGGAAAAGCACTTTTTTAAATATTCTTCCATTTGGAGCTTTATGTGTGTAAACAGCAGTCAGTAGCGTGGTGACTGTGGTCTGCATTCCCCTCCGCCGTCCCGCTGTTTGCTGCGTCCGTTCTCCCGCGGTCATTTTGTTTGTCATGTGAATGTCATCGTGTCTCTGCTATTCAGCTGAGGCGTGACTTACAGTTCTGGAAATGAGAGGGTGCCGACACACACACACACACACACACACACACACACACACACCACACACACACACACACACACTGGGCTTCCACAGAACAGCAAAAGCCCACAGAAGGGAGCAGTGCTGAACCCCACCTACTCCCCCCACATAGAATCTGGATCAGAATTGGGCTTTATATGTATGGAGCACATTATCAGTGTTGGCTTTATATGTATGGAGCACATTATCAGTGTTGGCTTTATTGGGCTTTATATGCATGGAGCACATTATCAGTGTTGGCTTTATATGTATGGAGCACATTATCAGTGTTGGCTTTATATGTATGGAGCACATTATCAGTGTTGGCTTTATATGTATGGAGTACATTATCAGTGTTGGCTTTACAACATACCGACGATGGACGCCTTATTTAGCGATGGAACACAATACACATGATGCATGCTAATACAAACAAACAATGTACAGAAAGTCTACAGAGACTACAAATAGTTTGGGTCCTAAATGGTTGGAAAGCACAGGTTGGATGATCTGTAGGGATAGCGTATTAGATCACACCGACGGAGGCTGTTCGCTGTAAAGCTCCACACGGAAAGCTGTTTATCCTTTTCAGCTGTTTACAGACACGCGATCGTGCATTGTGCTTCAGCGAGCGTATTTGACACATTGTTACACTACGTCCACATAGCTGTGGCATTCCTCCAGCTCCTGCCACATCCGAGTTGTTCTCAAGTCAGATGTCACACACAGTACAGAGACACGGTACAGTAGACGGTGATAAATCACACTCTACAGTGTTCTCAGACAAACTGGCCGAACCTGCTGTGTGTGTGTGTGTGTGTGTGTGTGTGTGTGTGTGTGTGTGTGTGTGTGTGTGTGTGTGTGTGTGTGTGTGTGTGTGTGTGTGAGAGATCATTGAAGGTCTGCTCATTCAAAAGAACAAAACAGGAAAAGAAGATAATTCCTCAACCCCAGTGTGTGAGGAGCATAACTCAGACACGTGATCTGCAAATCAGATAGAAAGCCACTTTTGTGTTAAGAATCTTTTTTGTTTTTCATAGAAAGCCAATTACTGGAAATTGCAGAAAACACATAACTGTGGCCATGCCTCAAATGTTCACACACACACACACACATGTTCACACACATGTTCACACAAACACATGCACATACACACACACACACACACACACACACACACACACACACACACACACACACACACACACGCACACACACTCAAACACTCACACGCATACACATATTTGTCATTTGGTTGCGGTAACAGTGACTAATGGACCAAATGTCATCCTCTCCTGTTGCACATACCAAGGTGACCAGATAACTATGTGCCACTCCTTTGCAATGTAATTAGGTCCTAAGTGAGAAGATGAGTGATTATAAGCACATACACACACACACACACACACACACACACACACACACACACACACACACACCGATCTTAACAAATTGTGTGTTGTGCATTGGCATCGTAAGTGTGTGCATTTGGTGTGCATGTGGATGAGGTTATGTATAGACTGGTTTCAAACATGGTGTTTGTTTAAGTTTGTTTTAGATGTTACCACCTTAGTGTGTTTGTAAGTGCATACATACTATGTATGTGTGTGTGTGTGTGTGTGTGTGTGTGTGTGTGTGTGTTTGTATCTGTATGTGCGTGCATCTCAATATGTCTGTGCTGTACCAACCTGTCAGCACACTGAATAATGATGTTCCAGTCTGTGTGTGTGTGTGTGTGTGTGTGTGTGTGTGTGTGTGTGTGAGTGTGTGTGTGTGTCAGAGAGGTTCATCCATCCACCCTTGGCACCCCTCCACATTGCATGCATATCTGTGTGAGACTGTTTGAAAGTCAGAAGTTCACGGCCAAATAGGCCGCACTTCCCAGACACATCTCCCTCAAGGGAACAGTAATGGGCCAACAGCTTCAGAAAGAAAGAAAGAGAGAGAGAGAGAGAGACAGAGAGAGAGAGAGAGACAGAGAGAGAGGGAGAGAGAGAAGGGAAAGAGAAAGAGAGGTAAGGAAATAGAGAGGGAGAGGGAAGGTAAAAGAGTACCCTCGGGTGCCGATGGGCTCTAATAGGTTATTGGAAGGCAGACAGCAGTCTTTTCATTTTTCAGTCAGTCATTTTTCATAGCTCACACTTGCTATTGAGGCACTGCACAGCTATCCTGCCGAGTGCACACACACACACATGCACACACACACGGACACACACACACACACACGGACACACACACACACACATAAACACACACACAGTGTGTGCCCCCCATGGTGAGCCCGGCGTACCATACGGCAGACACGTGTGAGTCATGCATGAGGCAGATGAGACGGGTATGACCGACTAGCACAGAAGCACTGTTCACGCACACACACACACACACACACACACACACACACACATTCTCTCTCTCTCTCTCTCTGCCCACCCACAGCCAAGAAAGGCCCTGCAGCTAGTGCTAGTACAACGCTAGTGCTAACATTACTGCGAGTACTAGCTGTTAGCAGCGGGTGCTAACATTACTGCTAGTGCTAGCTGTCAGCAGCGGGTGCTAACATTACTGCTAGTGCTAGCTGTTAGCAGCAGGTGTTTCATCTTTAGATGGTTATCCATAGAAGACATGTTCTTATTGCACTTTAATACAGCTGTACACAGCTTACATGTCACTGTGGAACAATTCTCACTTTCACTGAGGTACGTCCTTACCCAGGGATGTGTAGAGAGAGAGAGAGACTGGCATCTGTGTAGCGTGTGTGTGTGTGAGTGTGTGTGCGTGTTTGTGTGTAGTTAAGTGTACAGCCAGCTCAATCAGAGTTCAACATTGAAACATGGTGCCAACCAGCCAATCAGCCTTTTAGCCACCAGCAAATTGCCTGCTTCCTCTGAGTGACTCACCTAGCAGACACTCCACCCCACACTTATGCCTTGGTTTGTCTATGCCGCATGTCCCGATCCACACACAGATACACACACCTGTACACACACACAAACACACGTGTACACACACACACACACAGCCACACAATACACACACACACACACACATACACACACATACACACACTAACACACAGCTACTTGTTTACGTTGGCTTTTGATTCGGCCGCATGTATGTCCTCGTGCTTTTTTTCTCCACACACAAACACACACACACACACACACACACACACACACACACACACACACACACACCTCAGCACAGAGTGTCGGGATGACTTTCCTCCCTGCCCCCAGCTAATTGGGCCAGAGCCAGGAATGTGCAGACGGATGAGACGTGAATTAC
Source organism: Alosa sapidissima (assembly GCF_018492685.1). Classification (NCBI taxonomy): domain Eukaryota; kingdom Metazoa; phylum Chordata; class Actinopteri; order Clupeiformes; family Clupeidae; genus Alosa; species Alosa sapidissima. The sequence continues at coordinate 9,476,078 of NC_055979.1, read as the reverse complement.
ACACACACACACACACACACACAAACAAACAGATGGGACGGGAATTATGAGCTGTTGCCTCTCTGACAGGACTGTTTACCTTGGAGCGTGCGAGTGTGAAGGTCTCTTGGTTAAGAATGGCCGCCCATTCTGATAAAGGGATGGGAGGGGTGAGTGTGGGAGGGATATCTGTGTGTGTCTGTGTGTGACGGCACCGGCCGCCGGCCCACCACATTTAGCTAAATAAATGGCAGGTGCGATGCCTCAGCCCTCAGCACCAGATAAGTGTCTAATGTTGTCACTGAAATACACAGGACACACCATACCTAACAGCCCTGTGTGTGTGTGTGTGTGTGTGTGTGTATGTGTGTGTATGTGTGTGTGTGTGTGTTTGTGTGTGGGCAAGTCAGAGTAGGAAAGGATAGAGATAGACAGTTAAATTCCCACTGCTTCTACCATTAGGGGTCAGCACTTCTTAATTTCTATTCTGTCCTGCTGTAGCTGTTGGGCCAGGTCTGGTTCTCATGGGGCCCAGAGTGGGGGCAGTTCAGACCTGATGCTGGCCGCTCACTGTGTGTGTGTGTGTGTGTGTGTGTGTGTGTGTGTCTGTGTGTGTGTGTGTGTATGTGTGTGTGTGTATGTATGTATAAATCGCTATGGTCACTTGTTGTGACAACACCCTGACCCTGTTTGTTGTCTGCCCAGTCTGACGTGGTCCACCAGAGCGTCTTTGAGCTGATCCACACAGATGACCGCGCCATGTTCAGACGCCAGCTTCACTTCGCACTCAACCCCACCCAGACAGACTGCACCGAGGCATCCGACAGTTAGTATCCCACCGGCCTGGCACACACACATACACGCACATACACACACACATACACACACACACACACACACACACACACACGCACACGCACAATCACATACACGCATACACACACACACACACAAACAAACATACATACACAAACACACACACACACACACACACACACAAACACACACACAGACACACACACGCATACACACACGCACACACACATACACACACACACACAACTCCAGTTGCAACAGGCAGCCCTCATGACGGAACTCTTAAGGAATGTGTGTGTGGCACTGCGCTGGACCTGGTTCATGTGGGGGGGATTTGATGTTCTCTGCGCTAATGCACAAAAAAAGAGTTCAAAAAGGAAAAGGACGGAGAGAAGGGAAGCAAAATGTGCTAGAGCCCTGATGAATGCAAACAGTGACTCATGCTCCACAGTTTTCTGCTGGTGTTGGCTTTCAATTCTTCCTTTGTCATGTTCAAATTAGCTAAAAATTCTCCTCTCCCTCTGACTCTGTCTCTCTTCCTCTATCTTTCTCCCTCTCTCTTGCCCTCTGTGTGTGTGTGTGTGTGTGTGTGTGTGTGTGTGTGTGACCAGGTATGCAGAGCAGCAGTGAAGTCACCAGCAACCTGATGACCTACAACCCGCTGCACATCCCCCCAGAGAATTCCTCCTTCCTGGAACGGAGCTTCTGCTGCCGCTTCCGTTGTCTTCTGGACAACTCCTCGGGCTTCCTGGTAAACACCGGCCTGTCCGTCCATTCACACCGCGCACGCACACACACACACACACACACACACACACACACACACACACACACACACACCATATTAGTGTTGTCACAATACCAAAATTATGACTTCGATACTATACCTGCCATAAATATCACGATGCTCGATACTAAAACGATACTACGGCGAAATCCTAAGATATCTGGAGAAGAAAGGACTCAAACCTCCTCCAAGTGTACTGAGTCATTTGTGTTGAATTTGGTGCACTTTTGTAGTGTGTAGGTCAATTCTGGGTTCTAAACTTCTAAACTTCCTACATAATTATTTTTTTTTTCATAGTCAGTCAAATAATAGGCCTACTTTGTGTGATTAAGTCCTTTATTGTTTGTTATAGTTCATTTACATTGTGTTGTGTTTTGGCAATAAAGTAGCTTAAAATAGCCAAACTAGGCTAGATCAAAGTCAGTGTTAAAATTACTGCATGCAAATCACTGAATGCTAGGCAGAGGGGCCTAATCTTTAGGCCATTTGATGTACAGTATAGGCTACCCTAGGCCTTCCCGTGTTCATGGGATTTCTTTGACAGTTGCAAAGGGGAAAATGTGAGGATAGTCTTCTTTGCGCCCAGTGTACCAGTACGACGTTCCAACCACTCAGGTCTTCGTCAGATAGGCCTACACCATTACCTGTTGCAATATATCTGTGTGCATTCCTACATTATGTCTATTTCTTTGATAACATGATTTGCTACCAAGTACTGTAACAATAAGCCGCTATTATTATTAGGACTCAACACACTTTGGTGGTATTATGCTGTGGGCTTTAATTAGCGCATTTCGGGTAGCCTATCCTACATCTGGGCAATAATTATTGAACAAATTGCAATCTACATGCCATGACAAATATTACCAGTAGTAGGCTACTGACCGAACATGAAATAGATCGTTTACAAGTTATGGTAATGTTATTCTGGCGTGAACATTGCGCTTTCATCACGTTAGCACCCTATGATTACAGCTCGTTATGTCTCGTCAAAATGATTACAGCTCGTTATGTCTCGTCAAAATTCATTGATGAAGGAAGGTTCGCTTTATCCCAGAGAACCATACTCGTTTCACTTAGGCTAGACTAAAACATAAGAGAAGAACTTGGCACTAACCATGTAGTCGTGTTTTCAATAGAATATTCGTTAACCTGTCGTTCTTTGAACTCTTTAAAAATGTTGGGATATGTCTGTGAGGTGTTTAGCCAAGTTCCATGCGTAGCCTACTGCTTTTAAATGACTTTGTGTACCTGATGGCTTGCCTTCACTATTCGCGATGTACCTGATGGCTTGCCTTTACTATTCGCGATGTATCCGAAATAGTTGCAGATTTCACTGCACCTTTTGTTTTATCCACAAGGCCTAGAACTGTCGGCAAAGAACTATGTTGACGTTGGCTGCGCACTCACTCACTCAGAGCTGCCTGCTTGACACGCCCACTTGCCTAGATGCGTGCAAGGAGCAGTGAGAGCAGCAGTTCACACAGACACAGAACGTTATTATTTTAATACAGTATCGATTCTAAAAACGTCTGAAATCGTATCGTTTTTTGCGTGAAGGCATCGCGGTACCTTTTTAGTATCGATACACCGTGCAACACTAACGCATATACATATATACATATATACATATTTAGTCTGTAAATGAGGACCCTTAGTTGTAGGAGCCTTGGTCTGACCCTACCTTTAAATGAGGACCCTTAGTTGTAGGAGCCTTGGTCTGACCCTACTTTTAAATGAGGACCCTTCATTGTAGGAGCCTTGGTCTGACCCTACCTTTAAATGAGGACCCTTAGTTGTAGGAGCCTTGGTCTGACCCTACCTTTAAATGAGGACCCTTAGTTGTAGGAGCCTTGGTCTGACCCTACCTTCAAATGAGGACCCTTCATTGTAGGAGCCTTGGTCTGACCCTACCTTTAAATGAGGACCCTTCATTGTAGGAGCCTTGGTCTGACCACACCTTCCCCCCTCCCCCAGGCTCTGAACTTCCAAGGTCGTCTGAAGTACCTGCATGGGCAGAACAAGATGGCGGAGGACGGCACCATGTCCCACCCACAGCTGGCACTCTTTGTCATAGCAACGCCCCTGCAGCCACCGTCCATCCTGGAGATCCGTAGCAAGACGCTCATCTTCCAGACCAAGCACAAGCTGGACTTCACGCCCATGGGTGTCGACACCAGGTCTGAGCAATAAACATGTAAACAGTAAACACCTAGGTAAAAAAGTCACATCTGAAGGACTCCGTAAACATGTAAACAGTAAACACAGGTGGGAAATCTGGCTTGAGGAAGTAAAAGTCCTACCATGTATTGGTTTACCTGTGCACCTAAAACAGGTGATTTCACTTATTAGCTAATCTACCTGGCTGAAGAGTTGAGCTAGTAAGAATCAGATGGTTTTTACTGAAAGGTTGGAACAAATATGTGGTAGGACTTTTACTTTCTGCAGCCGGGTTTCCCCATCTTTGACAGTAAATTCCTAGGCAAAATGGTCACATCTGAGGAACATCTGATCGTCTCCGTAAACATGTAAACAGTAGACATGTGGGTAAACAGTAAACACCTGAACAGCTCAGTAGATATGTAGACCAGGTCAGTTCAGTAAATATGTTATTGAAGAAAGAAAGAAAGAGGCAGAAAGAAAGAGAATCCTGTGTGTTGCCCTCTGACACTGGTTGTTGTTGTTGTTGTGTGTGTGTGTGCGTGTGTGTGCGTGTGTGTGTGTGTGTGTGTGTGTGTGTGTGTGTGTGTGTGTGCGTGTGTGTGCGTGTGTGTGTGTGTGTGTGTGTGTGTGTGTGTGTGTGTGTGTGCAGGGGGGAAAGGTTGTCTTGGGCTACACGGAGTTGGAACTCTGCATGCGTGGCTCGGGCTACCAGTTTATCCACGCCGCCGACATGATGTACTGTGCAGACAACCACCTGAGGAGTAAGTACCCGCCACGTCTCTCGCAGAATGTCCCTCACAGGTCAAAGTTCAAAGGTCAAGTCAAGTCAAGTCAGTTTTATTTTTAAAGCGCATTTAACATGCACAGAGTGCAACCCAAAGCGCTGGCAGGTCAGACTCTCAACAATCAGATACACGTCCTCTGCAAATCAGTTAGGTGGCACACAAGTGCTTAGAGGTGTGAAATCACTCATATCGGATCCTTCCAACCAGGTGTAGCCTAACCCTAACCCTAAACCTAACCCTAGTAGCCTAACCCTAACTGTAAACGTAACCCTAGTAGCCTAACCCTAACCCTAGTAGATGTGCCCAACTGCTGGCCCCAGGTGAGATATGAGGTGTTTGACCATGTCTTCTGCCCTGCAGTGATGAAGACGGGGGGAGAGCGGCTTAACAGTGTTCCGGCTCCTGACCAAAGGGGGCTCCTGGTTGTGGGTCCAGGCCAACGCCAGACTCATCTACAAGCAAGGAAGACCGGAATTCATTGTGGCTCGCCAGAGGGCCCTGACGTGAGTCTCCACACAGCTGGGCTGTTTACTATCAACAAGACATCTGACAAGACCAATATGATACACCTCTTACTCACTTCAAATTCAGCCTCAAGGATCATCTATTTCTGGCTGGGTTTTGCTTCCTTAGTCTAACCCTGTGACTAATGACTACTTGTAGTAATCATTTCTCTCTCTCTCTCTCTCTCTCTCTCTCTCTCTCTGTCTCTCTCTCTCTCCTCTCTCTCTCTCTCTCTCTCTCTCTCTCCTCTCTCTCTCTCTCTCTCTCTCTCTCTCTGTCTCTCTCTCTTTCCCTCCTCTCTCTCTCTCTCTCTCTGTCTCTCTGAACAGAAATGAGGAGGGTGAAGAGCATCTGCGCCAGAGGAAGATCCAGCTTCCTTTCAACTTTGCGACGGGGGAGGCCCTCCTGTACGAAGACGCCGTCTCCGTGGCCTCCATCCCCAGTCAGCCCACCAAAGAGCCGCTGAAGCTGCCCAAGTCCGCCGAGCAGATTAACGTCGACCCCAACTCCCTGCTGGGCTCCATGCTCAAGCAGGACCAGATGTTGTATGGCCCGGGCAGCACCAACGACAACGGCAGCAGCGACGCCAATGTCCAGTTCCCTCCGATGCCCATGGAGGTGTCCATGGATTTGCCCATGGACCAGGTCTTCCTGGACAGCCACGCGCTGATGACCGTGCCTGGCGGGGACCCCTGGCAGCACTCACAGGCCACCGCTGCCACCACACCGACCGTGGGATCGGTCAAGTCGGAGACAAGTGTGAAGGACATGGTGGAGACGCTGCAGCAGATCATCGCGGACGCCAGCATGTGCCCGGAGCTGCAGCTGGACATAGACGTGGGCGATCTTGAGCTGAAGGAGTGGGAGAGCACGCTGCTGCGCATGAACATGACCACCAGCGAGAGCGCCGTCCAGCTCAACGACATCCTCACCAACGACATCTTCTCGTACGTGGAGGGCCTGTTTGAGGAGAACGGCCTGCAGATGCCCGCCTCGGGCCAGGGCGGCTTCGGGGACGTACACCCCGACTGCCTGCCAGGGCTGGAGCTGCAGACCTCCATCATGGCGGCTGCAGGACAGGTCTTCGACCTGCCGGGGGCTCCACCACCACAGCCACCGCCGACATTCAATGATGCCCAGCCGCAGGGCAACCTCCTGGGCATGGGCCTCCAGAACAACACGCCCATAGGAGGGGCACCGCGGGGCACCATGAAGCTCACACACATTGGCCCTGAGATGACGCTGGCACAGTCAGTGCCCACTGGTAGCCTCTCTAACCAGGCTCTACAGCAGAGGGTCCTGGGGAACGGAGCTGACCTCCAAGGGTTCAACCCCGCCGCTCTGGCCGGACAGTACAACCATTGCCAGGGCCAGGGTCAGCTACAGCAAGGTCGCCTGGGCAATGGCCCCCAGCAGAACAGCAGGGCGTCTGTGCCCCAGCGGCGGATTCTGACTGACCAGCAAGAGATGCTTGGCCAGGTGCACCCCAATGCGATGATGGTGCCCGCCATGCCAAACCACAACACCATGCCCACAGCTGCAACCCTGCCGTCCCAGCCAATGGCCTTTCAGAAGCCTCTCAACCCACCAAATGGCCAGGATGGCTCTTGGGTCTCGTCCCTGCCCGGCTCCGCCATGGCAGACGGCATGCTGGGAGGGCGCGCCCAGAGGATTCCAAACCAGACGGACATGTCGCTGACCAACTCGCCTGCCGCCTGTCTGCAGGGACGCTTCTCTCTGCACACCCAGCCCGGCCAGAACCCGTGGCCTCTCCAGCAGCAACAGCAGCAGAACCACCTGCAGCAGAGCCAGCAGCTGCAGAGCCAGCAGCTGCAGAGCCAGCAGCAGCAGCTTCCCAACCCCCTGTCCAATGGACACCAGCACTTGTCTAACTGCTACGGTCAGACGGCAAATTTCCAAAGAGACGCCATCTCGCAGCTTCTCCCCCAGAACACTCCGACCTTCGGGGCGGCCTTCCGAGCCCCGAACCCCGCCGCCACCCCTCAGCCGGGGTCAATGGGCGTCCCTCACCTACCTAAAAACAGCTGCATGTTCGACAGCTCGCCCCCAGCCGCTGCCCTTGCCCAGACCAACCTTGCTGCGTCCGCCCCATCTGCCCTGGCGAACGGCGTGGGCTACAACCACCGTCGGCCGGACGTCTCGGTGGCAGGCCACAACATGAAGGCCCTGCTCAACCACAGCCTGCCCCAGCAGCAGGCCACCTGTTTCTACCCGCGGAGCACCACCGACGCCCTGGGCACTGCCACCACCAACGTCGCTGTGCCCGCCCTCAACCACATCACCCCACAGGACACTCTCAACCCCCTGGAGACCCTGATGGCACCGCCACGGCCGTTCCTCAACTGCAACGGCCAGACACCGGTAAGCGGACTCCATTTGTCTCGCATGTACCGGCTGGATCACTAAAAGCAAGGTCAAGTGAAAGAAAGGGGAGCACTTCCCTGGGTCAAAAATGTTTGTAAATAATAAAATGTACAATAAAATGTGCAATAAAAGCACGGGGTGCTCATCAAAAATGGGCCTTTAAGCCGTCAACCTGCACATCAGCTATGAAAACCACCACACACACAGAAGAAAGCTTGTTACAATTCATCACTGTGCAATGCATTTCATAGCATAATTACATACCCAGATACTGGGAATGTAAATTCAAATGGGGATGTTTCAGAAACTGTATGTCTTGTGTGATGTTGATGTTTTGTGTCTTGTTTTCTTTTGCAGATCACCAACCCTCTGATACAGGACAATGGTCCCTTCCAGTTCCCTAACATGGTCAATGAAACCACATACTTCACAGAGAACAGTCAGGCCAACTGCTGTGATTTCTAGAATGCACAGACAGACAGACACCCATTTGCCTTTTGGTCTGTCATGAAAATGAATGCTGTGAGACCTGACGAAGCAGCACTCGTCTCTAAAGAAAACTGAGTCCAGACTGACTAAAAGAAAAAAAACAAATGACAACAGGTTCACAAATGCCTTCTGAGATTCTCTCTACGTGCCTTCCTGTGGAGATGTGACAGCGACTCCTTTTTTTGTTTGTTTTTTTTCCCCTCGCATCAGCCGCAGCTCAAAATGTACAAATGAGGACCTTGCATGACGTCAGTCAGACACTTTGATTTTGCTTGTTTGTTTGTTTGTTTTTGTTTGTTTAAAAATGCAAATGGATTTGAAATGGAAGCAGCAGCAGGACTGTCACTGGAGAACCCGGGGGCTGCTCTTCGGAGGAAAGGAAAAAACACCAGGAAGGTGCAAAAGAAAATATTTATTTTGTTTTGTTTTGCGTTCTATCCAATTTTTTTTTTCATTTCTTTGTCACTCTTGATTTTAGTATGCCTTGTGTGTGTGTGCGTTTTACAGCCACAGGAAATAAGTGTGTATATGTGTGTGTGTGTGTGTGTGTGTGTGTGTGTGTGTGTGTGTGTGTGTGTGTGTGTGTGTGTGTGTGTGTGTGGTAGGTTTGCTACCTGTGATCTCTTTAATGAAGTAAGCATGCAGAAGGCAGAGGGAGACACACACAAACACACACACACACACACACACACACACACACACACACACACACACACACACACACCAGAGATGTACCGCAGGTCATCTCTGGGCCCAGACGCATGTAGAGTTGTGGAGAACCTGGGTGGTGGCAAAGTTCAAAGGTCAGGGGGTCAGGAAGTCATCCGAATCTGGTGTGAGAGTGAGTTGAAGTTTCCATGCCATAGCCATAGCTGCCATACACTGGCTCTGCCACAGAAATGGGGGCAACCTCCAGGGTTCCAACCCCACTGCCCTGGGAACACAGTATAGCCATCCCCAGGCTTTGGAGCCTTGGCCATCTGTGGCTGGGGGCTCCTGGGTAACAACCCCCAGCAGAACAGTAGGGCATCAGGGGCAAGGGGCCGCTCAGCGCCGATACTGCCCCAGCATCCCCTACTCCCCCAGGCCTCTCTCACTGCCCCCCCCCCCTCCAAACTGCTAGCCAAACTGCATTATGTTATAATATATCACAATTGTAACAAGGTATGTTAATCAGATTGTTAATGGATAACATTTATTCACTTTGCTTTGTGCTGTTTTGTTTCGCTTTATGAATGTTTCTTTTATATTTTTTATAAGCATTTAATCAAAAATATCAGATACGTCAATGAGCCATTTTTCTCTTCCTCTGTCTCAGGCTTCTTCTTCTAACTGCCTTCTCTCTCTCTCTCTGTCCCTCTCTCTGTTTATCTCTCTCATTCTCTCTCTCTGTTTTAAACTTGTGATTCTGTTGGAGGAGAGGGACCCCCCCACACACACACACACACACACTTTTGCCCCCACCAGGCTGTCAGTGTGATCTCTGCATCCCTGAACAGACTTGGGGAGTATTCCAAGTATGTGGTTTAGTGACCTAGGTAAGTTAACTCAGAGTAAATGGTAAACCTTCTACAACAAGAGGCCTATGGCATTGTTTTGTTAGGAGGATGAAGCCATACAGCTCTTCCATTAGGAGGTTTACTACTTACTTTGAGTTGTAATTTACCCAAGTTTGTCACTAAACTACACACTTGGAATACCCCCCGGTGTCTAGGACAGGAGAGTAGAGGAATTGGTAGAGAGGAGAGTTCCAAAATGAAATGAACTTAGTAAAACATGCAGATGGCCTCTTATGGGAAAGACAGCAGGTGGTCGTAGCACTGAGATGATTGGCTTGTAGTGACCAATCACCCTCTTGCTCCTGCTTTGTTTGTTGTTTTGTTGTTGTTGTTGATGATGTTGTTGTTATTTCTTTTTCTTTTTCCCTTCTTTCCTTCAAATGTGTGTTTGTATGTTTCTATACCAGAATGGAGATTGTATTATAGAGTAAGTTGTTGAAGCTTAGCATGTCCACTCTTCTCTGCGTGAGACTTCCTGGTCCTTGTCTAGCACGGCAATTCTGATTGGTTTCCGCGTCTGACTGTCAACAAGGAGTAGGAGGTGGTTAACCAGAGGCAAGAGAGTGGATTGGCAGACCCTATGTGCCTTCAATTCACATTTCACCAGAGTGTAGCTTTTGTATATTCCAAAAAAACAAAAACAAATAGGACTGTTCTAATTACTCATGAACCTTGCTTTTCTGTTATTGAAATGTAAATAAAGCAAAACAATGTATGTAAAATACCTTACCTCACCATATTAAGGAGTATGGCCACCTATGAATTCTGTAGAAAAGGGCAAACTAGTTTGTAGCGCTGGAAGCATGGGCTTTCTCCTTACTCGTGTAGGTTTGTGAGCTGAATACTATAGCGGCGAAGACGTTGAAAGTCGTCCTCCTCGGCGTCTGTAAGAGGTGGCTCTCATAGAGGTGGCCTCTCCATGGAAAATAGCCCAGAGGAATTAAGCCTTAGAGGATTGCCCCCCTCCACACTTAGACACCACTCACACACACCAAAGTCAGAAGCATTTATCGTCTTTGGCGTCACTTTACACACCCTCTCCCTTGAGGTGTATCAGTGGCCTCTCCAGCATAAACCATAACAGTACGTGGCAGCTACAGGATCTTATGCAGTTTGTTCAAATACTTTGGAGATCAGTGGGGTGAGGTCCGTAAAGGCCCTCGGACTACGACAGGAAATGCTTTACCTGTTCATATGAGATTATTACGACACATATCTATGACACACTCTCACCCGCAGCAGTTAGTCTGAAATGTTAAAAACATCCCAAGTGCCTTAAGGATTTTATTTCATTTGATTTCATGCATTAGTGACATGTAATGGCTTCTGTGTGTTGATTTTAACTGTGATCTGTTTGCTGGCTCTGTTGATTTAACAGATAGGAAATTAAAGGTTTGGTTGGTACTGTAAATATGCAACACATAGTGATGCCCCAACTAAAGTATGCCACTTACTTATTCTTATAATAGTAATTAAAAAATGGAAAGATTGTCCCTATTGTCCCTCCGGTGTGATCCCTCGTTGTGGATGCCTTCAGAGATTTCCTGTTTGTAGTGAAGAGGACACCTGGTTCTGTGGGGGGGGGGGGGGGGATGGACTGATAGTGAATGTGTCATTCACCGGTGCAGTGGATGAGGAAGGTGGAGTGATCAGAGGTGTTGGTTGAACCATGTTGGTTTGTGAGGGAGATAGTTGGAAGTGATGGTGCGTAGCTACAAGAAGGCTGGTGTGGTTGAACGGGAAACATGGAAGAGGACTAACCAGAGGACATATCAGGATGCGACAGCATTTTGGCACTTTCAGTTTCTTTCTTTCAAACAGATCGGTTCTCTCTCACATACACACACACACGCACATACATACAGTATACACACAGAGAGAGAGAGAGAGAGAGTTATGAGCATGGAATCCTGGCATGCTCCTAGAAATTCACAAAATGGAAGAGTGCGCAAAAAAAAAACACTGGTGCCAACTTTCCAAATGATTCTCATCGTTCTGGGGTTCAGCACTACTCAGCCAACTAATTAAATGCGTTTTCTGCATGCTTTAGAACAATGGAATAATAGAAGCACTTGCTACTGCAGATGTCTGTTTTCTCCTGCCCCCCCCCCCCCCCCCCCCCCCCCCCCCACAACCCCAACCAGCCGCTCACTGGAGTGGTTCAGGCCCAGATCTGGTCCTCTCCTGGGCTTCTTCCGGCTCCATACCATCCCATAATCATCTGCTATCTAGACAGAGGGCAAGTTTCTTTTGTAAATGCAGTATCATCGTATTATTTACATTTTTTTAAATGTATGTATGTGAATTTATTGTTTGTTTGTTTGTTTGTTTGTGTGCTACCTGGCCTTATAAGAGCCCTCACGTACCATGTACCATTTTGTAAATTTTCTGCACAGCTGTTAAATATGTAAGCCATTTTTGACGGATTTTTCCTAAAATACAGCATAAGTATATTGTAGCTTTGACCTTTTTTCTTGCTATTTTGTAATTGCAAAGAGCCCCTCTTCTCTGTGTCTCATTATTAATATTTCATTCTTGTGCTATTAAAAGGCATTTTGATGACTCTACAATTAGTGTGATCTTCTTTTCACAGGCTATCATAGTCCGAACGGCTAAGTGGGTGCTTAAAACAAGGGCCCACTCGCAAGTCCTTTCCCATCTCCTTTTCTTTTTCTTAATGGCCACAAGAGGGTGCTTTCATCCATGCCTTTCCCATCATCATCTCTCTCTCTCTTTCTGTTTATCAATCAGTTAGTTACACAACAATTGCGAAGAATGTCAGACTCGTTGCAGGTCTGCCCAAGCAGTAATTAACTCTGCATCATGTGTTCTAGTTACCCACTGGGGCCCGCTGAGCGAAGCGGAGCGCAGAGCAAGCGGCGGACAGCGGATTTTCCCAGAATAAACTGACACACATCTCTCGCAGTGTTTAGACGCCACCGCTAATAAGCTTTAATGTGGGATTTATGTTTTTCTTTTCATGGCTGAGAAGGACTGTGGCTTCAAAAACGATGAAGTGAGATCGAATTGGGTGGCTGAATAAACTCCTGAATAGATTGAAGATGACCCATGGCGCTGGGGATAGAAGTTTATCGGTCGCTTGTTGACAGATCTTCTGAGGGAATTTCAGTGCAGAATGTATACCCTCACCGTAGAAATGACTGACATTTTATTACAAAATAATTAGAATATCGACCGATTTTTATTGCCGGTAGCCGATATTGATTTTCATAGGGCTATTGTCTAGCTCTAAAGTTTGGTAACACAATGAGACAGTGTAAGGTACAATTGAATTTCGTTATAAGCTTCCATTTTTATTAATCCATATAGTTATATATCTATATTTCTTCCTTCATGATCTAAACATTTTTTTTTTTAAATTTATTTCCTCTTTTTGGTAATTTCAGTCAGATCTGGAAAATGGACATTTGGCCAAAACAAACAAACAAAAACAAAAAAACGCTGAGTCATGCCCTTCTACACCAAAATTCCTGCAGTAGGCCTATCATTCTTTGGAAATAAAATGTCCCTGCTGTAGTATGGTCCTGTCCTCCAAGACTCACATACAGTCCATTCTTCAGGTGCACACACACACACACACACTGCTCACATTTCACACTCTGGTAAATATGTTCATTCACAATAATTATGCCAACTTTCAGAAATACACAGCACAAACAGAAGGCGTTTGGCACATTAAGTTCTCTGTTAAATGTCGTGAATAAATTATGCATTCTGCATTTGTTCCGTCCTAAAATGCTGACAATTACACATGGTAGAAGATACACATCTTTTCCGTCTTCAATATCAAATGTAATGCTAAAATCCTATGATAATCGTGATCCAACGTCTGTCCTGATCATACAAATCGATGATCCTGCAGAAAGGTTCCGTCCCTCCAGCAGAACCGGCGGCTTACAGGCCTCGGTGCTGTGCTATGCTGTGCTGCGATTGGACAAACGAGTCGGATAGTGAGCGCGTCGGGCCTGACGTGTTCGCCCGTGTATCTGGGAGATTTTTTCCCTCCCATGCCTCTTAACCTCAGGCCTGTGCTTCGCTGCGCGCTCCCGTTCAAATCTGTGCCGGTCGCCTGGTCACTAGAATGAGTGCGCTACTCTGACTTGGTGGAGAAGGGAGAGGGAGGGGGTTGTTGACGTCGAGAGCGCGCAAGAGCTCGTTACAGAAGAGGAGCTTTGCAAAGATGAATTAGATGCTAAGTCTTGACGCAATTTAAATGTCGTTTGTTTTTTATATGCCAACTTAACTTTAAATAAACTTTGTTTTCGTCTCGTTCGATAAGTGTCGTCTTAAACAGGTGCTGCGTTTGGACTGCTATCATCATTGCCTAAATGACGAAGGGGACATGCACTTGCTGGCACCAACTATGTCAATTAATGTTGAAATAGGATACTTTTCACGCTGCCTCGCCGGATTGATGGGATGCTAAATCAGTACTTCAATTTAATTCTGTTAATACATCATTTATGTCCGAATGATTTTTGCTCACATAAGATGGATTCGCAGTTTTGATTGATGGAACCGTGCAAGTAAAAGGATTTGGGAGCACGGTCGGTGCCTTTCAACGCTACTTGTAAATTCGTATTCGTTTTTTGGAGTCTTTACAATGAAAACATAAAGACATAATTTGCATTGGGGTTGTCGTGGTATTTGTGCATTGTGTTTTTGCGGGAGAAGAGACTGTAAATCTTCTGCCAGATATGTGTTGGTCGAACAACACTGTGCTGAAATACAGGAATACAGACCTACTGTAGAGCCTTAAAATGTATGCTGGACGGAAACGAAGAAAACCGGTCCAAAGAGCGTAAGTAGGCCTATAACATTCTACATAGTCTGACTATTTAAATCGGTGTAGGTATTTTTTTGTTTAGTCATCCACCTGTCAGCTAACAGGTTATGTAAAATGTAGGATGGTCGACACTGTATTACATGTGGTGAACTGTGGTGCGTCCACAAGTCCATCAAATGTATTTGTTGGTTTTGACTGAAACTATTTACATGCATTGTGATCCTGGCAATGAAATTCCCATTGACACATGTAGGTTACTCTGTGTTGTAAGTCTCAGGGGGCAGTGTTCAAAACTTTGGATCACATATTATACCGCAATTTAATTACATATAGCCTACCAGTGCCTTTTAATCAATAACGGTAAACTGACAGACCGATTGTAGCCTACACTCCATTTAATCACTGTGTAGCCTAACATGGTAAAGCTGCTACATGGAATTCAATTCACATTTAAATGAGTAGAGACGATGTAACTGTATTTGTGTTTCTCTGGTAGATTTCATCTTTGTTTATGCATAGTTGGATAGTCCATCTTAGGTTTATTCAGTGAAGAACGGGACATAAACTCAGTCTATCGAAAGAAAGCGCAGGTGCAGGAGTAGGCATGTACATTTTCCATCTTTCATTTCCGTTACTCGGTTCATCATTTTAAACCCTAATTCGACAAGTAATGAGTCTGCATATTACTTCCTTGGCATAGTTGTAAAATGCCAAAAGAATTTAATTTTCGGAAGTGTGTTTGCGAAGTTGCTGGTGGTGACAGTTTAATGTTGTAGCCTAATTACCATCTCAGACTAAGAGGGGAGCAGAAATTGCATTCAATTAGTCTATTTTTAGTTCCGTGATTATTTTCATAAAAGCTAATATTATTATTAGAATATTTGCGATCACTTGAATTTATGATGGGATTTGGTACGAATAAATCTAAACTAGACGAAATATATTAGTTAGGCCTATTTAATGTAATGTGTGCCTGTGGAAAATGTAGCGTTGCGCGCAATGCATGATCACGCTGAATGTATAGGGTAAAAAAAGGGGCAAACATCTAAATGCTGTTCTTTTAAAACAAATGATGAACCTCCTCTGACTGTGTCATGTGCACCACACACTGTAGACCTATATATAAACGTAATTTAAAACAGAATTCAAGAGCATACAATTTCCTGGAAATAAACTGGCCATTTTGATACAACTCTTATTAGCTTTAGAGTAGTAGGCCCGCTGGTGACCATCACTGATGATCACGTTGTGTTCGTTTCTGATGCACCTGTGTCGCTGCCTGTCCAGGGTAAAACAGCCGCCGGTGGAGGGTGTGAAATCCAACCCATCCAAGCGGCACAGAGACCGGCTGAACTCCGAGTTGGATCGTCTGGCCAGCCTACTGCCATTCCCCGAAGAAGTCACCTCCAGCCTGGATAAGCTCTCGATTCTACGCCTCAGCGTCTCCTACCTGCGGGCCAAGAACTTCTTCAGTGGTGAGCATCTCGGACATCTTTGACCTGTGTGTACTGAGGCAGAGTGTGTGTGTGTGTGTGAGAGAGAGAGAGAGAGAGAGAGCGAGAGAGAGAGAGTGTGTGTGTGTGTGTGAGAGAGAAGAGAGAGAGAGAATGAGTGTGTGTGTGTGTGTGTGTGTATGTGTGGCTGGGCAAAGCTGAGTTATTTTGACTGGAGCGGTTGTTTTTGTTTGTTGTTGGTTTGGAGCTGGTGGTGGCGGGGAGAGGAGCCATAGAGTCGGTCAGCAGCTCAGCTTGCTCTGGCTGAGAGAGTAGATCTGACCGCAGCTTCTGATGCTTCAGAGCTGAGAGAGTAGATCTGACTGTAGATCCTTGCCCCTCATTAGGGGCTTAAGGCCAAACTGACCGTAAGAGGTTTACTGCAAGGGTCTCGAGTACAGCCAGGTAAGAACAGACATTAGAAGAATGCCTGGATTATCAGCTTTAGTGGCACGATTCCCAGAACAATATTATTATGTTATATTTTATTATATTGTATTGTATTATATATTGTTTTTATTTTTTTGTATTATTTGATATCATATTATAACTTGTCTTGGCTAAATTGGGTGTACATTTTATTTATTGTGTTTTATTTTATTTATTATATACAGTATCTGTGGTAACTGTTGTATTTCTTTGTAGTTATAGACACTGTAAATGAACATTCTAATGGCAGTATTTTTCTTCTTGTTGTGCTGGGATTGTATCACTTGGGAATGATTGGATCTAAATTGGCAGCGGTGTGTGTCCTGTTAGATTGTGTAGTAGCAGGCAGATGATTTGCTTCCGTACAGCACAACAGTACTCTCTCTTTGTCACTCAGGCTGATTGTGTTGCCCAATACCATCAAAGCATATTGAATAATTTGTGATGTGGAAGAGGCTTTTCTAAGAGCTGCTCGAGCCTGGGCTCAGTCTCACGACAGTTCTCTCTCTCTCTCTCTTCTTGAGAAACTCTGAATATTTCATGGCCCTGTGCGACATCAGCCGTCTTTCAGAGATTTAAAGAGAACGTTGAACACACACAAGGTGTGAAACAATCGATAGCACGCTTTCAAAGTAAACATGTAAACATTTCCAAAAATAGCTGCCTTTTAATATTTTTTTATTTAACTCTCTTGGTCACCATAAGTGGATGAAAAAAAAACCTTTATTTTATAAAAGTGTACTGCAATGCAGGCCCATGAGTGTGGTGAAGCATTAATAATTTAAAAAAACTAGCTTAAAGAATTTATAAAATGGAGGGATAGAAATGTTTGTATATGACAGTGGATCTTAAAATGGCTGTGGCAGGGGCAGTGGACAGACACACTGTGTGTGATCTATCTCTGAGGATCATACCTGGGATGCCGTGCAATGTGTGTGTGAATTTGTGTTTGTGTGTACATACATGTGTGTGTGTGTGTGTGTGTGTGTGTGTGTGTGTGTGTGTGTGTGTGTGTGTGTGTGTGTGTGTGTGTGTGTATGCGTGTGTATAAAGTTGTGTGTGTGTGTGCATGTGTGTTTGTGTACGTGTGTGTGTGTGTGTATGTGTATGTGTGTGCGTTCACATATATTATGTACATTGTGCTTACGTGTACCTTATTGATGTTGACAATAATGCTCAAGGACATGTCTCAGCTTTTTATCCTTGGGGAGTGGCTCACTGTACTGACTATGGCCAGTTTGTGCAAGAATGAATTATACAGTACCATGGTATGTTGAACTGCTCTTGTAGTTCATGTGTATGTTTATGCTTTCAGTTTATGCATTCATGCTGCTCAAGCTATTGTCATAGCCGTGGCTGGGAGGTGGCCATTTTGATCAAAGTTTACGTACAGTATATGTAAAATCAGGCATTCCCAACATTTTCAAGCATTCTATAGAAAGACCCATTTTAGAATGTGAGAGAGACAGAAGGTGTGAAAGACAAGATATGATGAGAAAGAGAGAGAGAGGACATGGTGGGAATGGTGGAAAGTGGTGAGAGGGAGAGAGAGAAAATGAGATGATGGAGGCGTAAACTGTAGAAATGGAGAGAGTGAGCGAGAGAAAGGAGAGAGAGGGGGAGAGAAGGAGGAAGTGGAGGCAGAGGAGGAGAGAGTGTTCACAGAACCACAGAGAAATCTTCCATTATGTCTCATGTTACTTTATTAGCCTACCCTGTGATTCACCGTAGATTTGCACTTCTCTCTAGAAGAGAACTATGAGATGTTTAATGAATTTTATCTGCCTAGTGCTCAATAGCTAAATAAGTACATAACATCAAGCAAGCCCCATGGAAATATTTTCAATTATTTAACATTTAATAGTTTTGTAGGGTTAGGGTATCAGCAGAATGAATGACAAGAAATTAAATTAAATAGGAACATAATATTATTATTATAATAATAATAATAATAATAATAATTATTATTATTATTATACAACATTAAAATTGTTATTAAAGTGTATTTACATTTTATATCATTACTATTATATAATAATCATTACAAATATAATAGATAAATATGTATGTTGTAACACTTCAACACAACCAGAGCAGCAAAAATAATACTATTGTTTTCCATAAAGACATTCTGTTATGAAAGCCTCTGGACGTTTTGTGTGCAGCTCTAGCACAGAGCACATCTGTGTCAGCAGCCAGTCCCATCTCCCTGTGAGTCATGTCCCTGAGTGTGGAAAATAGGCCATCAAAAAGGACAGGCATCTCCTCGGACGCCTATTCCCTCCTCATTTACCACCGCCTCACCATCACCATCAATCCACTCACGGGCTAAAGACGGACCAATTAGACCTCCCGCAGGCTCCTGCACCACTCCCCCAGTCCAACCCCCACCACTCACCAACCCCCAGTCGCTCAGCCACAGTCTCTGCCTCCGCCCGGCTGGGCTCTCTCTCTCTCCAGCCAGACTAGAGCCCTGTGTTTGTGTTGGAATGTAATTTGTTATGTGTAAACAGCGCAAATGCCATGTGACATGCTGAGATTATATGCTGGCTTTTAGTGAATCGCTTGTGCGATGTGGCTAAAGTGGTGGGTGAGGGCTTAGCGATGGAAGAGTTGTGCGGTGGTGGCGGGTTGTGTGTTACCGTTAGCTGGTCTAGTTCAGCTTGTCTGTCCCCAGGCTGGTTGGCTGAGCACGCCGTGAAAAGACTGGACTGGCCATTGTGTAATTCTGCTATTAACCTAAGTTCCCTAATGGTCTTAGTATGTATTGCTGTTATTACGTATAACTGTTATTTGTCTGATATTGTTACACAGCGAACTGTTTTTGTTTCTGCTATTGTCTAATATTAGATTTTTACTGTAATGAAACACACCAGTGAATCAGACATCATGGAGGCGCCCCCAGGCATTTGGAAAAGCAAGGAGAGGAAAGGTTCAGTCAGATCCTTGGGGCAACACCACTGACATCCCCTGATGCATCTCAGGCTCCACTTCCTGGAAGCAGAGGCTCATGGGAAGGCTCTGTGTTAACGTAGCATTCTCAGCTCAGCAAGAAAGCGAGGGAGAACTTGGAGAGATGAAGACAGCGAGAGTGAAATGGGGGCAGGGTTGGACAGAGTGATGTGGTGGGGTCATTTATTCTTCTTCGTTTATGCTGAGGTTCTGGTGGGATTGCCTAAGCAAATTGTTGTTTTGCTAGCTATTATAGTGGCTTTCCACAGCATCTTAATCAGGAACAGGAAAATATTATTTAGCTTTTTGCTGGAATTGTTGAGCTGTTAGTCATGCCGAATGGCCAATGATTTTCTTCCATGAAAAGCCATGATAGCCCAAACATTGCACCCTTTAGCATACCAGTGGTCTATAATGGCAAGCAAATGTGTTGAGTGGAAAAGCGCAGTAGTAGTTTTGTGACTGTACACTTTGAGACATTTGTAAGGCCTACAGGGGTGGTAGCAGGCTAATGCTTTGTTTTATATTATTTGATTATGGTCATGCCTTGAGAGGTGAAAAAGATGGAAAAAAGAGGAGAATGTGGTCTGGGCTGGAAGTGATTAGAGTGCCTCTGTGCAGATGGTCGTGAATGCTGCAGAGTTTCTGTAAGAAAGACTGCGCTTCAGTTCAGTTGTTTGCAAATACCATTCATGGGTCCCCTTGTCATGAGAGCTTCTACAATATCATCCTGTTTTAGCCCCTCAGATTTCTGTTTGTTTTCATCCAGGGTAGTGAAAACTATTCTTTCAGTGTGTTCATCGTTGTTTCTTTCCAGACAGGCTTCCCACCACAGACAATGCAGAATTCTAAGAAATAGATGTTTACATAAATCATGTCAGTAGGTTTTGTAGTACTTTTTGAAACTCTGTTGCCAGTTTTTGATAGTGGTCATGGTGCTGTTGCGTTTGGAAAGCAAAATGCAGGGTCTGTTTTTGAGGAGTCTCACCCCCCTCCACACACACACACACACACACTTAGTCTCTCTCTTTCTCTGTTTCGCTCTTGACTGTTTGTCTCTGCTGTAGCTGTAGCACCAAAAATTGGCAAGAAAAAATATGAAAATGTTCTATATTTATTCAGTGCCAAGATAAGGCAATGTGCCAACACAGACATATGTTAGTGGTTTTATCTTAAATATTCTAATTTGTTAGAGAAGTCAATGTAAGGTAGTAGGTGGACTATTTGATGTGGGACATTATTTATTAATGCGGTTTTTCATTTTTCATTTCATTTGTGAAATGATAAGCATTCTTATTGTTAATTTATTATTGGCTGCTCTTTCATTTGTTCTTTGAGGCATAAAGAGTGAATGTTTTACATTTACATTCATTCATTTAGCTGATACATTTATCCAATGCAACCTACAAAGTTTTTTTTTATTTACAATGCCGTAGGGTGACCTGAAGTAACTAAATAAAAACAAGATAGTAACCAGAGCATGCCTAGTGTAGAAGATCAAAATGTTGTATGCCCTCATGGACAGTAGCTCAGTGATGTCTGCATCTTTCCAGGTCGGAGATTTTCTAGACAGCATGCCACTCCATCATAACACTGGCATTTAAGTCAGATCTAACCACATGGACGCACGAAAGAAACGTCACCAACACGCCTTCTCACTAGGTGTGAATTTTAACCGCATGTTCTACTCCTCGTTCAGACAAAGCACATTTACATAATGTCCGGAGGAAATACTAGGGGGGGAGTAGTATAAACACCGGGTGAATTCGGACCTCCATATGACCGGTTATGTCGTTCAGATATACGGCCCCACCGTTTACCATCGGCAGAACCTCCGGTCTTACACGTATGTCTGAAAGCGCTTTAAGTCAAACCAGAGGGTGTGTTCTAAAGGGATAGTAATAGATAGTAAAAAATAAGTGCATGTGTGTGTGTGTGTGTGTGTGTGTGTGTGTGTGTGTGTGTGTGTGTGTGTGTGTTGGTCCCAGCCGAAGAAGGGTGTCAGGAGATGGAGGCGGCTGGCGTAGCGGTCAGTGTTGTGTCTGGCTGCGGCAGTGGGGATAGTTTGGGGCAGTGGGGGTAGTTTGGGGAGGTGGGGGCTGTTTGGGGAGTGTTGATAAGCTGGGTTGGGAGGTCAGAAGCTGTGGCTCTAGCTGAAAAAACTAGGCCACTTGTAGCCAGCCAAGCTCTCTCTCTCTCCCTCTCCCTCTCTCTTTCTCTCTGTCCCGGCGAAGAGCATGCATGCTCCGATGCAAACACTCATCACCTACCACACGCTGAACCATGCAGTCAAAACACACAGGGGCTTTGGGCTTCTTGAACTCAACATGGGTGAAACCAGTCGCTTCTGGAAAACATTTCCAGTACTGTTCTTTCCAATTATGATCCAGTTAAAGGTTAGAAGAATTCCACCAGAGGAAATGCTCACGCTGGCTGGGCTTTTATTGTGAACATACACCGTGAAGCGGCTTTTTTTTTTTTTTTTTGGCCCAACCTTTACGTCAACACATCTTTTCTTTTCCCAGGAGGCTTTTCTCGCGTTCTTTATTTTTATTTCTAACATCTGTGTTTGCCTGCGGTGAAAAAAAGCCCTGTAAAGGGGTGGGAGTATGTGTGTGTGTGTGTGTGTGTGTGTGTGTGTGTGTGTGTGTGTGTGTGTGTGTGTTGGGAGGGTGGGGGTCGCGGTCGGGAGGTGTGAAGAGGGGGCATTTTTTGATGGGCAATGACGTTGTTGCTGAGGCCGCAGCCGGACGAGGAAAAATCCTCTGATTTATTCATCAGGCGGTGCTCACACAGATGTCTGGCATGACGCCCCCTCGCCGAAACGAGGCCAGCCCGAAAGGCGAACACTACGGTTTGTTTGTATTTTGAATCATTACATGCAGCCCCAAGTAGCAGAAATTAACTTTTTAATCAAGAGGTAGTTTCTGCTTCCTGGATTTAATTTTGTTGTTTTTTTTTCTTTCAAGGGCATGTTTTTTGCTGGTTATTGGAACAATCTCTCTAACCTTATTTAAAGCATTGGATGAAGTCATTCAGTATTAACAAGTAATCACAAACAATACAACCAGTGCCCTGATCAGCCAAAGGAAATTAGTTATGTCTCACAGGTTGCAGATTTTAAAAGCACAATTTATTATATGGCCATTTTTATCCAATTTATATGGAATTTCTTGAATTTTGGTAATTTCTGAATATTTATGTTGCCCTTATTAAAATAGTAATCCCATAATATGTCTTTTTTCCTCCCCATATAAATAATCAATTCAGACCACCTCACTCTCAATAATAATAGAATTCAGGTTTGATTTAGAATGTAATGTGTAATGTAGGATGTTTATTAATATATAAATGATCTCTCTCTCTCTCTCTGTCTTGCATTTGCGCATGTCGGGCTTGGAGAGTAGAGGCCCTGTGTGGCCGTATTGCGCTGTTTCATGCGGGCGCCTGTCTCTGCTGAGAGCTGTGTTTCGACTGTGTGAGTGTTTGTAAGTGTGCGTGAGTGTGTGTGAATGTGTATGAATGTGTGTAAGTGTGTGTGAGTGTGTGTAAGTGTGTGTGAGTGCTCGTCAGCGCTCGGCTGATTGACTGGAGCAGTGTGGTCTCCCCATTCAGGTCTTTGTGTGGCGCTTGTAGGGCGTTGCTAGGCGCCCTTTGCGAACAAAGGGCGGATTTTCCCCAAACATGCTGAAAGACAAATTTGTTTGACCGTCTTGGGCTTAAGAAACAGCATGGCTTTTGTGCAGGGACAGCAAAGGCTCTCGCCCCAGCCTCAGAAGTGGACCATTGTCCTCCCCTCTGTGTGTGTTCCCCATGATACCCTCTAGCAGCTCAGCCAGAGCCTCAGGATCACAAAAAGGCAGAGAGTATTAGGAAAACCAACAGTGTCAGTCAACAGAGTTTTAGCACTCACCACCTTCTTCACAGTGCAGAAAGAGAGTCCTCAAAGCTGAATAGTTAAATTGACAGGGGGGAGAAGCAGCACTGTGAAGATGAATAGCAGTGTGCTGGGATGAGTGTTAAAAAAAGTGTTAAAGTCAAAAGCAGTGAGTTGGATGAAGAAAGCGGCCATTTAATCCTGAAGTCTGTGACAAGCCTTTGAAAGTGATGGGGGCGCTTGTGGATTTTCAGTGCAAAATGCCCTGAAATGTGCTTTTTTTCTGTTGTCTTTCAATAATTTATTTTAAGTTATTTTAACCCATTTTCGTCCATGCGTCACTGTCTGCCCTGTGCATCCCTGAAGAAGGACAGAGTGGCCCTCGGTCCAGAAGGCAGGGTTGGGTCATCTGAGTCCATGTTGATCAAAATCAGTATGAAACTGAGTCAGCCAAACGAGGCCCCAGGATCTCGGAAACAGAGGTCTTTCCCGTCTGCATTTCTTGGGTAACTCTAACTGTGTTCGTCTGTCTCCCAGACAGATTCCTCTGTTGTCTATTCCCCTCTCTCTCTCTCTCTCTCTCTCTCTCTCTCTCTCTCTCTCTCTCACTCTCTCTCTCTCTCTAGTTTCTTTAGTGACCCACTGTACTAGGTTGGAGTCAATTTGATTGGCAGCCGGTGGAAGGAGATGAAAGTGTTTTGGAAGAACAACAGTGGGGATAATCCACTTACGGAGCGGCTGATGTTTCTGTGAAAAGAGGCGGCGTGGGGGAGAGGAGAGGAGAGTCCTGCCCACAGGAGAGTCCAGGAGGGAGGGATGCCCTTTTGAACTCGACTGGCACATGGACGGGCAAACGGTTTATGCTTTAAGGCTGTGCCCAGACCAGTGGTGCCAGGTGACTGTTGGCACCATAGCAACAGAAAAGGGCTTAATTGGCTTTCCTGGTCTTGGCAACGCAAAGTTCTGCATAAAAAAAAAACGAAAAGGAAGCGAGTGAGGTGATGAAAGCACCAATGATGTGCTTTTATCAATATTCCTCCATCTCAGTTCTCGGATCCAGATTCTGCCCTGACATGATTTGCTAGACCCTGCAGCTGGGTGTCTAGATCAATCCGGGTTGTTAAGTCTAATGTCACAAGTCATTTCCAGGCTCTTCCGCTCTTTCGTCCAAATTAGTTTACTAGTGCACACAGCCTGTTTTCACAACATGTGAACCTTTTCACCATCACCTCCTTTTTTAGTGGAAGTAAAAAAATCTGTAACAGATTAAAAACTCTAACAGATTAATTGGTGTAGCTGCACAGCCATGATATAATCAAGGGTAAAGACAGAATTTATGAGGTTGAGGCAAAGGTGAGGTATGACCATTTTGTTGTTGGCTACTCTGAACAGTGACTTTTACTGACTATAGAAAAAATACAAGCCTCTCTGGGCTCATTTGGACCTGGAAACAGAGTTATCGGCACATTATTGCTCTGTGATTCCCACCCCGAATAATAAGAGCTGTGGGAAAACAGTGACATTTCCTGCATTTCTCACGTCTCCCCCCTTGTTGTGATGTCAGATCCTCAACTGTTTTTTTCCCTCTGGGAGTCTTTGAGTCAGGTTTTTTGGGAAGAAGCTTGATATAAGCAGGGCCATGTGAGGGTCAGTCAGGACTTAGTGGACGACAGAATGGCTCTCACTGACGAGACCAGAGGTTTGTCCCCTGCCTCTCCCAGGCTGCTGCTGCTGCCGCTGCTGCTGCTGTGGCCAAGAATGGCCCATCATTTCGTGTCAGTCACACTTTATTTTGGGTCTTAAACCACCAATTAAAGCTGATTAAAATCAAAGGCATGCAGTGCAGGGCGACCCCCCCCCCCCCCTTTCCCTCCCTATGATGTGGGGCTGAGGAGCAGCGAGGCTGTCAGAGAGCGTTGGAGTGTGTGTGTGTGTGTGTGTGTGTGTTTCTGTGTGTATGTATGTCTGTGTATATGTTTCTGTGTGTGTATGCTTCTGTGTGTGTGTGTGTGTGTGTGTGTGTGTGTGTGTGTGTGTGTGTGTGTGTGTGTGTGTGTGTGTATGTATGGTTCTGTGTGTGTGTGTGTGTGCACGCGGCCTGAGATCCATATCTGTCTGCAGCAAAAACACAGGGCCGAGCCGGGTCCGTCCCTGGTCCGGCCCTCACCTGGCGCGGATCCGACGTTGGGGGTTTGGCAGGGACCGGGCATGAAACTCGTCTGATCCTAGTGGTTGTCCTTAGACCTGAAGTAGACTTGGAGGGACGCAGATTCAGCAGAGGTGGAGAGCAAGCCCTCATTTTATGTGTGCAATTACATCTGAGCTGCGTTGGAAGAGTGAGATATTATTACGGCAAATGACTGTGTATTTCTGTACTGTTAAGGTTTTCGATGCCAAGCAAAGCTTTGGATCTCTCTACGTCCAGCATGGTGTTTCAGGCCTGGTGTGTTTGTGTGCTGGTGTTGCTACAACCTGATTTGACCTTGGCCTTGCACGGATCACAGTAGGTTTCTGTATCAGAAAGTCGTTGTTTTGTCGTATGTGGAGTTCGCCTGAAATAACACATGATTTATGAGACATGGCTAATTGCTTTGAGCAGGGTAGCATTTTTCTTCCCTCAGTCACTGGCTCCGTGGAAGTGCGTAGTAGCTTTTCCGTCGCTGGATCCAAATTGATGTCTAAAGAACGATGTTGAGTTTTTTAAGACAGAGCTGCCGTGCGGCGAATATGGTGGTTCATAAATCACACTAGTCAGCGCTCCCCACTCCAACGCAAGATTTAACGTCCTGATTTTATTCTTTTACTCCCCAGTGTTTGCAGCTCTTTGAAATGTTATAAAATGCTGCTGTGTGTTTCATCAGCTCTTTACAGTCTCCTCAGTAAAAAATCTAATGTGGCGTTTTAGGGCCTCCTCCAAAAACCTCATAGTAAACGTTTTCTCACGCTGTAATTGTACAGCTTGATGTTTTCACTCTTGGTAAAAATCGTTACGCAAAGCATGAATTCAGTTTAAATGGTAGAGAATCCTGTTCTACCCTTCTCTTGACTCTCGAAGTCCGGGAAACTCTCTAGGATGTTGCCAGTGCTGTTCTGTCAGATGTGACGGAAACTCTGATGTTGAAGTTCGATACTTTTCTGTCCTCGGAGGCCCTGGTTTAGTAAGACTACTTTGGGCGCTTTGCTACTCACAGTAATCACTTGTCCTCAGCGCATTTGTGGACTCAGCAAGCTGTCCTTGGCATCGAGTTAAATAGAAGATTTGTCCCTCTTGGCACACCATAGGTCTCCTACTTAGCGTAACTGGCTTCTCTTAGTTTAGTTTGGCCTGCATTTGTGTTCTCTTTGTAGTCCTTTTTCTGGGTGTAGCCGGTTGAAGGAACTATGTCAAACAGAGTTATGCTTAGAGCCCTAGTTTTGAGAGATAAAATGGCTGACGGGAACCGGAAGCACATGCACACTGTTGCATAAAAAAGATGAAGGTGAAGGTGTGGTCAAAGACATTGAGTGGGCAGAGACAGGCCGAGGAGAATTAGCCAACAGTTTGAATAAAGCCGGCCACTGGCATTGCCGAAGTATCCCTTTAATCTGAATATGTCAGACGAGATTAATGTAATAAAAATGCCCATATCACCACAGGCTCTGGACAGTGTTCTCCAGGAGCCAAAAATCAACAATGATGGTTTGTGCTTGATGCAAGCAGATTTTTTTCTGACAGAACAAAATGTCCCCACTTCTCTGTCCAAAATCCACACCTCATATATCTCAGTAGTTTAAGACAACCTGTCCACGTGGAACAGGCCAATTTCACCGAGTTGCCTTGGTCAACTGGTCTTGCTGAGTTTGACTTGGGTTACTGCTGTTGCACTGATAAGAAAAAAAAGCACTCACCTCATCTGGAAATGTTTTACATACATGAACGACTGCACGTCGGTAGTTTTGATCAACAAATTGAGGAGCAATTACTTTGAAGTAGCTTGCAGTTGCACTGCATGAAATATTTTGGACAGTGTTTTGGAGGCAGTTTCCATGGCGATTCCATCAGAAGTCAGAGCATAAATTTGACACCATCCTTGTGGAATTTTATTTCCACTCTGACTGATGTGGACGTCCCCTCTCTTCCATTGTCTCTCTCGGGTCTGAGGCGTTCAGCAGTCATTGCATACTAAATTAACTGTATTGTTGATGCAAGATACTCATTTCAGGGAGCTGGAAGCTATTATCAAATTAAGACTAGCAAAACATTGATGCTACTTGTGTCCGAACTACAGGATTAATAATCATTAGCTGATTTGCATGAGTGTGGTCTTCTGTTGATGGAGGTGGAGTGCTAGCATATGGGAGTACTTGGCTCCAAATATGATAGGAAACTGTAGAGGTTAAGCAGCGTGACTCTAAAACTGCAATCAGTGTTTTTTTTCCCCCTAATGGGCCTCTGATTTGCTGGGCCTTGGCCTTGCATGCCACGGTTAATGGAGGCATATGCGCGTATACACATGTCATTTCGTATAATCGCACCATTGTTTTCTTAATTGAAGCAGCTGCATGGCTTCTTACCGGGCTGCAGGCCACCATTGGCCGCACATAAACAGCTTTAGTTTTTAATCAAGCGCATATTGATGTTTTTCTTTTGTAATTACTGTGCAATAACACCAGTCTGGGGGCAAACGGCTAAAATCCATAGCCAGAGTGCCCACGCTGGGCTTAGCCAGGCTGAGCTAGGGCAGGGCCAGGGTTAGGGCGTGGGGCAAGAGCGGAGGTAGGGGAAGAGGTAGGGACAGGGGTAGGGGTGCTGGGACTGCAGTCATAGGTTTAGGGGCAGGGACAGGGTAGGGGTAGGGGTGCCGGGACTGCTTATTTCCCTGTCTCTGTCTCTCTCTCTATATATAACATGATATATCATTATATGTAATCCTGCCACACAGACAACAGACAGTCATCTCACAGAAGACATTCCTACTAGGCTTCTCTCTCTTTTTCTCTTTCTCTTTCTCTCGCCCCCATTGTGTGTGTGTGTGTGTGTGTGTGTGTGTGTGTGTGTACACAGCCCGTACACTGTCACCCCTCTTTCAGAAATAACACTAATGGGTTATCATATATGTCACGTATCATTGCACATCCTTGCTATCTGATGGTGATGGTATTGTTATGATCTTGGGTCTGTGTGCCGCCACACATGGTTGTACGCTTGGTGCCGCCCCGCTCATCTGCTGGGCTCATCTCTGTCCAACGCTCAGCTGCCTCGTTGGGCTGGTTAGTCAACAAGTGAGCCAGAGGACTTGTTGTTGTGGAGGCGTAAGACAACTGCCTTTTAGAAACAGTTTATAAAGTTTATGCAGTTTATAAACATTTACATTTATTCATTTAGCAGACACTTTTATCTAAAGCGACTTACAGAAAGAGAATAACATTCAAGAAAACACATCATTAGCTTAATTTATTAATGTCAACAGGGCATACTACACTTTAGAGCACCCACTGATGGTTCAGACGGCAACACGCTAACACGCTACAGTGTCTGAGCACGTTTAACACGCTACAGTGACACTTAGAAATTTGAATATGAATTTTTTCACACCATGTTTGAACGAATGTTTAAACTACCGGTAATATTGGTTAAAAAGTTATAGCCCTAGTGTGTGTCTCATTCTCTTTCCTTCCCGTCACTCGCTGCCTGTTACTCTACCAGTTTACCGACTTTTGTCTACCTAACTCTCTCTTTCCACTCTCTCTCTCTTAATCTCTCTTTCTGTCTCTCCATCTCTTACTCAAATGGCTCAAATCCCTTTGCCACCCGTAGACAGGATTACGTGCCCCCCCCCCAGGGTGGAGGGATGCCCGTTGGCTCTGACTCACCAGCGGCCCCAACAGTAGTAACAGCATTAGAGCCCAGAGTTGTCACCCAGCTAGGTGCTCCACAGACGCACAGGGTGCGATTTGTAGGGGGGGATGGTGAGGATTTCCCCCCTTCTGGTTTTCCTATCCCTACCTCTGCTAAATTATTTTTATCCCTGGTGGGGACAACATTTATCCCCCTCTGCCCTTCATATTGATTAATGCTACTTCATATAAAGCACTGCAACGTGAGAACAGTCTAGTAGGCTAGCCTACATAATGCTGTGCTGACACAGTGGCTGCGTGATAACTTAATTTGGCCTTGATCGTGCAGGACATTTCAGAATGTCGAGTGTGTAATCCATCATAAATGGCTAGTTTCAATGGAAAAGTTAGCTGGACAAATGAAAGAATACGAGAAGGATTCAGTGAAGCATATCGTCATATTTTAGAACCTTCAAAATTAGAAAACTGATGCAACTGAGATGGAGGACAACTGCACGTAGAGTAGAACGTAAAGGCCTATTGTCCAAAAAGAACTTACATTAAATGAGGAGATATTTGCTGAATGTCACAAAAAGTGTTACAGAAATTGCTTGGCATCGCTTATTCAGTGGCTCTCTACCGAAACACCTGTAGTTTGCGGAGGACGAACGAGAAAGCACTCGTTTGATAAATCAGCCAGTAGGCTAGGCCTAGTAGACAAATAACTTTCAGAAATAATCTGTACTGAAAAAACGAATGTTGGTGGGTACTGGGTATTTAAACTATCTAGCGGGTGTTTTAACAGCAAGAAATAGAAGCTTCATGGTCTTTATGTTCTGGTTCATAAATTATTTTCATAAAACGTTTTTTTTTTTTTTTTCAAAAAAAAAGTTGCCCTATAACTTTACTCTTCATACTCTTCACTGCACTGTAGCCAATTAACTGACAGTATGATAGTAGGCTATTTATTTTCTGTAGGCTACAATAAACACATTTATTTTTTCAACTTTTGCAATATTACGCACTTGGCTACTGAACGCAAATCAGCAGGAGAGAGAATGCACATAGCCTACGCAGCGTTTAGCGCAATGTGCTATTTGGTTACCAACTAACACTGTTAGCCAATTCACTAACTTAAGACTTCAGTGCCATCATATACAACGTTTTTTTGCACAACAAATACAGAAAGGATGGAGGCAGCAAAAGTAGAGGAGTAATTTCAGATGGGGCAAGAACAAGGTGAATTTGTATGCTTGTCAAAACGTAGTCCTACCCTGCATTAGAGGAGTTTGATCATCATACCAAACACACTCGCTGTTTAAAGTCATACACCACGGTAAACTAAAACTAAAATGTTACAAAGGTGGCAAAATTAATATAGGTGCGTTTGTTATCGTTCGTTCGTTCATTTTTTAATTTTTTTATTTGGGGGGGGGGGGGGGGGGGGGGGTTACAACCTTATTCAAAATCATCCCCCCCTCTGGTTTTTACACAAATCGCACCCTGCGCAGGGCTACGCTAAGCTGATAACAGTAAATCATTGTGTGTGTGTGTGTGTGTGTGTGTCCAGGTAGAGGTTCAAGGCGTATGGTGTATTGCAGCTCCATTTAGTAAATCAAACTACCGTAAAACCAATTAGACCCAATTGGTCCCTTTTTACTGCCCTGGCGTGGGCTATGATGGTATTTTCCTAGTATCACAGTTATCTGGAAACTTAGTCAGGATGAAGGTCAATCAGGAAACAGGCTTTATTCTTTTCAATGAGGCACATTAAGGGAGAGACACAAGCTTCACCAGGAGGACTCACCCGTATTCACCTGTATCTCTACTAAAAAAAGGGGAATATCCTTGCCTTAAGTATAAGTGAACGTGGTGTCTTGTAACACCGTGTCTGGTCACCCTTTATTGTTCTTTAATTAAAATCCCCCCTTGCTTGTTTCTCAGAGGCCTGGCCCCATACCGATTCTACAAACTACCATAAAACTAATTAGACCCAATTGCCCCTGTTTACTGCCCTGACGTGGGCTGCAGGTTTGGACAAGAGAAGGCACACTATAGAACACAGCATAGTAGCACAGCTTCAAACAGACATTTTCCACTGATAAAAGCGAAAGTCGTTTTTTTCCCCATCTTTTCTAAGCAAAAGTTTTGTGTGAAAGGAGTTAAAGGTGTGGCCCCAAATATAAGCAGGCTGAGTTCGGCGAATGAAGCAAATAAAAGCCCGGGGCTATTAATCAAGGTTTTACGGTAATCCAATTTGGAGCTCAGAGCGCCATCCTGTGTTTTCAGGCACAGCAGAAATCCAGCAGGTATCCACTGATGTGTGTTATGTACTGCATGCTGCTATGCTAACAGACAGGACTCTTCAGACACACACACACTCACACACACACACATAAACCAACTTGTGTGCTTCACATATACATGGCAACACACACAAACACCCACAAACACAGACGCAGTTTAGTTGAAGGCAACACCTTGTTTTGTTCGCCAGAGCGGAGAGGTTCTTGGTAAAGATGGAGGCCTTGTAGTAAGTGGATGGATGTGGTGTCTATCTGGGATTTGTCAGCTCTCCTACCTCAGCTCAGCGCTCAAGGCCGTTGTGATTTCCTATTTTCCCTGCGGCGGCTGAAACGGCAAAGCGCCCAACTGCCCTCTGCGTGCTGAAGCTTATTATTACTGAGATGACTGGGATCCTTAGCCAGCGTGGAATATTCCTATTCATCACTGTGACCAGCAAAAAACAAAGTTAGGTTTGATGTCGGTGGGGGTTGTGGTGGTTCTGACTGGCGGCTCCGACTAGTGGTCAGTACCCGGTGAGTGTGTGTGCGGAGGTCTGTGTAGAGGTCTGTTATTACAATGAAGAGCACTAGGAAAAACTCTTGTCTCCTGAGGGGAAATCTGGGCTGCTTTGGAAACTATGAAGGAGAAGAAGGAACATTCCTAACGCTGACTTGCTCTTATAGTTACTGTGATGTTGCAATTTCACCATTAGGTCTGATTCCGGAACTTGCCAAAGCTCGGTATTTGAGATGGGGGTGCACTTTCTTCTTCAATGTAAACTTCAAAGGGATGAACACTTTCTTCTTCACTCAAACCTAAAATGTGCCCCGGTAGTTCCAAACCCTGGTTGAACGTCAGCATTACCCTCTCCACCACGCGGCTCACAGTCTGATTTTACTGGATGTTTCCAGGACTTGGGGACTTACAGAAAGGTGCTTATGCAAATCTCCGTCCAAATCTCCATCCAAAGACCCACTATAGCAGGGAAGGCATCGGCATGCCTTGCAGGCCTCCTGCCCTGGGGTGTGCCATGTACGGCTAGTGGTCTCTCCTCCAGGTCCAGCCAAGTAGGGTCAGGTGAATGGTCCAGGCTCTCTCTTTTTTTGGGAGGGCTTTTTCAAAGTGGGGGCCGGGGCCCCCTGGGGGGCTGCGAGGGGTTGCCAGGGGGGCCTCAGCAAGTTGGAAGGAAAAATAAAAGCAACAAATAAATACATTTGAAAAAAATGTAATATACCTATTACTATGATGGTTGTTATACAATGCCATTATAATAATTTGTATATATCTAAACATTACATTTTCCATGAAAATGACTGGGAATAATTCTAGAGTGATAGCTCTCACATAACAGAAAGTCCCAAATGCAATTTTTACACAATGTATATTCCATTGTGAAGTGCTTGTGGCTAAAATAATTATTAGGATTAGCTTAATGTATTTTTACGTTTACCGTTGTATTGTCGATGGGTTTAATAACACATCAAGGGGGTCCTTGGACAGAACTTAGTGGTATTTGGGGGGCCTTGTCGTGGAAATGTTTGGGAACCCCTGGCTTACGCCACAGCTCCCCCGTCAATGTGCATTTTTAATGGTATTAAGTAAATATATTGACAGTTCAGAGGTGGAGGTAGAGATTTTTACAGGGTCCCATTTCTAACCTTCTCCTGCTGGGAATTCGTAGAAAACAGAATGTTTGTAGCATTCTAGTCCTATTCTTCTCTCTCTATTTAATTCAGCTTTGCTTTTATTAGCATGACTCTAGGTGCAGTGTTGCCAAAGCACAAAACAAAACAGCAACAATTTGTACAATAACAGTGAGAACATTGAGGGAAAGATCTCTCTCTCGCTCTCTTTCTCTCTGTCTTTCCTTCTGTCACTCTCTCAATTTTGCTGTCCAGCATCATGTTGTGTCTCCACCAACATCTGTTTGGAGCGCTCGGCGTGGCTGGAACAGGAACTCCACATTTGAGCCGACACAACTGGAGCCATTCACTGCACACACACTCATTCTGATGAGGAACAGATCACTGAGCTATCGGACAAAGCCCTCAGCCTCAGGGCTTCCTCTCTCTCTCTCTCTCTCTCTCTCTCTCTCTCTCTCTCTCTCTCTCTCTCTCTCTCTCTCTCTCTCTCTCTGTGTGTGTGTGTCTGTGTCTGTGTCTGCTGTTTTCAGTCTGCATATCAATGACTGCAGAATAGTCTGACAGTGTAACACAGTATTGTGTTGGACGTCATCAGTGCATGCACTATGCTATGCGTAGGAGAGAGGAAAAGAGAGAGAGGTCTGCTCCATTCATGAGCACATGCTTTCTACAGCATACTGTAGTCTTTATCCTACATGCACATGAGCTCACCAGACCACCCACAGCCCCACTGTAAACACAGCACTCTCAAGGGTCTCCCAAGAATCCACACAGACAGCAGAGGCCAAGCTGGTGTCATGACTCACACACACACACACACACACACACACACACACACACACACTAACACACACACAACCTGTGATCACTACCCAGGCCATTTGGGGAGGAGACCTATGGAAAGACGAGAGCCTTCCCAGTTGGTTGTGTGATTGTTTGAGCGCCCCCAAATTAATCTCCTTTTCCTCTTTGTCAGCTCGCTAGCTTATAGATGGCGGCTCCCGTGCTACGCGCTAGCTCTGGCGCTAGCTCAGACCCTCTCCCATTGACTGGAATTAGCTCTGTGAACACCAGGGTCTGTGCTGGGTGAATAGTGTTTACATTGCCTTTAGGTGGCTTAGCTTTGTACTTCCACATTAGGCCAGTGATTTCTTGCTTGCTAGTGGTGAAACAGGGCGCTGTTGTGTGTCAGCCTTTACTCTATAGGTCTGAATATTGCATTGTGTGTGTGTGTGTGTGTGTGTGTCTGTGTGTGTGTGTGTGTGCCTGTGTGTGTGTGTGTGTGTGTGCGTGTGTGCGTGTGTGTGTGTGTGTCTGTGTGTGTGTGTGTGTGTGTGTGTGTGTGTGTGTGTTAGTCGTGCTGCAATGAAGACTTGGCCAAGAGGGGTGTCTCTCTGGCTGAGGTCATAGCTGTTGATGTGTCTGTGGTTGGTGTTTAGGTTTGTGTCCATGTGTGGGAATGTATTTTTGTGTGTGTTTGTGTCTGTATGTATGTCTGTGTTTTATTCTGGCTGTTCCTACTCTCTTTGTGTGTGTTTGTTTTCTCAGGCGGTTCTCTTTTGGTGTGTGTGTGTGTGTGTGTGTGTGTGTGTGTGTGTGTGTGTGTGTGTGTGTTTCCTAACTCACTGTGGTGTATTTTGTGCTCAGAGCTGAGTTAGTTCTGCTGAGTGCTGTGCTCCATTCGTCAGCACTGGCCCGTGGAGCATTGGCATTGAGGTGTGTGTGTGTGTGTGTGTGTGTGTGTGTGTGTGTGTGTGTGTGTGTGTGTGTGTTTATTTGAGTGGCGAGTGAGCGCCTGTGGGCCGTGGACACACAGCTTTTATTTCTGCCCAACGAGTCAGCACTCTCAGAGACAGGATGATTCTTTTATGAGC
Organism: Alosa sapidissima; assembly: GCF_018492685.1. Taxonomy (NCBI): domain Eukaryota; kingdom Metazoa; phylum Chordata; class Actinopteri; order Clupeiformes; family Clupeidae; genus Alosa; species Alosa sapidissima. Next base: position 9,441,433 of record NC_055979.1, on the reverse strand, counting down.
CGGAGAAAACCTCCATTCAGATGGGGAACCACTGACAAGAGGAAGAGACGGGGCGAGGGGGGGGGTAGAGATGTAGAGATGGGAGGAGACGGAGGGAGGGAGAGAGGGAGAGGGAGGGAGAAAGAGAGGGAGGAGAGACACAGAGGGATGAGGGCGATATAGAGATCTCACTCACAATAGCTGTGTTTCTATCTGTCCCACTACTGCAGCTTCATCAACTCTTTTGTGCATTTTTAAGTGCATCAGTGACATTTTCAAATGAATTAAAATAAATACAAGTCACATTGGGCTCATTACCATAGGCTGTGTTGTGAAAATTAACCCTTAAAGGTGTGAGTTTTGGAACACTCTATCAAAAGATCCATTCCACAAAAATTCAAGGTTGTAAAATTCCATGTTGAATTCAATGAACCCAGATATTCTTTAGAACGTTCCCTTTTAATATGGGGCACAGTAAATTATGAACAGCTGTGGGATCAGAACTTGAGGTTGTCAGGGCAACTTTATCATAAAATATGTTAAAATAATGTAATTTTGTTTAATGCAAATAAAACCATTTCCATCAACTGCAGTAGCATTAGAGCTGTCCTATATGAATGTAATCAGGATTGAATCAATTTATTCCTAAATTTCTATTCAATTCAGACCATCCTTACTGGCATGACTGGCGGTGAAAGTAAATATTACAATAAATATTACAATGACACTACAACAGAACAACATGCAGTAGATGTGGACGATGTCTCTCTCTCTCTCTCTCTCTCTCTCTCTCTTTCTCTCCCTCTCTCTCTCTTCATTTTCCTCCCGGTGGCTGATATGTTATCCTCCATCTGAGTGACTTCATGGGCATGTGCGGAGCGCTTGCTTGCTTGCGCGGCGCGGGCAGCTGGGTGCCTGTACCCATAGCAGATTGGTGCTTATGTAACCGCCTCATTCATGTCGTTCTGAGCTGTTTGTGTAAACATGCTTCTGCTTCTGCTGCATGCGTCCGACTGTCATCATGAGATCCTTTAGCAGGAGTTGGGGTGGATGTTGTTTCTTGCTCTAATTTTGGACATCAAATGCCCCACCCAAAAAGACCCCTCATGGTCATCTAGCAGTCTCTCTCTCTCTCTCTCTCTCTATAACTATCTCTCACTCTCTTTCTTTCTCTCACTCTCTTTCATTCTATGTTCCAACCCCCTCATTCCCTCTCTCTCACTCTCTCTCTGCCACTCTCCATCCCTCTCTCTCAACCTCTCTATCTTCCCCATCTCTCTCTCACTCCCCCTCTTTCTCTCTCTTTCGCTCCCTCTCTCTCCATCTGTCCCATTCTCTCTCTCTCTCTCTCTCTCTCTCTCTCTCGCTCTCTCTCTCTCTCTCTCTCTCTGAGCTCTCTGGAATGCAGTAAGTAGGAGCCCCTGCCTAGCCACTCGTGAAATGCAGGGGTCATGTGAACGGCATACTCACTGCAGTGTGTGTGTGTTTGTGTGTGTGTGTGTGTGTGTGTGTGTGTGTGTGTGAACGGCATACTCACTGCACTGGAGCTCCAGTCTGTGTGTGTGTGTGTGTGTGTGTGTGTGTGTGTGTGTGTGTGTGTGTGGTCAAAGAAATGTAGTCAAAGGGGGGCAAGAGAACTACTGTATTTGGTAGTTTGTGTGTTGGAGTGCCTGTGCACATTGGCAGGTATTTCTTGGACTGTTTTGGGGGGATTGCCTCTGAGAAATACAGTGACTAGCTAAGTGATGTCATACATATTTGGAGAAGGTATTGTTTTGACATTGTTGTCATTGTTTTGACATCATGCAATGTGTTCATCTGAATGTTGATAAATTATTAACTTGTGATCACTGGTGGATAGGGGTCTACAAGCTCATGCATGGGTGAGTCAAATAACCTCACTCCGAATTGATTGGATCTTTTATTGCTACCATATTTCTCTTTCAAAATAGAAACAGCACGTTTGTTGTGGGATAAAGTGGGCTGTGTCAGAGAGAAGGAATTATAAAAGATTTACTCGGATTTACTGGACCAAGTACATATATACACTCTAAAAAATACTGGGTTATTTTCTCAACCCAAACGCTGGGTTGAGGCTGTCAGGGCATTTTGTGGGGTTGTTTTAACTCATGTTGGGTTATTTTCTGTAACCCAGCTTGTTAGGTTGATAGTTTAGGACAGCGCCCCTCCTCTCTCCCACCTGACGTGGAGTAGGCCTACACTACCCAGCACCTGGGTGACTTTAACACAGTTGCATAGTTATTTGAGAATTAGAAAAAACATCGTTATTCTTCCAACCGTCCAGTCCACCAGCTGTCAGCATGCAATGGAAATCAGGCGATTTCGTAAGGTATGTATCTTTAACTTTTTTAAAATGTTTTATCCAGACGGATTTTAAAAGTCCACCCAGAGATGTAGAAGCTACCCTTCATGAAATGAATGGATATTCTGCCTGCCAATTTTGTTCAGCCTCAAACAGGTTAACAATTGTGTCATTCATGCTAACTAACGTTAGCTAACATTAACTTACAATTACTGTTCATGTTAAATATACACAAAGACAGACTCATAAAAAAATAGTTATTTGTTCACTGGGTATGAACTGCTGACAGAAACAAAACGAACTTTTACAACGAACTAAAATGAGCATACCAGCTGGTTAACATTAGCAGACCATATAGCTAGCATCAATGCTAATTAAATATGCTTCGTGGTGGTTGTAGCCTAGACTATGGTTGCAGCTAACGTTTGTCAGCTAATATTAGCCAACACAGTTGAAGTAATGTTAGTCTCTTCACAAGCCACACGTACGGTAATAATAATGGCAAACAACATCTTATTAATTCATTCAGGGTAGCTTCATATTATAGAATGCTATAACATGTACAACATGAATAGACTCTTCTGTCTACTTCTCTCTCTCTCTCTCTCTTTCTCTTGCCCCCTCCATTACTCTTCGCTCCTTCTTACATCATTTCTTTTCTTTTCTTTCCTTTGTTTTTAGTTACTCTCCCCCCACTCTTCTTTTCTCTTTTCTGCCCTCTCTTGTCCCCTCTCTTCTTTTCCTCCCCTCTCCGTGTCTCTCTTCCCCCCTTCTTTGCTCTCCTCCCCTCCCCTCTCCTCCTCCACAACATCCATTGTGTCATGGAGAATTACGTACAATGTAATACGAATTGGAAGGGTTTTATAAGTAGAAAAGCTGAATAAGGAATGTGTGCATTGCATAAGACCTGCCACTGACAGATGAGTTGTGACCAAATGCTGAATGTGAAAGGGAAGGCAATCAAGACATCATCAAGCGCTTTTGTTCACTGAGGGGATTACATGTTTTTACACATCTCCTCCGGCCCAGTCCATTCTTCATTCTTCTCCCTGCAGAGCGCGACACTCGCTTGGGGAAATCTAACACGTCAAAAAATCCACAGATCTGCGCCAAACCAGCTGGTGAAGGGTCAGTGCCAGTATAGAAAAAACCAGGACATGTCCGAAGAGAGGCCTAACATATAGACCACGCGTTCCAAGTCCCTAAGTAAGGTAAGTGTATCATATCGTGGAAAGGGAGGACATCTACGACACAATAATACACTACACAACATTCCTGATTAAATACAGCTGGCGCACTAAAAAACACATTAGGTACGTGTGTAAATGTGTGGAAGAGTATATGCTAGCCATGTAACTTAACTTTACTGGGTGTTTTTGGTTGTAGCAGAGAAGACGGGCTCTGGTTGTAGCATCAGTCATTTAGAACTAGAAGCTACAAGTTGTCATGGTTTCCGAGTGTGTTGCGCTAATATTTTGTCTCCTGGTGGATTTTTAATGTTTGTCAACATCATTCAATGATAATGGTTCATGAAAATCTTGATGTAAAGTTCTGTTAATAACAGTGATTAATGCACTCTTTTTTTTTTCTTTGATTCACAGGGGTGATCCCCAAAACAGACGGTGGAATCTGCCTGCCTTCATGGAAGTATCACAAGCTTTTTCTAGCTATCTGTTCAAAAAATAAACTGCCAAATAAATAAATGTCGAACTGTTTTATTTCATTGCATGGCTATTGTTGCCCATTGGATGGATTAAAAACATTATATTGTAACATTAATGATTTGCAAACATTTATTTGAATTATTATCAATTAATATGATTGGATTAAGGAGAAAAATAAGATACTTATAAGATAATAAGATAAGAATAACCCATAAATTAGGTCAGCATAACCCAGAAATGACAGTGAAAATAATATAAATCCTGGGTTGTATAAGATAGCCTACCTAACAATTATGTAGGTTTAACCTAACAGTTTTGTTACGATAACCCAATGTTTGGGTTAGACTATCAACCCAACTCATTGGGTTGGCCGAACAACCCAATTTGCGGGGGTAATATAACTCAGTGCTGGGCTCGACCACTATTTACCCAGTGGTTGGGTTGAAATTGGGTTGTTTTTAACCCAATGAGTGTACATACAGAAGGCCTACTATACATGTTACTATACATTACTATACACACACGAAACAACACGCATACATGTTTACAAACAACCAAACACAACACACATTCACACATACTCTACATGTTTACAGACATGCAAAAACAGCATATATACACACATACTATACATGTTTACAAACATGCAAAAACAGCATATATACATACACACATACTATACATGTTTACAAACCTGCAAACACATTCAGAGCATTCAGATACAACACACATATAAACAAACTATACATGTTTACAAACATGTAAAAACAACAGACGCATACACAAACAATAGGCTACCTGTTTACAAACATGCAATAACACACACAGTGGTGTTTTTCCATCCAAAATATTTACCAAAAGGTAGTAACAACATCCAAATCACCATTTCAAACCGTAGAAAAATGTTCTCTAAGAAGCAAATTAGATCATAGGGGAACCCTTAAATGTTCTATTAGTGGAACCCATAAATTTTAGATAACTTCTGTTTTTGGTTCTCTGAGGACCAGCTGAGGAACATTTTTTTTTTCATGTTGAGGATGTGTGTATGTGTTTCCCATAAGCACCCGAGCCCTAGCTAGCTACCCTCTGTGTGTGTGTGTGTGTATCACTGACATATGTCCCTGTTAACCTCTCACTCGCACTCCCCATAAACAATCTATATATAGCAGCCTAGCGTGCTTAGAGCCCTGCTTCCCTCCATGGCTGGGAGTGCATATCACTTGGGCAACAGGGACACAGAGAGTTGAGGCGTCAGTCATATAGTATTTGCCCAGCCATGTTCAACTGCGTTGGGCTCAGAAGGAAAGAAGAGCACTGCACTGCCCTGCACACAGATGACACATCCCAACTCTCATCCTCCGTGTCAGAGTCAAAGACATGATTTGGGTGGGGGGTTGTAGGGGCGGTTGTGAGATGTAAACATTGCGTCATATGTCGCTGGGAGTGTGATGAACCATTAATGTTTTCCAGTTCACTTAGTCTTGACTGGAAATATGTATAGCTCCATAGCAAGTGCTATAAATGTTTACCTAAAGCACTCTGAATTGCAATTTTGCATGTGGATTGTGCATGAATAATGCAATGTAAGTAAATTTGCTTTGCATATTTAAGTTAATAAAGCCTCTGCCAAGAGGACTCAGGTCTTTCTTCAGCTTGAGTGACTTGGGTCACTGTGTCCAGACAGAATTACAGTCAATCACGCAGGTCTCAATAATATTAGGAAATGTCATCTGATAGTAGCCTCATGCTGTGGCCATTTGCATTGTCTACTTTTGCGTTTGCAAGACATGTATATTTGTGAGATGGTTTTTAAATAATGACTCAAGGTAGAGGTAGTAAGCCTTCGCAGACTGCCCCAGTTGAGTTGTCATTTTATTGATGTCTTTCAGGACTAGTCAGTCTTTCTATTAATTTGACAGGTTTACAAGCTGTGAGTGGATTTTATGGGACCACGGGCCTGTCATCAGTCAGTTGTGGGGTGTACCACAGTCAGGGGTCAAGTGGGGCTGGTGACCCTGGTCTGCTGGGAACATTAGCTTCATCAATATTTCACTGGGATGTCTCCCGAGGACCCCCCTCCTTGTGTTTGTTGCTGGCATTCCCTGGACCCCAAACACACACACACGCACACACATACTTGTTAAAGATTAATAAGTAACGGGGAGGGGACTTGGAGATTAGAGGGTATGGACTTTGGCCTCATTCAAGCTGTCGCTCCGCTAACACTTGCTAACGCCAGTAAAGCTAACTTTTAAGCTGTCCTGCCCTGGACTGGTGACCAGAGAGGCAGTGTGTGTGGGGGAGGGGAGAGGCACTGGTGTGAACATGTGGGCCAAGTGATTGATGCTTAAATGTCCCACACGACATCTCTTAGCCTTTATTAGCCATTATTAGCTTTCCTTTGGTATTAGATGTGTAACAGCAGGTAGTAGACAAAAAATTACCTCTCTAACCTTTTAGGTCAAGATGTCACTTTTCTTGTAGAGCTGAAAATGCCCCTAAAAGGGAAACAAGAATATAAAGGCCATCCACATTCATTTTGTAAAATTAAATAGAAAATGTTTTCAGAGTGTAAGTGCTTCACACCATGGGCTCTGTGTTTTTACAGTCATTTGTCAGGGTTTAACTTCACTACAAATAGAAAATGGCTTCCCAGCGTATGTATGGACATGGTTGGCCAGAGTCTTAACTGTAGGTTCGTATGATAGATGCGTAGCCCCAGGAACAGCTGAGTGAAGGACACACAAAATAAGTGGTAATGTTTCAGTGCAGCAGATCGTCTGTGGGTGTTCTCCAGAACCATTTCATTGTCCCCTGCCCCCAAACAACCCCCCACCCCCTCCCACCCGAAGTCACCGCCATCAGAGGTGTGTTTTAACATCGAGAAACAGAAGGGAAACAACTTCCCCTTTATTCTGCTGTAAGCGTGATATCATCCACACGTGACAGGGCACAAATAGGCCCCATTGTTAATATTTCATGGCCAACATGCCTCTCTCATCTCCTCTCCTTTCCTCTCATCCCCTCTCCCCTCTCCTCTCTTTTCCTCTCCTCCTCTCCTCCCTTCGCCACCTCTTCTCCTCTCCTCTCCTCTTCTCCTCTCCTCTTCTCCTCTCCTCAGCAGGGCCAGGGTTGTGGAGTTCCACTACACTGAGCGTTTGCTCTCCTGCTCTCTCTTCCTCCCTCATTCACTCAGACAGGCGTGAAGGGAGGAGGGAGCTCAGAATCTGGTTTACAGAGGAGCGGAGAGCCCTCACACCACAGGCAGCAGGGAGAGACAGAAGAGGCTGGAACAGAGAGAGGGAGGACAAAAAGACAGAGAGAGGGAGGAGAAGAGAGACAGAGAGAGAGGGAAGAAGACAGGAGGAAAAAGAAAGACAGAGAGGGAAGAAGAGAGGGAGGAGAAGAGAGACAGAGAGAGGGAAGAAGAGAGAGACGAGAAGAGACAGAAGAAAAGAGAGAAGAGAAAAGAGACAGAGGGAAGAAGAAAGAAAAAAACAGAGGGAAGAAGAAGGGAAGAGAGACAAAGACATAGAGAGAGTCATCAAACCATACCGCCATCGCCCCATTCAACCACATGGTACATACACAACAGCACAAGCATCATGATAAACATATTTAAAAAGCAAAACAAACTAAAAAACTAGTGATGTAGCGGCTGTTAGTATCTGTGTGTGTTGCGCGTGTGTTCAGCATAGCAGTCCCTGGTTGGGCTGATTGGGAAGCGGGTACTCAAAAGGCCAGGGTTGGTGTCAAGATGGGGTCATTGTGCCAGACAGCAGCAGATGGATTTGTATTCGCCATTTCTGTTCGAGCGTTAGCCGCTTGTGTTGTTGTGACAGCATAGGCTGCGTGTGCAGCATGTTTCCTGCAGACAGACAGACAGACAGACAGACGAGTGGTCTGTGTGTGTGTGTGCCGGAGCTGGCAGATGTAGTGGCCTGCGTAGTGGATTGCCTGGGGTGTTTGTTTGTTTGTTTGCTTGCGTGTTTAGGTTCAATTTTAGCTTGTTCACTTTAATGTGGTTTACTCTAGGCATACTTCTGGCTGTTGACTGGTGTTTTGGCGCATTCTAGTTTGAACAACTTTTATTTTGATTTACAAATAAACCATTTGTTTACTGTATTTACTTCATTGTAGTGTGTTTGCTTTTTCTCCTGAGTTTTGATTTGTTGTGCAATGTCGCCCTCCACATGCCTCTAGATTTCAAACTAGAGGCAGAGAGAGAGAGAGAGAGACAGAAGGAGCACTGAGAGGGACTGAAGGAGAGAGGGATGGGAAAGGAACGAATGGAGAGAGGAAAGACTGAGGGAGAGAGAGAGAGAGAGAGGGATGGAGTGAGAGAGAGAGACTTCAGGGAAGACAAAGGAGATTGAAGAAGAGAGGGAGAGAGACTCAAAGCGAGGAAAAACAGAGTGAGAAATATGCTGTTTGACTGTGAAATCCCATTCAAAGCATCTTTGCCCCATGAGTAAGTCCAATAATAAACTCTTGTACATAAATCAATTCACAGTTCATATGAACTCTTCCCTTCCTTGCATGCATGCTGTTTTGGAGAGCAGTGAGCGTTCTTTGAGGTCGATTCTGTTAGCATCAATGGCTCAGCTCTCGCGGTGCAAAACGAGCTGGTGGCATGTCACGTGACACACCACTCCATTTTTACTGAAGGCACTGCAGTGTTCATCTCTCTCTCTCTCTCTCTCTCTCTCTCTCTCTCTCTCTCTCAGCAGTGGTCCACATGGCTTCCGCCCTGCACTCACAGAACAGCCCTGAGATATTTCTCCCAGGCGGCACACACACACGCGCTCTGCATTAGTCCATGAACATAAAAATCGAAATACATAATAGCCTCGTTAATAGGTTAATTTCATTAGGGAGTTAGCAGTAATTTTTTTGCGTTAAATTATTCAGTCGTATGTGCTGTGTGAACTCAGCAGCTTTGGAGCGACTTAGTTAATTGCGTGTGTGTGTGTGTGTGCGTGTGTATGTGTGTATGTGCAGCCACCGACCCAATCAATGGTGTCCCTGGTGGAGTCCACATGCTCAGAGGCACGATGTGCACTGACCTACAAGCGCACAGAAATAACAACAGACTTAACCCTCGACGAATGGGGGTGGAGCAAAGGGGTAGAGTGAAGGAGGAGGATGTGAAGAGAGGAGGCAGAGAGGAGAGGAGAGGAGAGGGTGAGAGGAGGGTAGAGATGCTGCCACTGTTCTCAGGGAAGGTTATTGCTCGTTAACCAGCTGGCTCGTCTTGTCAGTCAACGATGCACTTGTGCCAGTCGAATGTGCGTGCGTGTGTGTGTGTGTCTGTCTGTCTCGAGACATTTTGTATACATTTTTTTCAGTGCACATTGCGCTTTGCAGGTGCAGGTTGCCGCCAAAATATCTCAAAACACTTATTATTAAACAACTTTGTTTGCTTTGCTGATTATAAAGGTTGTGTGCAGACGTAATGTGACCTCCATGTACCTGTGTAAAATGGATTTACAGACGACTGTAGGCCGTTCTAGTTTCTCATTTCTTCACTTTCTTAAGAGTTTAAGGAAATATTACTGCTGGGTTCCCTGTGAGCAACAGCATCAGCTCTGCAGTGTCTAGTGCTGTGCATCACTCTACAAGTAGCCACTGAAATGCTATTTCACCATGGGGTTGGGCAGACTATACGCTAGACAGTTTCCAGAGATGTTTCAGTCTTGTTTAACTCGGTCATATAATTAGAGTAGAATAGACAGGACAATTCCGCTGCAAGCATTGCTGTGTTTTATAGACTATTGTTCCATACATTAGCCTATGGGTCCACTTGTATTCTGTGTGATATTTGGCCATTTGAGCCTGTACTTCCTAGCTGCCCAGCTCCTGAATGAAAGGCAGGTCTCCGGGGCAAAACAAGGCCAAGGACATTCTCCCATTATGCATCAGAATGGGTGTAGCATATTCCATCTGATTGGTAGTTTTATCCTCAGCACTGCCAGACTTTAATTTTCCTCTGGTAAGTCCCGATTCCAACTCAACAGTCATATGGTTGTAGAGTAGTCAATTTTGTCAGGCATGTAATGTTGGGTTTCCCCATGTTTTCCAGCCCAGTGTTGAAGCCAGATGTAAACACGTGAATCAACTCTTTTCATCTGTCAAATGGTTGTGACCTCAATTGAGACCTTATCTGATGTCTTATCTAATGACTCACAGACTTAAAGATGATTAAAGAATATAGTATATGCGGGTCTGTTTGAGTGTGTGTGTGTGTGTACTGTGCAGTCTGGCTCCAGGGGATGGACATCATTTGTTTCTTTGTTGTTGTTTTGATGGCTCTTGTTGTTGTTTACTGAGCAATGGCATAAGTTAGCTCGATGGTCAATGTTTAGGTTATGGGATGAAAGAGCACATTGATTGGAATAGAATGGAGTTGTACAAGAGCTGGATTGAACTGAGATGATTCAGGCAAATTGATGAGTGGATTGGATTTTCAGTATCTCAAAATCATTTGCAGCTTGTTTTGTCATTGACCAAAGTTGTAGAAGTTAAAATGATGTGAAAGGCTGTAGGGTTTCGTCCCAGTCACCTCTGTTTTGGATATAAATCCATCTCTGTTGAATGTTGTCAAGCTGCCTCCAGTTAATAAGTGTCCACATATGCTCTCTGAAACAAAATAATGTCTGAAGACATATTGAACAAAAATGCTGTCTGATGACATACTCATACTCAGACAAAGCGTTTGTCCAATCAGTGGCTTTAAGCCAGAATGGTGTGACAGGACGTGTCACGCTCACTCTGCTCAGGAGCATCCCTTTGTGCGAGGTGACACGTCCATCCAGTGTGGAGCACCATCATCATCTCCTAAGCCCTGCGTCTTTGTGAGATGGTTAAGCGTGTCTGGCACCTACCACAATGACAACTGCCCTCCAGACTGTGATAAAACAGCACGTTAGACAGACTGTGTCTCGTGTGACGTGTCAGTGTCTGTTTCGTGTCTATTAACGTCGAGCCGCCCCAAATCAGGCTCTGCTTCAGACCACAATGGCTTCACAGTCTCTCTCGGGGAATCATGTCACTGCACATCTCTGGCCTGGGGGGGTCACGCAAGGTCACGTCTGTTCATCATTATCAGGACCGAGGGTCAAGGGTCACAGGTCACAGACAGGCAGACATGGGTTTGGGGTTGCCGTTGACATAATGTCTACTCACGTCAGACGGTCCTTTCGAAGTGTGAAGTGTGTGTGTGTGTGTGTGTGTGTGTGTGTGTGTGTGTGTCTGAGCGTGTGTCTGATTCGGCTTTATCATGCGAGGGATTGCTGGGAAATCCTCTAAAAGAGGGATTACACACTGAACACAGCAGTATAAGAGTACCATTGTTTATCAGCATTGTCCGTGTGGACATTTTGGATCAATTATGCTTAGTTTCCTTTACACTGTTTGTCTAGACTGTGTCTTGTGTGTACAACAATTAGTTGTTCTTTAACGGTAATTGACTTGTGTCCCCAAGAAAAGAATATTTACGGATATTGTTTTTTCCATGCAAGAGTTGAGTAAAAAATGAAGTAATACACAAATAATGTCTCCTGCTCTATGAGACATACCCTCCCCTCTGTCTATCTCTGGACCGACTGTGTGTCCACAAACAGCAAGAGTGGGTGAAGCATGACAGGCAGATGGTGTTGAAGAGATGCTGACCTTTCTCTCATTGGGCTCTAATGCCCTCTCTATGTCTGGCTGTCTGTGTGTGTGTGTGTGTGTGTGGGTGGGTGGGTGTGGGTGTGTGTGTGTGTGTGGGTGTGTGTGTGTGGGTGTGGGTGGGTTGGTGTGGGTGGATGGGTGTGCACAGATATATAAACGTGTGTCTGAATCTCAGTTGTGTTTGTATGTGTGTGCGTGTGTGCACACATGTGTTTGTATGTCGGTTGTGTGTGTGTGTGTGTGTGTGTGTGTGTGTGTGTGTGTGTGTGTGTGTGTGTGTGTGGAGCCCATCCTGTCCATCTCCCAGCCCGTGTCCTGGCTGCTCCTCAGGGCCTGCTGTCTCCTCGCATTTCCCCACCCGCACCTTTAGTAGGTCAACTGCAGCAGCCCGGCCTGTGTTCTCCTCCCTTCTCTCTCCTCTCCTCTCCTCTTCTCTCTTCTCCTATCTCTTCTCCCTTTTTCTTCTCCTCTCCTCTCTCCTCTTCTCTCCTCTCCTCTCCTCTCCTCTCCTCTCCTATCTCTTCTCCCTTTTTCTTCTCCTCTCCTCTCTCCTCTCCTCTCCTCTCCTCTCCTATCTCTTCTCTCTTCTTCTTCTCTCTTCTCTTCTTTTCTCAGCTACATTGCTCACACTCCCCTCTATAAAGAAGCAGACATGAGAACCAGGGGCGTCGCTAGCAGTTGAAAGCATTCAGGGCTTAACCCATAGAGTCTAAACGGTTCTCATAATTCCCATTTAGCCTGCCCTTGTTGCTCACTTTTGATAGATCAATCCACCGACTCAAGCCTCATTTGCACCACATTGATTGAGTATTATGGACAATAATATTTTGACAATTAAAGGATGTAATGACCTGTTGCTATCTTGACATTTCTGTTTGCTATTAAAAACCAACTATATAGCCTATAGCCACCTAGCAGAGTGGGGTTTTAAATAGCAAGATGCATTTTAATGGTTCATGCTATGCTTAGCTTAAGAACGAATCATTGAAGACTCACTACCGGTAATTCGATTCTACAAAGGCAAAGTAAGTAAAGCTCCAAACTGTAGGCTAGTGAGATGACATCCAACTCTATCTTACCACTCCCTCTCCCTCTGACCCCCCACCACGCTCCCTCACTGAATGCCTCTCTGACTTAAAATTATGGATGCAAAACAATTTTCTCAAGCTCAACACAGACAAAACCGAAATTCTGCTGATTGGCCCTAAAAGCATCCTCACCAAATCTCCCCATCTCACTCTCAACATTGATGGCTCATCTGTCCACTCCACCCCTGTTGTTAAAAACCTTGGCATTCAGCTTGACTCCACCCTTAGCTTTGATCCTCATATCAAATCACTCACTAAGATTGCTTTTTTTCACCTCCGTAACATTGCACGCCTCCGACCCTTCCTCTCTGCTAGTGATGCACAGACTTTGGTTCACTCTTTCATTATGTCCCGTTTAGATTACGGCAACTCACTTTTCCTTGGTCTCCCCACTAAAACCCTTCAAAGACTACAATATATTCAAAACTCTGCAGCTAGGCTCCTCACCCATACCAGACGATCAGCACACATCACCCCCATTCTCCATCAACTCCATTGGCTACCAGTTCCGTCCCGGATCAAATACAAAGTACTACTACTTACCTTCAAAGCCCTCCACAACCTTGCTCCCCCCTAAATCTGCGACCTCCTGACCCCTTACACTCATTCCCGCTCACTCAGATCCTCTGACCAAAACCTCTTGGCTATCCCCCGCTCCAGACTCTCCACCCTGGGTGGCAGGTCCTTCAGTGCCTTGGCCCCCAAACTCTGGAACTCCCTCCCCCAACCCCTTCGTGCCTGTCCTTCTCTTCCTTTCTTCAAAGCACATCTCAAGACCTTTCTGTTTAATGATCACTTCTCCTCCACACCCAACACATAGTTCCTACAGATAACTTGTCTTTGTTGTACTGTATTGTTTTGTTTGTTTGTTATTGTATTTCCCTGCCTTTGTCTCTGTTGTATTGTTTGTTTGTTTGTTATTGTGTTTCCCTGCCTTCCTACTATGTAAAGCGACCTTGGGTTTGAGAAAGGCGCTATATAAAATAAACTTTATTATTTATTATTATAGTGAGTGTAGGGCAGGCTGATAACAAACCTGAACTTGTAGCCGAAATGACGAGAACAGCATAACTCCACCACCTCCTTGTCCTTGTAGCCTTTATGATATCCTTATACATTTCTTATACCAAATAGGAAATGCAAACAATGCCCAAGTTCATGCCCAACCATGGAACTGACTGTCCCTCTCTCTCGTGCGCCTTCATTCCAAATTATGTTTTATGGTAAGGTAATGTTCAAGTTAGATCTGCTGCATGAAGGAGAGTGAGAGGATACCCATGTCCTGCTTGTACGTTTGATAAATAGGTCCATCTCATCTCAAAGTTTCAATGCACGATCGGAATAATGGTTTCATATTTGTTAGTCAACTTTGCAAAATACATTCGGGGCTACACTCAAAACATACGGGGCTGAAGCCCTGGCATAATCGGCTGGCGATGCCCCTGATGAGAACAGCTCCCCTACTGGCCGGTCAGAGGAAGGGCGCAGGACAGAGGTGTTGGACTCTATTTTAAATGTAATATTTTCTCAACTTTATATTTATACATATACATATACATATTTATGTATATGACAGGAAGCGGGGTGGGTTGAGGAAATGACCCGGGTCGGCTTCCAACCCAGGTCCCCGTGGGCCCGTATGTGGGATGGACGCTGTAGCCAGTTCCAAAGTCAAAGTCAAAGTCAGCTTTATTGTCAATTTCTTCACATGTTCCAGACATACAAAGAGATCGAAATTACGTTTCTCACTATCCCACGGTGAAGACAAGACATATTTTGCCAATTTAGGTCCACAGACAAACATAACATTCAAGTAAACAAAAAAGTAAGTAAATAAGTAAATAAGAGGGCACATATAATAATGAAAAAATAAGAGCAGCAAAATTTGGTTGAAATTGTGCATAGACAGTCAATAAAATACTAGTGCAAAGTCAGGCCAATAAAAGGCTTGGGTAGTTCTGTTTGACCTAAGTAAGAAAGAAAGTGGCATAGTGGTGCAAGTTATGTAAGAGCAGCAGAAGTGTTGTGTTTTCAGGACAACAACACCAAGTTGTAAAGTGTACAAGTGTGCAAGTGGAGTAGTGCAGGCGGCCATTTTGGGTCCAATGTCCAGGATGTTATGTAGCTGAGGGTGGAGGGGGGAGAGGAGGGAGAGAGTTCAGCATCCTTACAGCTTGGTGTATGAAGCTGTTGGTGAGTCTGGTAGTGCGGGAGCGCAGGCTTCTGTACCTCTTCCCAGAGGGCAGTAGATCAAACAGATTGTGAGCGGGGTGACTTGCATCACTCACAATTTTGATCGCCTTGCGGGTGAGGTGGGTGGTGTAAATGTCCTTCAGGGAGGGGAGTGAAGCACCAATAATCCTTCCAGCTGTGTTCACTATGCGCTGCAGTGTGTCAGTTGCGCCACAGTGTCCACTCAGAGGTGTGTGTGAACACCAGTGAGGGTGGCCTGGCTGGCTGGCATTGCTGTGCCCTTGTTCTGTACCTTTCATTCTTTTTTTTAAAGCTGTCTCTGCATCAGGATGTTCTGGGCCACCACATTACATAAGCTATCATCCTGTGGCTCTGCTGAAAAAATAACACAGCGCTGTGTGTGTGTGTCTGTGTGTGTGTATGTACATGATGATGATGGCTGGCAGGAGTAGAGATGGCTGGGTTTGGTCATCTCCACAGACAGGCCTACTGGTTATACTGGGAGGTCTGAAAATTGGGTGAAAATCTCACTGATGAAGCTAACTAAGAAGCAAACGAGTGTCTCTGACGCTCTGCACCGCCTGAATGTCTAGGCTCAGTTGTCTCTCCTCCTCCTCTCTCTCTCTCTCTCCTCCTCCACTGCCCCCCTTTTTCCATCTCTTCAAAGCTCTATCTGCTTTCTTTCTTTTCTTTCATTCTCTCTCCCTCTCTCTCTGTCCCTCTCTCTGTCACTCTTCCCCTCTCTCTCTCTGTCTCTCCATTTCTCTCTCTCCCTCTCTCTCTCACGCTCTGTCCCTCTCTGTCTCTCTCCCTCTCTCTCCCTTTCTCTCTATCTCTTCTTCCCTCTCTCCCTCTCCCTCCCTCTCTCTCTCCATCTCTCTCCCTTTGTCTTTCTCTCTCCCTCTCTCCCTGTCTCTCCCTCTCTTGCTCTCTCTTTCCTTCTCTCTGTCACTCAACTTGCCTGGTTCATTTTCCATGGGCAATGAACATTTACAAACACATCAGTAGCCTTTAAAAACCAACACTAGCTGTGGTTGCACATCCACACACATCCACACACACACAGGCACACACACACACACACACACACACACACACACACACACACACACACACACACACACACACACACACACACACACACACAGGGATAGTCCATTAGCACAGTAGACCAGTGGGAGAGCGAGCCATCGTTGCTAAAGTGGGCATGCTCAGGGGAAGCAGAGGATTCTGGGAAGTCTGTGTCTCTGGTGCCCTCTCTGGTTAAATAAAAAAATAAAGGCACTGACATTTTGGTTCCTCAGTTGAGATTGTCGTTGTGCCACTAATGGGCACTGACTGCCTGGCACTGCAGCAGGCGGGGAGATTGCACTGTTTCTCCAGCGGTCATTTTCAAGATGCTCGCGTATGAATAGTTAACGAGTCGGGAGCCCTCGTTGAGCGCTGTGTTTGGTGTAGTGCGAGTGAGGCACTCTGACATTCACAGCAGTGCTTTGTAAACATTTCTCCAGATCTAAAGCCTGCCTCTCTCTCTCTCTCTCTCTCTCTACAGTTGCTCTGAAGAACCACAATTGCAAAGGTCTGACAGGCAACAGCAGTAGCCATGACAACAACAAGCCAACGGGTCTTACGGACAGATGGATACCAGAGGGGGAATTACTACTCCAGGTGTGTTTTCAGTCATTTCGGATCTTTCTCTCTGTGTGTGTGTGTGTGTGTGTGTGTGTGTGTGTGTGTGTGTGTGTGTGTGTGTGTGTGTGTGTTCCAGTAAAAACATTTGATACCACTGCTGGAAAATTATGTCTAAATAAAAGCATTTTGATATTCCAACTTGTCCCTTTTGAGCATCACTACCTCTCTCTCTCCTCACCCTTCTCAACCCACCCCCTCAATTCAATTCAATTCAGTGGATCTTAATTGGTATCATTCAGTGAAGCTGTGTTACCAAAGCAAACATATGTTAACTGATACAAGATGCAGATACAATATCTGTTTGGAAGAAAAGAAAAGAGGAATGTCTCTCTTTCTCTCTCTCTCTCTCTCTTTCTCTCTCTCTCTCTCCCTCTCTCTTACCCCCCCACCACCTGCAGTCTCTGCACATCTGGCTGCCTGCCCAGGGCTCCAACAGACTGACCGGCTGGGGGAAGGAGAGTGTATTCAGGGAGAATAGTGTATTTGTCAGCAGTGAGGATTAAGGCTCAATGCCCACATGCGTACTGACACTGGACAGGGTGCTCAGTGCCCACATGCGCACTGGACAGGGTGCTCAGTGCCCACATGTGCACTGGATATAGTGCTCAATTCCCACTGGATATAGTGCTCAATGCCCACATGCACACTGACACTGGACAGGGCGCTCACCCGGCTCATTTAAGAGGTCTTACATCCTGGATACTACAAGTCATCATTAGATTTTACTGCTAAAGTGGATATTCAGGGGCTGACATTATGCACACTGCTATACACACATCTGTGTGTGTTTGTTTGTGTTTGTGCATGTGTTTGTGCGTGTGTATGCGTGTATGTGTGTATGTGTATGGGTGTGTGTGCACATGTGTGTATGTGTGTATATTTTTCTGAGAAAAGTCTCAGACAGGGTTGTGATTCCCAGGTCAAGGGGCCAGCACTGTTAAACCTTAACCTATCCTGACCCCAAAGCAGATTGGTCACCTAATCCATCGATCCTACTCTCTCTAACACACACACACACACACACACGCACACAGACACACACTAATCCACTAGTCCTGTTGCCCCTTGCCCTCTCTCTAACAGGTTGGACCTTGTTGTTGTGGTATTTGGCTCAGGTCTCAGCTCATCCTGACCTGAAGCTTATGATTAGTGTCAGTGAGGACCTCTGTGTGCCGCCTGCTGTGTGTATGTGTGTTTATCTGTCAGTGTGATTGATTGATTGATTGATTAATTGATTTGATTGTCAAGTCAAGTGAAGTCACTTTATTTATATAGCACATTTAAAACAACAACGTTGACCCAAAGTGATTGACAGGTAAGGCTATCTTACAAAAAAGCTAAGGAGGGAGATTGACAAATTAGGGTATGTATTGATTGATTTGATTGCAATTCTTTATTGATGGTAGTGTACAAAATACATTTCTCATCAAAGTGAATGAATAAATAAATAAATCAAATGTCTTTGTACAGTATTTGTCAAACGCATTAACGCAATAAAGCCCTAGGGCTTATTTCCATTGTGGTCCTGAGTGTGTTTCCCAATGAGTGTGTTTTCTGTTTGTCTGTCTTCTAAAGTTCTTTCATTTAGACGTACTCAGTCAGCAGACACTTTGATCCAAACATTCAAGCTACATTGCAAAGGAGACCATGAGTAGCAATAAATAATACTATACAAACACCTAAAGACGACCAGAGGATGAGAGTGCAGAAGTTTAAGTACTGTACTGGTGAAGTGTAGTCGAAGGAGCTGGTAGTAGAAAGAGAAGGAGGTAGAAGAAAGTAGAACAAAAGAAGGAAGAGGAAGTGCATGGTAACGGACATGTTAGGTGTGTTAGGTTGTTAGATGTGTTTGGAGAGGAGGTATTCTCTCGGAAGAGTTGGGTCTTCAAGAGCTTCTTGAAGATAGAGAGGGACACCGTGGCTCTGGTAGTACTTGCTAGGTTGTTCCACCAACAGGGAACTGTGTGTGTGTTTTTTGCTTTGTTGTGTGTTATGTGCCGGTATATGTTTCTCTATGTGTCTAAATATGCTCAAGTGGATCTCAAGTGTGTATGCATGTTTGTGTGTGTGTGTGTGTGTGTGTGTGTTTGTTTGTTTGTGCGTGTGTGTGTGTGTGTGTGTGTTTCCATCTGTCTGTGTATGTCTAGCTGTATGTGTCTGTGTGTGCGTGTGTGTTTATCTGTGTGTCTGTATATGTCTAACTATATCTGTGTGTGTGTGTGTGTGTGTCCCCGTGTGTCCTCTGTATGTCAGATCCGGTCGATTTAAGGAGTTGTGTTTATACAGACTCTGCAGCCTGTGTGTCAGAACAGGAGAGGCCACTCATGTGGGTGACACTGAATCTAGTAGATATGTTTTCAGTGCAGCGTTTTTTATTCATCATTAACACTCGGTGGACCACCCTGAGGTATCCGAGGCTGCAGCCACACTTGGCCATGAGATGAATAGTCCTCCCAGACCCACACACACTCACACACACACACACACACACAGGGTTAGAGATGAATAGTCCTCCCAGACCCACACACACACACACACACACAAACACACACACACAAACACAGGGTTAGAGATGAATAGTCCCGCCAAACCCACACACATACACACACACACAAACACAGGGTTAGAGATGAATAGTTCTCCCAGACCCAGGGGCCTGTGTTCTCATAGCCCTCTGTCTGCCTGCACAAAGGCTCTCTGTCTGACTCCAGACAATTTTTAGTGTTTTAGTTCAGGCAGCAGCTTGGAACGCCCGTAGGGGTCCTGTGCTGTCCTGTCTAACAGAGAGAGATCTCTCAGGCTCCTATGAGCTTCTGTTGGGAAGACACGGCCCGTCGGTCACATCCTCAGATCACCCCAGTCACACTGCCTCTCATAAAACACACACACATGTACACACACACACACACATACAGTACACACAGTCAGAGGCACATACAGACAGAGTTGCACACATACACACACAAAAGGACACTCAGTGGCAGTCACACACACACAGACACACACATACAGACACTGCAAGACACCCACACACACATACTGATCCAATCCCAGCACAATCCAATGTCCTCAGCAGACACTGTCCTCACAGTGTAACACAACATTGTAAACAGCAGTGCCCTTCTCTGTATAGCATCACTGAATGTTCCGCATCTAATAGTACATTCATATGTCACTCATCAGTAGATGACTGTGCAGTTTATTGACATAGACTTTATATAGTTTATTCATTTGTTTTATTAACAGTAATGACACTTACTTTTGTTTTTTTACTGGTTTTGTTTGTTGTTTATGTGCTGACCTCTCTGTTTTGTGATTACCAGACTGCTGAACACCTTCACTCAGGTCAGCAGGTCAGACAGGTTGCTTTAAGGCGACTGTTTGGAGCATGAAGTAATCGGTTCATGTCCTCTCTTCTTTGTGTGAATCTCTGCCATAGTTGCCTCTTCCTATTTCCCTTTGATTATGCACTTTACCCACCAGAGTACATTGATTAATTTGGCAGACACAAGAGACTAAGCTCTACTCCACTCTACTCTACTCTAAACACCTGTTCACACCAGTAACAATAACTTTACTCCAAGTACTCTATTCCACTCTTAAGTACTCTACTCTACTCTGTTCTACTCTATTTACTCTATTTACTTTATTCTACAATAATCTACTCTACTCTAAGTACTTTACTCAAAGTACTCTTCTCTACTCTACTCTATTCTACTCTACTTTATAATCTACTCCACTCTTTACTCTAAATATTCTTCTCTACTCTACTCTAAGTACTCTACTCTACTCTATTTCACTTTACTCTAAGTATTCTACTGTAATCTATTCCACTCTATGCTACTTTAAGAACTCCACTCTACTCTACTCTAAGTACTCTATTCTACTCTCTGTGCTGCATTAAGACTGCACTAAGATTGTGAGACTGTGTCTTGCCCTGCCCCCCATCTCTCTTTCTCTGGCTCCCTCGCTCTGTGAAAAGACCTCTGGTGATGTTAATCATTTTGGATGGGTATACATTTATGGATCTGAGGCCTCACCAGCCCTACAACAGTGATCTTCTCATGTTCACCACACACACACACACACACACATACACACACACACACACACACACACACACACACACACACACACACCACATCTCCCATCAATGCTGAAAGGCCTTAATTAGAGCAAAGGAGATGCTCCTACAGGCTTTGGCATATGTGTCTAAAATGTGTGTGTGTCTCCCAAAGCCTTTTCTGTTGTGCCATCAAGGACAATGGCACTGTCAACGAATGAAAGAGTCCTTCCTCTAGGCTCTCCACATAAAAAGAGTGAGAGAGAGAGAGAGGGGAGTTGAAGAATGAGAGAGGAAGGAGAGTCAGAGCAGGGAGGGAGAGAGGGATAGAGAGAGGGGAATGGAAGAAATGGAGAGAGAGAAGCAGAAAGGTGAGGGGAAGAGAAAGAGAGTGTTGAGAGAAGCAGAGAAAGAAGAGAGGGAGAGAGAGAGGATGGGAGAAAGAGAGGAAGTGATAGTGAGAGGCAGGGAGAGAGAAAGAAGAAAAGATCTGAGAAAAGAAGAGATGAGGATTCCTGGGCATCTACCAAGACTGCATCCTCCAGAGAGGAGAGGAAAGGTGAGGAGAGGAGAGGTAGGGCAAAAAGGAGACGAGAGGACAGGACTGGAGATGAGAAGAGAGAAGAGGCTGGGCAGAGAGTGGGCAAGAGGAGAGGACAGGACAAGCTGGGCAAAGAGGAGGCCAGGGGAGAGGAGACGAGAGATGAAGAGAAGCTATTTGGGCCTGGGCCTGCTTGTCTTTATGTGTTCCATTTCAGACTCTCTGCTATGAATTATAGAGTGGCTGTGAGCGTATGCATTATTGACTAGAAGGATAAAACCAGCCCAAGGAAGGATTCTCTGATATTCCCCATATACCTCAGCGGCCATATGTCCTGCAGGCCAACAAAGAATCATCAAATTCTAAAGAGGACTCAGACGGTCCATTATTTAGTGATATACATTATTTATATACTGTATTAGATGGGCTGTATCATTAGTATTATATCATATTTCAAGTTTGATTTCTTTGGTAATTCTCCAGTTATCTTCTCTCTTTGTTGGAGATACTATGTGACATGGCATGAAAAGCTGTGAGTACATGCCAACCCGATCAAGAGTTTGGCAAACAGCTGAACATGTGTGAGTGTGTGTGGGTCTGGGAGGACAATTCATCTCTAACCCTGTGTTTGTGTGTGTATGTGTGTGTGTGTGTGTGTAAAGACCACATGTGGCCGCTCCTCTCTCTCCCTCTCTCTCTCCCTCTCTCTCTCTCTCTCCCTCTCTCTTTCTCCCTCTCTCTCTCGCTCTCTCTGCCTCTCTCTCTCTCACTCTCTCTCTCGCTCTCTCTCTCTCCCTCTGGTGTTGGGTCCAGTCAGCCGGACGGGTGTTAGGCCACAGACCCGTGAAGTATTAAAAATGCATCTCTGATGGTTCTGTGGAGGAGCCTGGCCTAGGCTCAGGCCCCGAGAGAGAGACGTGTGTGTGTGTGTGTGTGTGTGTGTGTGTGTGTGTGTGTGTGTGTGTGTGTGTGTGTGTGTGTGTGTGCGCGCGCGTGTGTGGGTGGGTGTGGGTGGT
This sequence comes from Alosa sapidissima, assembly GCF_018492685.1. NCBI lineage: Eukaryota > Metazoa > Chordata > Actinopteri > Clupeiformes > Clupeidae > Alosa > Alosa sapidissima. The sequence goes on along the minus strand of NC_055979.1, from coordinate 9,419,200 downwards.
TGTATGTGTGTGCTGTTCTGCAGACAAATGAGCCTAAATATTTATACAGAGCAACTGAGAACCACCCCAGCCTGTGTGTGTGTTTGTATACAATGTGGGCGCTGAGATAGATAGGATACTAGGAGAGGGTGAGGCGGGATGGGTTCTTAGAAGTGTGTGTGTTTGTGTGTGTGTGATATTGCTGAAAGGGGGACTCTTAAGAGCCGCAGGGGTCCTTCAGGGGACTATGGTAGGGCAAGGAACCTCCTGAATGTTCCTGCACTCAGACAGCAGGAAGGGGAAAAACATGATGTGGAGTATATATATTGTGTTTTAAAAAACACACGTACTAATAGAGCGTCGACGAAAATACAACCACAAAAGGCTACCCTTAACCTAAACCCGTCTTAAAACCAACGCTGATTAGCCATTCGTTTGGTGAGCGGCTCCAAATTTTCTCCATCGCAAGAAGCCAGACTGATCTGCGAGTGGAAAAATGGAGCTCGCAAGATCAGGATGGTCACACAAGGCTAGTGTTAAACAGCTCACAGACCTTATAGCATGCATACATGGCATATGGTGTCACTGACCATGTTTACAGGCTAGTTGAATGCTCAAAATATAACTAGCCAACTGATGTGAAATTGTATTGGGTGTTTGTTGATACACAAGCATCTACTTTTTGTCGGCAGAACTGCACTGCATAGTGGATAACCTGCAAAAGTGCGCATCTTGCTCAAAATGCTTAGTTTATGCCTCAAACAAATATTTATGCCAATGAAACGGTCAGTGCAATCAAAATGACAAGTCATGATGCCATTGTTTATGTCAAGATAATCAAACTGTTCTGTCTTGTTGTCAATGTGACAGTTTACTCTTTTAGTATTTTCTATTGAACAATGTGGAAGGCAGCACTATTTTCTATTTTAAAACTACAAGGTTACACATTATTGTGTGTGGAGGGGGTTGATTGCAAAACAGTGGATGTGTTTCATAAGTGTGTACTGTATAAAGAAGAGCAAGGCTTTTATAGCATTGTGCACATTAAAAATGACTAATGTACCATAAAACAACCCTTGGTCAGAGCTGTGCACCACGGTACATCTTTCTATACATCCTGCCATTCCTGTCTGATGTTTAGATCACATATAAACAGACTATGACAACTAGTTATGACAGCTAGTTCAACACATTTGCATGTAATGACACAAGCAATGAAATAAGGCGAATTTGTTTTATGGGGTAGGACTATTCAGCAGGGAATCAGTATAGTGCATTTTGACCAACATGACATTAGCCATTGAATTTTTATTTTTTTTAAAACAGCAACATTTGTACAAAATCAGTTGCGTGGATGTACGAAAGCATTGCTTTTTGTTCAATATGGGGAGAAACTGTTTCAATGATGTCCACAAGTGATACGATGATAAGATGTGGAGTTTGGCAAACAGTTTTGTGAATTGCAATTCTTATCTGAGAAATGTGCCAAAGCAACTGAGGAAAACTGTAAACTAACACAGCTCAAGATTGTATTATAGGCTCCATAAATTGGCATGCAGCATACCGCTTTCAGTCAGATAAAAGAATGACCAACATGACTACCTGTGTACATTTCGAAACTCAAATTATTAGTCAGAAATACCCCTCCCCCCCTTCCCCGCCACCTAGTTTAAAAGCCAAATGTTGGCAGGTATGTCTACATGTGATGGAACCTACTGTATGTTTAAACTAAAACAAGCCAGTCCATCTCTATGTGATGTAACGTACGGTGTCTTTAAACTGAAGCAAGCCAGTCCATCTTTATGTGATGTAACGTACGGTGTCTTTAAACTGAAGCAAGCCAGTCCATCTCTATGTAATGTAACCTACGGTATATTTAAACTAAAACAAGCCAGTCCATCTTTATGTGATGTAACGTACGGTGTCTTTAAACTGAAGCAAGCCAGTCCATCTCTATGTAATGTAACCTACGGTATATTTAAACTAAAACAAGCCAGTCCATCTTTATGTGATGTAACGTACGGTGTCTTTAAACTGAAGCAAGCCAGTCCATTTCTATGTAATGTAACCTACAGTATGTTTAAACTAAAACCAGTCAAAACAGATGAACTCCAGGGGGACTACCACTCAGTGGAAGCATACCAGCATGGAAACCAAAAGCCATTCTTCCTGAACCAAACACTCCACACTCTCATAACTGTACTGCCAGAAACATAACAACAGCCTGGGCAGCAGTGATCTGGCACACACACACAAACACACACGCATACATATACACACACATCTCTATGTTTTTAGTCAGAGCTCAGGCTAGGCTGGCTGAATGTCAAGGTCCACATAGCTGATCCCAGAGCACCCAAAGGGCTGGCAGTGCATGATTGAGTTCATACATGTCCTTGCAGTATGTGGAAACTGGACGAGGGCAAGCTCACATGATGTGGTTTGTGTTTCGTTGGACTGCGCTCGAGTCCAAACCAGTGTGGAGGATTACCAAGTACGAGTGGCTGGAAACGTCTCTGCTTTTCTCTCTCTCTCTTTCTCTCTCTCTCTCTCTTTCTCTGCTTCTCTCTCTCTCTGCTACTCTCTCTCTCTCTCACTGCCTCTGCTGTGGGCCAAACAAAAGATGGAAGACTAAAGAGAACTGAAGAGAAGAGGGAGGATGGATGGATGAATGGAGAAAGAGAAGGATGGACGGGAAAGATGGAGGGAGAAAGAGATGGAGAGAGAGAAGGGAGGGAAGGATGGAGAGATGAAAGGAGGGGGAGAGAGAGTAGGAAGGGGATGGAGAGAGAGGAGGGTGGGAACAATGGAGGGGGAGTGAAGGATGGAGGGGAAAAGAGAGAGGGAGTGAAGGATGGAGGGATGGATGGAGGGGGAGAGAGAGGTGGAGGGGGCGATAGTGTGAAGATGGAGCGAGGAATAATAAAGACATCACCCCCAGGGCAGCGACATCAGTTGTACATCAACATTGGTCACGCTTGAGTTGGCAGCTAATGTACATCTGAGTTGAATTCACCAGTTCAGTTCCAGCGTTGCTCTGAAGCCAAGCTCCGAGTTCAACTCAAACATGCAATGTTCTGTATATATTTAGCCACTTTGTTTCACGCTTGGTGAAACACTTCTTTTCATTCATGCTGATTTATTTTTCTTCTCACTCATTGTGTTGTGTTAGTGTAAAATAATTGTAATGATGTCAAGGGGCTGGCAGGAAACAGAGCAAACTGCACTAAACACTGAACATATGTGTTCAGTACAGACATGACAATAAGAAATGAGTGTGCAAAATAAGCATGGTTAGGATAATAAGTATGCAAACATTTCACTGTTTTTAGTGGAATATGTGAATCTGTTTTTAGTGGAGTATGCGAGATGAGTATATTTGGAATGTGTATGCAGAGTGTGGAGGTCAGGATGAGTGTGTGAATCAGGCCCATGAGTGGGGCATGAGGGATGTGTGTGTGTCTCTGTGTGTGTGTGTGTGTGTCTCTGTGTGTGTGTGTGTGTGTGTGTGTGTGTGTGTGTGTGTGTGTGTGAGGGAGTGGAAAAGCAAAAGCGTACTCGCTCCCAGAGAGGCCACATGAAAACATCAATGAGGCCTCACTGACCTCACTGACCAGCCAGCTGCTCAGGACAACACACACACACACACACACACACACACACACACACACACACACACACACACACACACACACAATAGGGTTAAAATAGAAAACAGCACTCCTCCTTTTTCTTATTCTTTCTCTTCTTCTTCCATCTCTCCCTCCTTCTCTCCGTCCTTCTCTCACTCCCCTGCCTTGAGGAGAGCTGAAAAAATAACAAGGTGTGAGTCACGACTCAGAGCCCGCGTCTGTTGGGGCCGTATCGGTGATCCTCCCGCTCCCGTTGTGCTCGCGGTCGGTGTGACGCATCATGGCGAGCTGGCCAGGGATCCTCCGCGCCCCGTGGCTGCGTTCTGGCCTGTTTTACGCCTCCATGTCACTCCTTGTCGGCCCCGTTCCCTCGCCGCGCGTAGCCAGGTTTGACAGACACTCTCGAAAAATCCGCCCGCTGTTTACACATCAGTGGGCAGAAAAATTGCCCGCTCCCAAAAATAAGGGAGACGCGTCTCTTGTAAGGCATGTTGTGGGGTCTGACCTCCCCTATCTTGGTACATCTTCAAAGCATCAATTAATCCAAATGAATGTTTAAAAGTAACACAATGTAGTTCTTATACCTCAGAATAATGGTTTCGAACTCATTTTGATGCCATACTGACTAACATTATGGAGAATGGACTTTCTGGCTTTGTTGGTGCTGGTTTGGAATGCCGCGAATAAGAGCACAACCTTTTTTTTGTCGGTTCTAGACTAATTGGGTACCCCCTAAGCGCTAAATGGGTCAACAGTATGTTAAAATCGACAAAGAACAGGCAGTCCTACATTGTGTTACTGTAACGGCAGGCAGGCTAGCTTCAGAGGGAGCTAAATGAGTATGGCAAAAGACACAGGAACGTGCCCTTAACAGTCCATGACAAAGCTGGGCTTTGTTTCTGTAAGCTGCAACAGAGAGGCCCAGGAGGGCACATCCGTATGCCAACACAAACACACTCTCTCCCTGAAACTGGCACAGGAGACACCAAATATAGCTGTCACTGAAATATCCATGAAACCCTGACAGTTTAAAGCCTGAGGTGGTGGCAGGAGAGCAGCTTGTGTTGTCGCTTGGCAATTTTGGCCCAACATCGCAAACACTGCAGATATGACCACATGGCTGCGGAGGACTGTCCCTGTGTGCTAGACTGCCTGAGGGGGAGGAAGGGTGGAGTTCACCCCTGGTGTCCTTGGTAGGTTCTGTGTGAAGAGTTTATTTTGCTAGGTCTCGTGTCTGAAATACACTGAATGTATTTGAGAGCAAATACAGATCAAGAGAGAGAAAGAGAAAGAGACTGTTTTGTTCCCTCAAAAATGCTGAATGCATTAAATACATGCATTTAATCAGCCATTATATTCAATATGAACTGTAGGGAATTGTCACAGTCAGTATACAGTACAGCATACATTTAGTGTCATTTACCTGCATGTTGTTCGATCATACTCACTTGCAGACAAACACACACAGAATTCTGCTGACACCACGGACATGCGCCTTGTTCTTAGACTTTCTAGTCCACTTGAACTCGTCACTCAGAGTCTAGTCCGCAGCTAGTGCCCTGGAAGTTTGACGAGTACAAAGAAATTGGAACTTACCTGGACAGAGCCACACATACACCCACTGTCGACCACATTTACATCCAGCACCCAAGGACAGCATGGGCAGAAGAAAAATATTGTGTGTGTGTGTGTTGCTGCATGTGTGTGGCTGCTCCGCTAACCCGTCACTCATGGACGGGCATCAGAGACACTGAAAGACTCCAGCGTGACAGCTGTGTCACCCCGCTCCCTGTCCGAACTGTTTTGGTGACCTGTCCCTCCGCCCTGGGCCACTTGCATGTGTTTGTCGTTTGGCTCTGGTAGTCTGGGCTTGTTTGCTTTCCTCTTAGATCCTCAGAAATCAGATTGAATGTATTTGGTCTATTCAGATATAGAGGAGGAGGAAGTAAATATGCCCATCCCAAGTGTAGAACAGAGGGAATTCATAGTCCTTATGGGCATGTGTAGCGAACGGAATCTACATCCGCATAGTAAGGGTTACACCTGTTCCCTGGATGACTGGAAATTACAAGATCTGTGTCCCTAACCCCCAAGTCAATTCGCCTCAGACCTATGCTGCTTTCACTAGATGAATAGAATAATTTAGGCTTCAGGATTTCAGTGTGTCACAGTGATGACCTAAAGAGCATAACACGTTCATAAGTGTGGGTTTGTAAAGTGTCACTTACCCTGTGTTTTCCCCAAACTACACTATTCTGACAGCAGAGAATGAGACGCCCCTACTCCAGAGAAGATTACCTGAAATCAAAATGAAGAACTTCCCAGCAGAAACAGTATTTGAAAAGAAGAAAATAAGTGCTGGTTTATTATACTATTGCACTTATAAAAAAAAATATGAGATAAGATACAATGAAATAAAATATTTTGTCAATCAAAACAATCAATGAGTTTACCCCTTACTCTTGACAAATTTATGACACACAAAACGGTTGGCCAACTTTTAGAGACTGAGCGCTCAAATAATGCTATTCTTAATGTTCAATGAATTCAATATGAAACCCTTCAGTTCAATGTCACAAATGTCAGAACATGCTTTTCAACCTTGAAGTAGCCTACTAACAGTTCTTAGCAAAATTGTACAATAACATTTGCCATAATAACAAAGATAATGTGTTACAATAACCGATGTACTGCTTTGGGCATAAAATGTCTCAGTCCAAAATACCCAATTCAAAACGAAAGTGTTCAAATGAGCTCCTTGTAATTCAGTCTGTATGGTTTAACAAAAATAATTAGATTAACTTCCTCTTCTTTACACAGTCCGTAGCCGTTAACAGAGTAGCAAAACAAATAGCAAAAATCCTTTGTTTCAGTTCTAGCAGGAGCTATTCCACAGTAGCAAAAATAAACAAAGCAATATAGTTGCTGGCAAATGACACAAAATTAGGTTACTTCACCTCATGTTCTCACTTTAACTTTCACCCGGCCGCTGACGTCGTGGAGCTGTCTCTGGTTGGCAGGGAACCGTTGAACTGAGCAGCGTGGGGAGCCCAATATCAGCTAGCCAACTCGCAAACGATAGTTTAACTCTCCTTCCCTCGGCAGGTGCACTGAGCCTCACTCTCGCACGTAGGCTACACACTCCAAAAGCCAGGAGGCAAACAGAACTTTGCGCTACTAACTTAAACTTCACTATACTGAACATTAACACCGTTCTTCTTAATTATCTCCTTCTCATATCGCAGCCATTCACACGTTACCGCTTTTCTCTCTCCTCTTCACGTAACTCTCACTCTCCCTCCAACTTCCGGTGCAGATCTACTCCACACTTCTTCTATGCTATTTCTAAATGCTGATTGGTTACCGATTAAAATATTTTAAAAGTAAATATATTTTACATCTGTCACACATGTCCCCCTACTTGGCGGCCATCTTGGTAACACACTTTGGGCAGTTATCAGGCAACTATTTTCCCATTCAAGTGAATGAGGAGGCATACAGGAAGAGGCGGGTGGATGTGCAGACAACTGCCATATTGGCATTAAGAACTAACCCCATGCTTTTCTATGGAGGATTCTTTGAGTACTGTGTCCCGTCAAAGTCTCTGTTGTAGTCCCTAATATAGTCTCTTTTTTTAATAATTTTACCTTTTCAGGTCTGTGTTATTTTCTCAATTTTAGGAAGAAGCGAGTCAAACATTTATGCAGAGTTTTCTTTAGTAGTTATACTATGTGTGTCTATGTATAGTTTTAATGATTTAACTATATCTCTTTCTCTCTCTCTCTCTTTGTATCTGTCTTTCTGGCTTTCTCTCCTAGGCTCTCAATGGGTTTGTGTTGGTCACCACAGCAGAGGGGATTATTTTCTACTCCTCACACACAATTCAAGACTACCTGGGCTTCCATCAGGTGAGTTGAGCTGCTTCTGGGATTCACTACCACTGGCCATCCACAGCCTCAGCCTCTGGAAGAAGGTTACACCAGTTAGCCTATAGCTCCTATTTAGCTATAGGCTAACTGGTGTTACCCACTTCCAGTAATTATGCTAAGCTAGGCTAACATTGTCAGATTAGGTAATGGCACACACAGAGAAGAAAAGGGTGTGTATCCTCTCATCCAGGGGCGCAGGAGATATTTTGAAAGTGAGGGGGACCAAATTGTGAACACAAACCCATAGTGAGATCAGATTTCCAGATATCGGATTCACCACCTCTGGCCCACTTTCGACCATCATATTTTAAACTTGCCAGAATATTAAGATAATACCATTGATTGTTTTCAAACAATTGTTTTCACTACTTGGGCCAATTGTAGAATACTGGTCACTACTTGGGCCAATGGTAGAAAAAAGCAACATGGGATGTTGATATTTTATGAAGCCATGAATGAATCATCATGCATATGATCCAAACATAGACTACATGATCAAATAGCCTAGTTAGGGCTACTTAAATTGTCTGGTATAAACCAAATCAACTCTCCACTGTGTGTTTGCAGTTAATATTTATGCAACCTTAGAACTTAACAAGTGTTGGTTTAACAAGTTACCAGTCCAGAACACACAGAAAATTGCAACAGAAAGTTGCCTTTATAATCAACTATTTGTTCCAACAGCATTTAAACCAAGCATTTATAAAATTGAAAAAAAAAAATTACATAAGAAGTCAAATAAAATACTGTTACTGTAGTGACTGTATCACACTATCCCAAGCTTCAAAGAGCTCCCCACGTCTGTGACAGGCAGACGTGACGTGACACCGCTAAATTCTCAGCTTGTTTATACCCCACACTGAACGCATAAGAACGCTATGCGCTATGAACGAAGGTTTGAAATAAATGTCTTAGAACAAAAACGTTGATAGACTTGTATTTTAGGCTAGTGAAAACGAGTTGATAAGTAGGCCTATAGGCTAGTTGAGTTTGTTATCATAAACATAACAGCTAACGTCATGTTGAGCAGGAGAAGTTGAGCACTAGGCTACCATAAATCCTCAAATTATGCCCGGGATTGATTCTATTTATAGCAGGACAAATAAAGGCAGGTTCCCATACAAGACGGGGTAACAATTGCCTACCATACCAACAAATGCCATTAGTCCACTAGAAGACATTGTTCGATTTAGGTCAATGAAATAACCTCTTCTTAATATTTTATTATATGTTGTATTGTATTGTATTATGTTGGTTGGATTAATAACCTACTGTTGGCAAAGAAAAGTCGTTTACCTACCATGGGTCTCCAACAAACGTTCTCAAGCTCATTCTCTTGCCGCCCCTTTCGATCTAATTGCCAGAGGCTGAAGCCTATTAGCCTAAACACAATTGTTGCGACTCAAGGCATTCCAGCCTACAAATTTTATTTTAAAAAAAAAATACTAAATCATGCATAATTAAACAATAACTAAATTTAGGCTACTTGTCTACGCAAAAAGGTTTCCATTACAGCACAACCCCTATTCAATGAAGGGCTGCCTTGTCTCGCAATAAACAGCAGTGGAAATCCCGACACTTTTTCAACTGCATGAAACTTAACAGTGAACCATCAAATATCCCAGATTTCAGTGCCCATCAGTCCCAACATTTAGCAATATAATTCAACAGTCCAAAAGTAAATTAAATCCCAAACCAAACCGAAAA
>NC_055979.1:9372453-9404953 GCF_018492685.1 Alosa sapidissima | reverse complement strand
GTGTGCAAAACTCTTTTTTTTTTTTTTTTCAAATTTAGTAGATGTTCTCTTAGATGGGGGACCATGTCCCTGGTCACCCTCTGTCTCTCAACATTCTGTGATGTTCTATGAGGTTCTCTGAACGTTCTGTGATGTTCTCTTAGATGGGGAACCGGTCAGCAACATGTCTCTGGTCACCTACAACCCAGACCAGCTTCCCCCGGAAAATTCCTCCTTCCTGGAGAGAAGCTTCGTGTGTCGCTTCCGCTGTCTCCTGGACAACTCCTCAGGCTTCCTGGTGAGTAGGATCTCTTTCACAAACATCCAGAGGTCATTGCGGAGGACCATCCCTCCTCTCTGTGTCCCTTCATTCTTTTATGTTGTTCTCTCTTTCCTGCTCAGCTGTGCAGTGGAGTCAGAAATGTATCCACCTTGTTCAATATACTTTGAAGAGCCAACATGGGTTCCTTGGGAGCACCTGTGATGGACATGTGTATTAGATCTCAATTAGAGTTTGGTTACTTAACCACATGGCAAACACATGGCTAAGTGGGTAAATACACTGTTACTGTTACAGCCGGGCGACACCGGACGCACAACTGAAGCGGTCGATTCGCGGGAATTACCTTCCGCTGTCATCAATGAAACTGCTACACCAGACATGATAGCGGCGCACACATTCGGAAAAATCAGACCAGTCTTGTAGAACTATTTATATTCTCCGCTAATGGAACACTCACAGTTGCGCGCCCGGTGTTGCCTGGCTGTGTAGGATTAAGGCTAACATGTGTCCATAAAGACGTACAGTACTGGGTAAAGATTTGGAGAGAGAGAGAGAGCAGAGAGAGACAGAGAGAAAGGGAGTTTGTCTTCCTCAGGAGTAACATATCTAAGAATTGACAGAACACTCTTATTTTAGTACCCTGGCCTCGTGCTCTTTTTTGTGTGTGTGAAAAAGAAAACCTTCTGAAGTGGCCACTTTGAAAGCCATGCCTTTAAACCCTTCACTTTCAACCCAGCCACACAGAGGCACATAATCCAGCACCTCATAGACCGCAATCACCGTGTGTGTGTGTGTGTGTGTGTGTGTGTGTGTGTGTGTGTGTGTGTGTGTGTGTGTGTGTGTGTGTGTGTCTGTGTGCGTGTGTATGTGAGAGAGTGTAAATGTGTGTGTGCACATGTGACTAAAGTTTGTGTGTGTGTGTGTGTGTGTGTGTGTGTGTGTGTGTGGACTGGCCAAGACATCACTCTTATTGGAGAGGAGTGTTCCAGCCCCTGCTGTGCCACTGAGGTGGCGTCCCGTGACTCGCCAGGCGAACACACACACACGCACACACACACACACACGCACGCACGCACGCACGCACATACATATACCACTCTCCTAATGCCCCAAACCACCCCCAGTAATCCGCCCCAAACCCCCATACCTCTATCCTAATGCCCCAAACTACCCCAGTAATCCATACCTCTCTCCTAATGCCCCAACCTACTCTAGTAATCCCCCCAAACCCCCATACCTCTCTCTTAATGCCCCAAACTACCCCTGCCTGCCTGCCTCTCTCTGCCAACCTCTCCAGATCCCATACCCCATACCTCTTCCCCCTCTCTAAAATACCCCTCCCCTCTCCCATACCCCCCCCCCCCACCTCTGAATTACCCTTCCCTTCTCCCATATCTATCCACCACTCGTCTCCCTATCTCCCCAGCCCCCCCCCCCCCCCCCCCACACACACACACACAAACTCTAAAATACCCCTCCCCTCCACCCCCCACTCAAAAATATCACTCCCCTCTAACCACACACACACACACACACACACACACACACACACACACATACACACACACACACACACACACATACACACACACTGAATTACCCTTTCCCTCTCCCATACCCCCTCGTCACTCCTCTCCCTACCCTTCCAGGTCCCCGGCATCCCCTCTCTCCCCCAAACAGCAGGGTGTAGCCCAGAGCCCACTAGGCCACTGCTGCATGTCGTGCCTCTCTGGAGCACACAGAGATCCATACGCGGAGGTAATCCGCCTTAAAGGAGCACCAGGGTCATGGGGAACTCGCTCATTCGCTCACTCGCTCACCTCCTCTTAATCTCCAGCGGTGGCGGAGAGCGAGAACTCGACGAGAAGGAGAATTTTTTCGCTTAGTCAGAGCAGCAGTCCTGAGATTACCCTGAGCCGGGCTCCTTAAGACTGCAGCTTGTTTTGACAAGGATCAAGGGAGAGAGAGAGGAAGAGAGAGGCAGAGAGAAAGACGGAGAGAGGCAGAGAGAGGGGGAGAGAGAGAGAATAAAAATGGAATGGAGGAAAGAAAGAAAGAAAGAAAGAAAGAAAGAAAAGGGGTAAAGGAGAAAGGGGGTGAGAGAGGGAAAGAACAGGAAGGAGAGAGAGAATGGAATGTTAGAAAGAAAGAAAGAAAGAAAGAAAGACAAGAAGGAAGAAAGGGATGAAAGAAGGAAAGAGGATGAAGAGGAAGGAGAGAGAGGAGAGAGAGAGTTCGGTCAGTTGCTCCTGAAATAGCAATGACACCGTTCCTCACACTTCACATGATGTCACACTTAAGCCGACGTGGCCTGATCAAAGTGATCAGTCACTGAAAAAATGGCCCTCGGTAACCGTTAACAAGCACCAAATCCACAACAACACGTAGGGGCCAGCCAAGGTCCATCTCTCCTAGCAGGACCAAAAGGGAAGAAAACAGACTTTCCAAAAAAAAACAGAAAGTTAAAAGGATTCCCAGACTTGACGCTAATTCACAAGCTCTGTGGAAGTTGCCCAAGCACACCATATTCCTTTTAAATTGCCTTGACAAAGCAAGCAGCGCTGTTTCTGTTTAAACTTCTCCCCCCTACATGCAGGCACACACACACACACACACACACACACACACACACACACACACACACACACACACAGACACACACACAAGCACACCACCCCCTGCCAAGGCATTAGCTCTGAGAAGCCCTTATTCAGGAAACTGGGTAATCAAGCTGAAGGCTGCTGGTTGCTGTATTTTAGTTGCTCTTACAGTAGTACCGCTAACTGTGCTGGGAAACACTGTATATATTTGCAATCTGTGTGTGTGTTGGTGTATGTATGTGTGTGTGTCTGTGTGAATGTGTCTGTGTTAAGTGTGAGCTGTAAGCCAGGTGTGTTTAGCGTAAGCTGGATGCAAGGTGTGTTTAGCGTGAGAAATAAGCCAGGTAAGGTGTGTTTAGTGTGAGCTATAAGACAGGCGTGTTTAGCATGAGATATAAGCCAGGTGTGTTTAGTGTGAGCTATAAGACAGGCGTGTTTAGCATGAGATATAAGCCAGGTGTGTTTAGTGTGAGCTATAAGACAGGCGTGTTTAGCATGAGATATAAGCCAGGTGTGTTTAGTGTGAGCTATAAGACAGGCGTGTTTAGCATGAGATATAAGCCAGGTGTGTTTAGTGTGAGCTATAAGACAGGCATGTTTAGCATGAGATATAAGCCAGGCGTGTTTACCGTGAGCTATAAGACAGGTGTGTTTTAACGTGGGCTATAAGCCAGGTGTTTTCAATGTGAGCTACAAGACAGGTGTGTTTTAGCCTGAGCTGTAAGACAGGTATGTTTAGCATGAGCTATAAGCCAGCCAGGTGTGTCAAGTGTATTTAGCATGAGCTGTAAACCAGATGTGTTTAGCATGATCTATTAGCCAGGTGTGTTAAGTACGAGATATAAGCCAGATGCGTCTGGTGCAGAGGTGGGAAACCCAACCTACCACACATTTCTTCCAAGCATTCCGTAAAAACCATCTGAATCTTATTAGCTCAACTCTTCAGCCAGGCAGATGAGCTAATTGGTGAAATCACCTCTTTTAGGTGCACAGGATCAGTGGCTGGCAAGTTTTGTCTTAAAAGATGCGATCAAGCACACCACCACATTTACAGCGTCACAGAGCACTTACAAACACCAACAGAGAGACCAAAAGCCCCCTCCCTTTCCTCCAGGAACCTTAACAGCTTGCTGATTAGAACCCTGAAGATAGCTCCCATATGCTCTCAGCTTTCCAGGCAAGGCTGCAGTAAAAGCTTTGTTTCCATGCAGTTTTTTTTTTTTTTTTTTTTTTTTTTTTTTTTTTTTTTTTTTTTTTGACGACAGGCCTTCTGTTCAGTTATGTGTTCCGCTACCAGCCACAGTCATGGAGCCACCAGGGCACCCTTTAAACCATGAGCCTCACTCTGGCTTGTGTTTGGCTCTTGGCTCAGTCCTTATCTCCTCTGTTATGACTGACAGACGGAATATTGGTCCTAACCAGCTGCAGTCCAATTCTAAAATCTTATTTTGAGCCTTTGAGCCTCTTACTTTTGTCCTTATGGTTGGTAAAGTCAACCAAACATCTGATGTATGGATTTACCTGCTTACTCCTAACATGTACCAATAGTGTGTTTGTGGTATGTTATGAAGAGAATACTGTCACCTGTTCATTTTATGAAATGATTTCCTTTGCTGTAACATCGCCCATGTTCATAGTATCTTATGTAAGAGAACAGAAGCAGAGATGCTCGGAGAAGCCTGTGTGGAGAATACTATATGGCTTGCTTTAACATCGCCCTTCTGTGCTGTTAAGTTCTCTTTACCAATTGAGAGAGTAGACGTCTCTGAAATGAACAGTAATTTACAGTAGCAGTTTTCGTGTGAGGTGTTGTTCCAGAGAAAATATGCGAGACTCTGGCACGCCTGTGACATCAACAACTACTGAATGAATTTTTCATCCGTCTCTGCCTCATTCTCCTTCCCTGCCCCCCTCATGCTAACAGCTCTTACGAGGCAAACAAAGCGACTATTTTTAGCCGTAGCTTAGCTTAACTTAGCTTAGCTTAACATACAGTAGCTTAGTTAGGGTGACCAGACGTCCCTGTTTAGTGGACGGGGAACAAACCTCTGGCGTGAACTAAGGAACCCTGAAGTCACAGCCTTTTCACCTTCGCCAACCTCTCCCTGCGATTACCCGCACGTCAGAAAACAGCAGGCGTTGACCAACTGTAGCCAATGCAGAGGATTGGAGTGACAGAGGAGGAACTCTGCATGTGTGCATCTACCTGTGTTTGTGTGTGTGTGTGTGTGTGTGTGTGTGTGTTGGGGGGGGCATATCAGGGGTAAGCCAGTTCTGGAACGTGACATGTCATTATGGTCTGCTTTCCAAACACACTCAGCCTGTCCATCTCCATGAAAACATCCCACAGCACAGCAGCTGTGTCCTCATCATTACACACACACACACACACACAGGTAGATGCACACACACACATACACACACACACTCATACACACACACACACACACAATAGTGCACAATAGTACACACATACAATAGTACACACACACACACACACACACTCATACAATAAAATATGCAAGCACACACACAGAGACATACATACCCCCATTAGGGTGTGCTACTGCCATGCTACTGCTGCTGCCTCAGGTACAACTTAGTCTAGGGTCACACACATACACAGCCCACAGGCCACATGCAAACACTGTAATTGGCTTTTTGCTTGTAAACGTGTGTGTGTGTGTGTGTGTGTGTGTGTGTGTGTGTGTGTGATATGTCTCTCTCTCTCTCTCCCTGTGTGTGTGTGTGTTGTTCAGGTGTGTATTGAGAGATCCCGGGGGTTATGCGAGTGAAACTGCTCTTCCTTGTCGTTTCTCCTGTGCCTGTAAATAAAGATGATTTTGTGTGACAGACAGGAGCTCTCCTCCACTGTACCTGAGCCTGTGTGTGTGTGTGTGTGTGTGTGTGTGTGTGGAGGAGCTATACACTGTACCTAGTTTCTTGAGCATGTTTCTTTCTCTCTCTCTCTCTGTCTCTCTCTGTGCGTGTGCGTGTGTGTATGTGTGCTCATACCGGTATATAGGTGTGAATGTGTGTGTTTGTGTGTGTGTGTGACAGACAGGAGCTTTTTTCAGTTATCGTCTTACCATTTGTTCTCGTTCCTGGGTTTACACTGTTAGTTAAAAGCACCTGATACATTTTTATTGAAATCTACCTTCAACACCTTAAAAGCAGCTTTCAGTTGAATTTCCATGCAAATATATGGGTGTTTTTTGACCGACAGAATGCATTCTTGAAACGGTTCCGTTCAGAATTCTTTGAACCTTGGTGCTATCTAGTGAACCAGCCCACATTTCCACAAGTTTTGAACAAAACCAAGGGTGCCAATGGTTGTTTTGCATGCAAAACAAAGGTTAAAGCAAGACCAAAGAACTTTCCCTCTGTCGCACGCACACTATTTGTTTATCCAGCACCGGCTTTGCAAATAACAATGTCCACAGACAAGGTAGAATATGTTGCATGATTTATGAAAGTACGATGTATTGTGACATCAAACGCAAGTCAAATTTGTAGTTTCTTATGTCTCATTCCATCGAACTACAGATCCGCTACCCGATCTGGCAAACTTACATAGTGCGGTTTGAGAGAAAGTGGAATAGAACATTATGTCCAATATTCCAATACTGTATATGGTTTAATGTTCCGCATTATGTCCAATATTTCAATATATGGTTTAATGTTCTGCATTTTTTCATTAGTGGGTCACTTTGATACTAAAAGTATGATTCTATGTAATGACTGTATGATATCTGTACTGTCCCTGTGTATATCTGTGTGTGACTGTATTTAGAGATAAGCGGGAATATTATGACTTTGCAGTGTTTCACTGTTCTGCATGGCTGTGTCAGTAGCTATCTGCTCCGGATTGCCTGGTTGCCACTAATCAGGGTCTGATTCAGTGTAGTCCACGTGAGATGGGATGACCAAAGCCATCTCCTGTCAGCCTGGAAGGATACTTAAACCCTAACTATTTCCTTGTCTAGTTAGAGCAGCTGATGGATCTTTAGGTGAAGTCATGCTGTCTCTCCCTTTATGCGCATCATTGTAAATAAACTCTGTTCCTGATTTTTCATACTATTGGTCTGACCGGGTCTCTATTAAATCATTAAATCTATGGTATCAAAATTACCATTAGGTTATAGCCGATAGAGGGCTGTGAAGCGAATGCAGAAGTGCCGTTCATCCTGTTACAAGTTGATGAACCACTGAAACGATTTTGGAAACATTATTTTAAGGTACAAAAAACTCTTTGGTGTTGCTTTAATGAGATGCATATTAACAGTTGTCCCATAAAAACGGCAGAAATAACCTGTCTAAAAGGCTTGTTGGCGTTTGCAGTGTAGTGCTAGTTGACTAGTTTTGTTTACTCATGGCAACAGTTGATATGGACAGAAAAAACGCTTTTAGCCTTCTCCCCTCTGAACCAACCTCTGAACGGTAGAATGACACGCCCACTCCGGTTCACAGGAAAAAACAACTATTTTCTGGATCAAGCTCCGAACCAAAGTGCCACATTCCGAACCATTTTTTGTTTGGTCGAAATGCTCCAAACGGTTGGTTCGCGAACGGAACAGAACCGGTTCTCTGTCGGTGGAAAAAGGCTATATGAGTGGCCTGTATTCTGTAGGTGTGTTAGTCGTGGGCATGTGAAAAAACAATGCAACAGACTGAACTACCAAATCACTTTTTTTCCATGATCACAGTAAGTAATGTAACCTTCTTCCATCTTATATCTTCTCCTATCTTCCTGCTAAAGGCGCTGAACCTTCAGGGTCGTCTAAAGTTCCTCCACGGGCAGAACCGTCGCCTGGACGATGGGTGCCAGGTGCCCCCTCAGCTGGCACTGTTCGCCATAGCAACGCCTCTCCAGCCACCCTCCATCATGGAGATCCGCACCAAGAACATGATCTTTAGGACCAAGCACAAGCTGGACTTCACCCCCATGGCCTGCGACGCAAAGTGAGCACTCCGCTCTCCACTCCACGCGAGTCATTTGGAAAGCACTTTAAGATATATAAATAATATATAAATATATAATATAATATATAAAATATAAATACTGAACTTGTCTTGCCGAAAGCCTTTTCAAAATACCAAATAAAATCAACTGAATTTGCCTGGTCTCACCTTAAGGTGATGATACATGAGGCAACTTTCAGTGCAAGGTTGCTGGGCAATCACATGACCAGTTCCTAGTGGTCTGATTGAATGATTGTGACATGTTCTTGGCTGATAATAGTCCAGATAGAGAATTATTGCCCAATATCAATAGGAAAGTGTCAAACACTACATTACCCAGCAGCAACGCTCTAAATAATATGTTCCACATGTGTCACCTCCTTTAGTGTACCTTTCTTTCACTTGTCACAACTCCATAATCACTATACCATTTTCATATACAGTCCTGGCCAAAAGTATTGGCACCCATGCTAAAGTTGACTGAAAAGAGGAATATAAAATCATGTTATTTCAGTTAGCCTATTAGCTGGTTTGATTTGCATTGAGCTCAATGAGCATCAAACCAGCTAATAGGCTAACTGAAATAACACCCATGCCAATCTCTAGGTATGGTGAAGGGTATGTGATGATGTGGGGCTATTTTAATTCCAAAGGCCCAGGTAACTTTATCAGGATGCACAGTATTCTGGATCCATGAAATAACTGGCCTTTAAAAATACAAATATGCCTGTCTCTATGGGAATTTAACATAGGGGTGCCAGTACGTATGACCCCTGTATTTTAAGGAAGAACATTTATTTATTTATGATACATTATTCATTCACTAAGAAAATTGGTGTCCTTAAAGGTTAGATATTTCCTCATTTTTCACTTAAGGCATTAAGATCAATTTCCAAAAGATGATTTTATATTCCTCTTTTCAGTCAACCTTAGCATGGGTGCCAATACTTTTGGCCAGCACTGTATATTGCTGTAAGAATTGGTAAATGTTTGACTAGATTGCTAAAAGCTTGATACATTTCCATACTACTCAACACAGATGTACAGATATTGTTTAATTGATACTGAACATTTTGAGAGTCTTACATTCTGCTTTGTCTCTCTCTCTCTCTCTCTCTCGGCCCTTCTCTACTCTCTCTGTGTTTGTGTGTGTGTGTGTGTGTGTGTGTGTGTGTGTGTGTGTTAGGGGCAAGATTGTCCTGGGTTACACAGAGGCCGAGCTGAGGGTTCGGGGGTCAGGATACCAGTTCATCCACGCTGCGGACATGCTGTACTGCGCTGAAAACCATGTTCGCAGTAAGTACCCACAAACAAAACCTTCGCAAATGGGGGAGGTAAACCAAACTGTTTGTACTGCACCTATTTCAGAAGTGGGTCATTGAACCCCCATTATGGAGGCTGCTGGGTATCGATGCTCTTAATTCAGGAGTAACTTTGGCGCTGGCTCTCTGTCTTTGTTATGCTTTGGCACATTAGTAAAACACAGCCATGAGCCAAACCAGAGTTCCAGCCAACAGCCCCAACAGTATCGAGCCCCAGCTCACAAACTCAACAACCCCACCGTCTGTTAGCCTTTAGCGCAACCCGCTGATCACATCCCAGGGGAAGACATAGAAGGATTTACTATCAGTCAGAAGAGCTTAGGAGGGACACTGACACCTGATGCCATAGCACAGCCCTGGGTCCAGTTCATCTGGCAAAGAAAGAACTGAAAAATTGTTACCACCTGATCCAGAATCAGTTTTGATTGGTCCAAATCCCAATGTCTGGAGCAGTTTTAGGGTTGGTGTGGGATGAGTCTTCAAGTAGAGTGGAGCATAGCATAGTTAGAGAGAAGAGTGAAGGAAGTGCAGTGGAGGGATGTTTTCCCATAATCCCAGAGATTATGGAGGAGATTGCGCAAAGCCGCGGAATGGTGGCTGGTGAGAGGATAGAAAAGTGACCTAGGGCCACAAATCAGGAATTTGATATGGACGGACACATACAAAGACACACACATATGCAGACCAAAGCTGACGCAGTAGGTGAAATTACACACACTCACACACACACACATTCTGTACTGGTTTGGTTTGGTATTGGGCTTTATTATTATTCCAGTATTTAAACAGATGAAATGGGATTTGTGCTCTCAAAGGAGCGCAGTTGGAGAGCCTGGCCTGCCACTAACCTCATCTGGCATCTTGTGGCTAATCAGTGAGCCGGTGCCTCTCTGTGACCCATACCAACAAAGTGACATCAAACAGTAGAGTCATACAAACCACAGATTTCCCTTTCAAAAGAAAGCAGGTGCTGGACACAGGCTCTAAAATCATTGATTTCATCTGCGATAGCGATCAAATTTCCTTGTACTTTTTTCCCCCCTCACACTAATATTTTTTCTCCAAAGCATATGAAACATAGTGATAGCTGATGGTAGCCCATACATCATGTAGGGCTTTATGGAGGGACGCATGCAGGGAGTTTCCTCAGTCTAACTCTCTCTCAGCATCTGGTGCGGATCATGGATATCTGTTAAAGTCTTTACTGGCAGGGCTCCTCGAAGAAACAATAGCCTTCAGTCCCTTGCACCTGTGCTTGGCCAGCACACACACACACACACACACACACACACGGAGCTTGTTCCGGAAAGCGGGACAGCTGAGACGCGGTTTCTATTGCAGCCCGCAGGGGCCTGCCTGCCAAGGCAACAATGGAGTGGGTGGACTTTGAGCTGAAAGTGTGGTGTGAGTGTGTGTGCTTGAAGTCACGGGCCGGGTTTTGAGTAGGGTGAAATGTAATGAACTGGCCAGTGGGAGTGTGTGTGTGTGTGTATGTTTGTGTTTGTGCTGATGTGTGTGTCTGGGTCAAGTGTCTGCATGCACGTGTGTGTTAGCGCACAACGGTGTGGACTTGCGTTTGTGTGTGTGTGTGTGCTGATGTGTGTGTGTGTGTGTGTGTCTGAGTCAAAATATTTGTGCATAATCGTGTGTGTTTCGCCCAAATGACTGTGTGCGTGTGTTAGCACATGTCAGTGTGGACCTGTGTGTGTGCATGTGCATGGGTGTGTTGGGGCCAAATGTCTTTCTACGTGTATTAACACAGGCCGGTGTGCGGACGTGCAAGAGTGTGCGTGTGCGTGTGTGTGTTCGTGTCTGTGCATGCGTTAGCCAGGGCTGAGAGCTTTCTGTGTAAACACCGACTGCAGTCCGGCCTGTTGAGTCACCCACTGCTGTTTAAACAGTGATTAAGACCGGGGAGAGCGGCCTGACCGTATTCCGCCTGCTCACCAAGGAGAACCGCTGGAAGTGGGTGCAGGCCAACGCCAGGCTCGTCTACAAGAACGGCAAGCCCGACTACATCATCGCCACCCAGAGGCCGCTGGTGTAAGTGCAATTCTCACCTCCTGTGCAGTGTTTCACAACCCAGAAACTCAACCTTCAGTGTAAAACACGACCTTACTGTTGACCTTGACACAAGATGCATTCTCTAGTGATATCAGAGTGAGTTAAGTAATTAGGCCACATACAGTATAGTCAAAATACCGCTTGTGTTGGTACGACTGTCCGGTTTTCACTTGTCTTACCATCGGACAGAAAACGCCTCTTAATAACTAATGTTAATTTGTTTGTTTACCTGTTTGTTTGTTTGTTTGTTTGTCTGTTTGTCTTCAGTGACGAAGAGGGTGGGGAACACCTGAGGAAGCGGTCGATGCACCTGCCCTTCACCTTCGCGACAGGTGAGGCACTGCTTTACCAGACCAGCTATCCCATCCCCGGTTTCCCCGACAACGCCCACGGCAAAGGAAAGAACAGCAAGGCCAAGAAGACCAAGGCTGACGGCAGCAAGAGCTCCAAGGACGAGGTGGACCCCAGCTCCCTGCTGGGGGCGCTGATGAGACAGGACGAGTCAGTGTACGTGTGCCAGCCCGCCGTGGAGCCAAAGATGGGCCACCACCACCGCAGCTTCTTCGCCGACCAGGAAGAGCCGGGGAGCGGCGGCGGTGGAGGAGGAGGGTTCGGCTCGATGGCGGTGCCCGGTGACGGATGGGGCGCGGCCGTGTCGAACGGCTTCCCGTTTGGCGGCGGGTCCAAGAGCGAGCCGTCGAGTTTTGACCCGCTGCTGGCCACGCTGGACTCGCTGTCGCTGGAGAGCGAGGAGACGTGCTCGAACAGCGAGCTGTTCAGCGCGCTGGAGAACCTGGGCCTCAACGCCGAGGACCTGGAGCTGCTGCTGCTGGACGAGCGCATGATCCGCGTGGAGATGGAGCCCGACTACATCCCCTCGCTCAACGACCTGCTCACCAACAACGAGATCCTGTCCTACATCCACGACTCGCTCGAGAGCGGCGCGCGCACGGACGCCGCCGACGCGGTGGTCGCCAGCGGCGGCAACAGCAGCAGCAGCAGCGGTAGCAGCATTAGCAGCGGCTCACAGATGGACGTCGTCCCCTCCGTGGAGACGCCCAACCTCACGCTGGTGCCCGCCACCGCCACTGCCACCTTCACCCAGTCGTCCTACACCCCCATCCCCGAGCCGTGCCCTGTGCCCATGCCCACCCCCACTCCTCCGGGCACCACCCTCCCCCCTACATACCTCCAGTACCGGCCGCACAGGCCACCAGCGCCCCCTATAGTCCAGCTCTCACAGCAGATGCACCAGCATCTCAGTGGGCAGGCTGGCGCCCCGGTGACCTGGGTGCAGGGCTCCCCCTCGGACATCCCCCCCATGCCCAGGGTGCCCTTTACCCCGCACATGAACTCGGCGGTGTCGGCAGTGCCCAACGGTCACTGGGTCCCCCAGCCTGAGCCCGTCGCCGCTGGCTTGGATGACCGCTGTCGTCTCCAGCAACCGACGCTAGGCGTCCAGCTAACACCGTCGACAACAACGACGACAATGACGACGGGCATCCACCCAAACTCCAGGGCACAGGAGGCCTGGCAGCAGCGCCACCTGCTGGCCCAGCTGCAGCAAGCCCATGTCCAGCACCACTTCAAACCCCCACGGTTAGAGGATGGCACCACCGCCCCCTCCTCTTCCTCCTCCTCCTCGTCCTCCTCTGTTAACGGGCTCTACCCGACCCCGGAGCCCCAGTGGCAGGCCTACAACTGTGCCAGCCAGGTGGAGCTCGTCTCTGACGGACCCTGCTTCCCCAACGGGCACACGTCCCACGCGCAGAATGCCCGCGGAGGGGTGCCACACATGGATTACAGTATGACAGAGGACACGGACATGGACTACCCTCTGAACAGCCGCGTTCCCACGGGCGGCCCGATGATCCCGTCGGCCCTTGCGTCGGCCTATCCGTCGGGCCTCCAGAAAGCCGAGCTCCAGCATCAGACTCCTCTTCAGCAGCCAAAGGCTCCCCTGACCCCCCACCCCCACCCCTGCTACCCCCAGCACCAGGCTCACCACGCATCCCTGGAGCAGCTCCTGGGCCTGGGGCAGAACCGGAACCAGCACCCGCCTCACCTGGACGCCTACGGCATGATCAGCACGCACGGTGTCCCCCTGGACACCACGCGATGCTCCAAGGTAAGTGAAGCCGTCTCTCCGCTGCAATCATTATCCTATCGTGTCGGCACCACCAGAACGGCAGCAGGACCAAAGGGAGTTTTAGGTGTTCCTACGAGTTGTCTTGTGTCCCTGTCAGTAGGCACTGCGCTTTCACCGATAGGGTCAGAAAACACTCATCATGTCTGTCCAGACACGCATTTATGTTTTGTTTCTATGTTTACTGCAGTGTATATAATGGAGGTGTATGAAACACAGTGTTCTTAACCTACATATTGATACCCTTGTGGGTGCTTGGGCCTCTCAGCGATTTCTACACACCATCACCATCTACACAAAATCACGCACTTGTGCAAAATCATTTTAAACACTTTTCCAGCCGTATGACAAGGGAGGAAGAAGAAGTGATCTCTAATCCTATTATCTTGTGAATATATTTCTCTTCTAAAGCGGTATTATCTTGTGATCATTTATCATCATTTATTTTCCAGCAGTAAAAATGTGTGTTGCCTTTGGGTGTTGTCTTCCTCTTATGACCACGATTTCCTTTGTGTTTTGGAGAAATTGAATGTTTTTCCTTGTTTATGTTTTGTGTCATGTTTGACTTCATTCATTTGCAAAGTGGTACATGTACCGTAACATAATGTAGTGTAATGAAATGTAATGCAAGGAAAGGGTGGCACCATTACTGATTGTTGTATAGTTCTGAGATGGATTCGTGCTGCTCTCAGTTCTTATGTGAGCGAGGGGGGAAAGGGGCCTCTGGTCTGGTCAGCGGTTCCACAGAGCTGAACATAAACGGCGGTGATTCAACCAGACATTTCGTGTAAATAATTTGCGGAAGGTCAGACTCTGTAGGGGGCCCGAGTGTAGCCGAGAACAGAGAATGTCCAGTGTGAGACAGGTTACTGCTGATCGCACGGACGGCCAGATCCAAACAAGTTTAAGAAGCATGATAGCACAGTGGAAACCCATACTGTGGAAGGGTGGCTAGCTGGCAAGGCTTATGGTCATGTGAGGTCATAATAAAAGACATGCTCACAGATTATTCTATATATAGATTATTAAGATTTGGTTGAGGTCAGCTCTAGACTAATCGTTTCATGGGGGGTTGGGGATAGGCTTGGTGATATGGACATTTGTGGTCCAGTGCCAACTCTGTGTGTTAGCTCTGGACTTAAAGCGTGTACAGACACATACACACACACACAGCACACACACACACACACACACACACTCCTAAGCGTCTCTCTCCTAAACTAGCCTACTGTAAGTGCTCGCTCTGATCCAATTGAGACGTGCGTAATACAGCCGCCACCTGCAGCAGCAGTACAATCTGCCCTGTGAGGGCAGTCAACAGACAGAATGTCTTTCCAACCGCCCGCCCCCTCATCAACCCGTCTCACCACACACTGTAAACAAACATGGAACAAACAGAATGCTACTTAACCCGTCAGCATTCTCTGTAAACTCACAGCATCTACAAATCCCATTCAGCATAAAGCAAGGACTGCTTTTGTCACTACAACTCAATATGAAGTTCTGTGGGTAGGGAGAAGGAAGAGGACTCGCTTAAACTATGCTTAACTGTTCTGGGTTCTCCTCCATGTTTATTCCTGGTAAAAGGCAGTCATACCTCCATACAGTCACCTATATGCTTGCTCTAGGTTCAGGCTGTATTAAAAAAAGTGTTCATGGTTAGTGGTAAATTAGTTTTAATAGAGTGAAATTGATCTGCTCTCGTCTACTCTAGTCTAAACTCCTCTCCTCTGCTCTCGTCTGCTCTAGTCTAGACTATTCTGCTCTGCTCTGCGCTCCTCAGTTGTGTTGTGGTGTGCTGTGTTGTAGCCTTGTGATTGAGGCTGGCTCCTCACCCACTCCACCAGAGAGAGCAAAAGAGAGGGAGAGAGAGAGAAAGATGGAGAGAACGAGAGAGAGAGAGAAAGAGAGATGGTGCGGCAAAGAGAGAGACAGAGTGAAAGAGACAGAAAGAGAGAGAAAAAGAGTGAGAGAAAGAGAGAGGGTGTGACAAAGAGAGAGAGAGGGAAAGACCGCAGCCCCCTGAGCTGGCCTCTGACCCCGTAGCCCGGGCTGGACTGTGGAGATCTGTCCTCTCCGATTAGCACTGACACTCCCAGGCCTCCACATGTAGGCCACCATGCTGTCCTCCTTTCCCTGCTCTTCCTGTTACGGCAGCTAGCGTGCTGCTAGTTAGCTTCATTAGCATTCACAATGGGAGAGGGGGACAGAAGGAGGGATAGAGACACACATGGGAGTAAGAAATAGAGTGAATTAAAGTGAAAAGGAAGATGAAATTAAGATGAAAGAAAGACATGTAGTAGAGAAAAGGTAGAGAATGATAAAGAGAAGGAGAGATAATGTGAGTGAGGAAGATGAAGAGATGAGGCTGAGGATGAGTGCTTGCGGGGAGGACTGACACGAGGCTGAAAGGGAGGAAGGACGGTCACGGGACTGTCCTGTCTGGCGGCCATTCATGGCTTACCCTCTCTCTCACTGTTTATATGTCTCTCTCTCTCTCCCTCTTTCTCTCTCTCACTCTCCATTTGTCCCTCTCACACTGTTTATGTCTTTCTCTCCCTCTATTTCTCTCTTTCTCTGTTTATGTCTCTCTTTCTCCCTCTTCCTTGTTCTCTCTGTCTCTCTCACTGTTTATGTGTGTGTCTCTCTCTCTCTCCCTTATTTTCTCTCTGTTTCTTTTTATCTGCGCGTCCGGGTCGTGGCTGTGGTTTTGTTCAGGGTCAGCGGTCTTGTCTGACAGGAGCTGAGAGAGAGGAGCGGAGAGAGGAGCGGAGCGGAGTGCGGCGAGCCAGTCAAGCATGAGTCTGCTTTTACTGACCTACTCTCTGCGTCCGCCATCGCCTAATGCAGCTACACAGAGGCAGGCAGGGGCTGAGCGGAGATGGGTGGAGGGGATGGGGTTGAGCAGGACTGGGTGGAGGGGATGGGGCTGAGCAGGACTGGGTGGAGGGAATGGGGATGGGGCTGAGCAGGACTGGGTGGAGGGAATGGGGCTGAGCAGGACTGGGTGGAGCGGATGGGGTTGAGCAGGACTGGGTGGAGCGGATGGGGCTTAGCAGGACTGGGTGGAGGGGATGGGGCTTAGCAGGACTGGGTGGAGCGGATGGGGCTGACCAGGACTGGGTGGAGGGGATGGGGCTGAGCAGGACTAGGTGGAGGGAATGGGGATGGGGCTGAGCAGGACTGAGTGGAGCTGAGCCGAGTGGAGGGTCGTTCGGTCAGATGAACAGATGGGTGGGTGAGTGCGGTGATTGAGTGCAGTGCAGTGGGTGGGTGTGGTGGGTACAGTGTGATGGGTGGGTGTGGTGGGTGGGTGGTTGTGATGGGTGGGTGCATTGGATCACTCTACTTTTTTACGCCCGCTCCTGCCCCATCCCCTGTCCTGCAAACAGCAGGGCCCAGTCTCCATCCATCAGCCAGCTCTGTGTGGACCCGCTCCCATAGAGGAGGTCAGTGGTGGACGCACTGCCCACTGGAGAGGGTTCTATCTGGTGGAAATCCATGGAGGGAGGTCCTTCATCCAACTTTCACCTCAGTTCTTATTCAAGTTCAGTGTTATGCTTGTTTCAGATGGTTTATTTCTGTGTCTGTGTGTGTGTGTGTGTGTGTGTGTGTGTGTGTGTGTGTGTGTGTGTGTGTGTGTGTGTGAGAGAGAGAGAGAGAGTATGTGTGTTAAATATAAATACACTCGTCCTCAGTATTGTGTAGCATTCATAGTTTACATACAAAGACTTGGCTGAAGAGTGGTATGGACTTTAAATCTGTGACCGTTTTCCTCCAGAAATCAGATTTTCAGAAATCATAGCCTTTCTTACAGTGTTCTTAAAGTGATGGAATCATAACTCTTGTATCATGGCACATACCATATAATTTGATATTAAGTGTTATGTTTTATCAAGACTTGTAAATATGCAGCCCCAGTGTGTGTGAGTGTGTATGCGCTGCCACCACTTATACACCACGAGTGTATGTGTGTATGTGTACAGAAAGAGGTTTACCTGCTTTGGTTTATGAAGGGATGATTCCCGGCTAATCCATTTAGGCCCACTGAGGAGGATTACAATTAGGGCCAGGATATGAGTGGCAACCGCAGCTTCCCTTTCCCAGAACCTAGAACTTAGAACCTAGATCCCGGATCCGACCCTTTACCGCCTAAGTACTAACCTCACCATGCCAAAATAGACACCTTCAATAGACACCTTCTCTTTGCAAGACCAGCAGGCACCTCAAACACACTGGAGTCTGCCCCAAACACACACACAAAGCTAACGCTAGCTCTGGTGCTAACCGCTAGCCCAATAGCCGTCGCTAATGAATATTTAATCTGGTGCTGCCATCACTCAGAGACAGTCTGTAAGAATACTGCATTGGCACAGGGCAGACAGGCGGGGGTGGGCATCTGGGGTGGGCATCTGGGGTGGGCATCGCGTGGGCGTCAGACTGGGTCGCCGTTGCAGATGCCCAGCTGTGCCAGCCTGGCGTCACTGCCCTCTCCGACCTGCCGGTGGTAGTCCAGCACCAGGGATAAGTGTGTGTGTGTGTGTGTGTGTGTGTGTGTGTGTGTGTGTGTGTGTGAGTGTGTGTGTGTGTGAGTGTGTAGGTCTGTAATTGCACCAGTACTCTTGAGCTTAGGGAGGACCAGTGTGACCCTGCATAACCCCACTAGACTCTCTCTCTCTGTCTCTCTCTCTCCTGCTCCCTCTCTCTCCCCCCCCCCCCCCCCCTCTCTCTCTCTCTCTCTCTCTGACCTGGTTTATGTGATTGGGGTCAGTGAGCATGTTTATCGTTCCTTCCTCCCGCGTTCCACTGCTGCCTCTGGTGTCGAGTCCACATAAACACACACACACACACACACACACTGACGCAAACACACACCACACACACACACACACACACCTACACACACCCCTCAATTAGTCCCATCAGGACCACAGCAATCAACCACTGCTCTGCTCCACAAACTCCGCAAATGGTTGGAATATCAAATTATAGTAATTACGTTGTACACTGTATCATTACTTCTGCCATAAAAATATGTCGTCCATATTTTTGTGTGCAGTGAATATCTGAAGGAACCTCAAATGGTCATAATTTGATAATAAGATCATCTTCCCCATTTTATATTAACTTAGCAGTTCACTTAACTCATAAGTGTGTGGCAATGATAAATTAATAATACTTTCATGTCGGTGCATATATAATGTCATCAATAAACCTTAAACTACCCGTTCATACATATAAGTAATGACAAACAGTACATTGCACTCAGTGAATGAAGTAGCCAATGAAGTCCAGAGGATGCTGAATAGAAACTCTGACCATACTATTGGTGGGGGAGTGAGTGTATGTGTGCGCCATGTTGTGAGTAACTCTGCTGTGGCTGTGTTGTGTTTCAGATGGAAACTGCCTGCATTCTGAACAGCACGAGTGTGGCTTACACTAGCGCTTGCCTGGTTCCTAACGGGACCGCGGTGGGCCCCAACGACAGTCCGCACCCGCACTCTGGCCCCGAGACCCTGCCCAGCCTCCCCGACTCACAATCCACCGGGTTCTACCTCTGAGAGTGTACGGTATGGACCAGACTCGCCATCGCCAGTCAGCTAGGTCTGCCATCTGCAAAACTACACAGAACAGAGACAAGAAGAGGAGACAATGAAATGAACGGCTCTTATTTGTTGTTTAGATGTTTTTTTTGTTGTTGTTGTTTTTTTCATTTGTGTGGTGGGAGGTGGGTCGGGGGGTAACTTTTTCTCAAGATGCATTTCTCCTTTTCTTGTGCATGATTTGTACTTTGATACTGAGGATAAGGTTTATGAAAGTCACTGTGATGTGCAGAGAGCAGGGCCTTGCACAAACATCTCAACTTAATTATTTGTATAATTAGCCTCTCTGTGCATCGTCAAACCGAAGGGTCCATTATCCTCGACCAAAAGAGTGTCATTAGATTAGTTTCCCACAGGCTCTGAATGACTTTCCACAATTACCTCCTCTATTGAAAAACAATCCTGAGAAATACGAAGTACAGCTTCTTAAAATACATCTCAGTGAAGGATATATTTATTTGACCTATAGAATATGCCATGACTAACTTTTGATTTAGGGAATTTTCTTACGGCTCTGCAGAGAAGGAGTTGACCAAGGTCTTGTGAAGTGTAATGTCCTTGTCTCCACGGCGATTCCGTGGAGACTTTTGATGCAGTGTGTCCCACTGGGACAGATGAGACGACAACGTTGGGCGCGTTTGCATGAACGGAAGACGACTCAGACTAAAGCATTTCACTCTCATCAAACTGATTGTATGAAATCCTCCGTATTTACTGTTTAATATTTGAATAACAAAGTAATATAGCTGGGGTGGGCGTGGGGGGGGGGGGGGGTGCTCTTTTAATTTATTGAAATGAGAGCTTAGATGAGCTTCATGATGTAACGAAGGCTACTGTGAGATTTGTGTTGTTGCCATGCGTACATCGCCAGACGGGCCTTTACAGCTGTGTTGTAAAATGACAGTATTGCGTTGTCAAGCACTTGTCATGTCATAAACGTCAAAGCATTTTTCTCTTCCTGACAACTACAGACTTCAATCTCTAGTCCCCCCCCCCCCCCTTCTGAAAAAAGAGCAAGAACTTGCAGTGCATTGTGGGTCTGTCTCTCTCTATTTCTCTCTATCTCTATCTCTATCTCTCTCTCTCTCGATTCGGCCCAGGCATCTATTCAGGTACTCGGTGTTGTGAGCGTGCTCAGTGCACAGGCCTGGTGGTCGAGTTCTCTTCATGAGCACTCACTCAGAAAAATAAGAATAAAAAACCAAATGTGAGAACTTGTCATCTCCACAGAGATTCAGTAGTTGTAACTGGAAGCTTACATTGTTGAATGTGTTGTGTATATTGTCGAGGAGTTCTAGAAAGATCATGTTTAACTTCATCAAGGTGCTGACAGGTGATTTTGAGTAATGTTGTTCCTAGTTGTAGTAAAATGTCACAACAATTTAATTTCCGTATGGTCTCCTGTGTTTGTTTTTTATATGTACCTATAAATAAAAAAATAAAAATATACTTTTCTTATATGAAGTTGCATTCATATGAACCTTGAAAAAAATAGATAAAAAATATATGTTCAAAAAAGCAAACAAACAACCATTTCAAACAAAGTTTTAAAATACCTGTGTGTAAATAGTCAAAGGTGATTTTTATTACATTTGTCAAAAGCACTATTTTAAAGCACTGCTTCTTAACCAGCTTCTTTTCTGGCACGGGACCATAGGCTTGTAGAAAGCTTTTTGAATTCTTGTATAAATACCTTCAGTACTGTGTTTCATTCTGTTTTGAGGAGTTTGACACTTTAGATAGAAAGACTATGGTGCCATACAGTTGAGACTCACTTTCCAGAGGAACATGTGTTATGTTTAGAAAATGACGTTTTGTCAATGTCAAGTCTTTTTTTAAATCACATTGAATTTATTTTAATATTCTAACACACTGAAAGTTATTGTAGATGTATGAAGGACATACATATGCAGTTTTATCTATTTGTCTTTTGGCTGCTTGTTAAAATGTACTCTTGGATCCTGAAAAATAAAGGATTTGTGCAAACACAACCAACAACCAGAGTCTCCTTTTATTTCCACAGATATTTACCGACCTACTGACTGATATGTCGTCAGGTTGAACTAATTTTAAGCTCATGATATCAGTGAGGTGAGAATAAACACTTTCACTTTCACTGCAGGTAGTAAATAGACTAGGCTTGCTTCCCCAAAAATGGTTACTAAATAATGTATATGTGTATATTCTGTAATTAGAAGTATTATGCTATCGTAATATCACAGTAATAAGTCTACACTAATAATATGATATCAGTCTAGATAATGGCTGCACAATTAACGCATTGCAGTCACCAATCACAGTATGAACCAACACAATTATCGCAAAATCTACAAATCATTGTGCAATTACTCTGGTCATATTCTTGTCCTCCTTGACTGTGCCACTTCTGATTGGTGAGCATGCAAGAAGCACAAAACCCCCGAACGGTGAGCTTCACAGCCAATCAGGAGTGTTGTGCCTCCCTTGCACCAGGCACACTCACCAATCAGAAGTGCCACAACTTGTCAACACGCCACCCAATGTCAGTAGTAATATATGTTTTTACCTTAAAGGGACACCAGGCAAGCCTGATGCTTTTTCTCTATGAAACTCCCCCTCGCTCAGTCTGAAGCTCTTTTCCTTTTCTTTGCGTCTTCTGTCAAGGGTTTTTGCTGCTTCTTCACTGGCTCTGCCATTATACACACGTTTGCAACAATCTCTAGCGTTTTGTTAGCCTGCCTGCTTCGGTCGACGGGTAGGATACACTGAACTTGCAAGCAGGATATTCTTCCTACAGGCAGTATGGGCGGGCGAGAGAGTCTTCATTTGCCCTGTAACGAGTCATTTAACCATATACTGACTTACGAAGATGAGTAATTAACATGAAAACGTTGCCTGGTGTCCCTTCAACTTTCACGAGTTGAGTCATACCTCTCCCTCAAACGCTCTGGTGCGTGGCGCGAATGTGTTAGCATGTTGCTATGTTAGCGGGCTCAGACGTATAGCCATAGAGCAGGGGTCTCAAACTCCCGGCCCGCGTCCGGCCCAATTCCGGCCTGCGACCTATGTCAAAATAATAATGTAATCCGGCCCTTGAGGGTATTTTTAATTGCGACAAACAACGATACTGATTAAAATAGACGATAGATCCAAGTACGGTGACAAATCTCATTTGTACTCTCCTTCACTAATTGCTAGACATCCAGAGCTTGATTCAAACCAAAATCGCTGCACAAAGTTTTCAGGAAATACTTGTATTACACGCGAGAAACTCGAAGACGTGCGTTTGTAATGACGCGGAAGCGATGTAATAGTTTTGCACAAATTGAAGCAGACATAGCAGGCCTACACCAAATGTTGAAAAACGTTCACGTGTGATGAAGTCTTGGGTAGGCTATGTTATTCACCTATCCTGATTCTGAAGGAGAATATCCTGTTGGAGATGATCGATCGTCTATTGACAGTGATGGTCATGGTGTGAATGGAGGTGCGTCTTTTCGTGTATACCACGGTGTCCACTAAGCATACCATGCTTATTTCGACCCTCTGCCCAACATAGCTTGGAGGTTGCAGTGGTAATCGTGATGATAGTGTCCGTAATGGACGTGGTACAGACAGCAGGGGTTGTAGAAATAGGGTTCTAAAGAACTCCAAAGTCACCCGCGATAAAGGAACTGATTTGACCAGGATACTTTATTGTAGGCCTTGTGGTTATAGGCTAATAATAGTTTACTATTGTTGGTATACATCTTAGGTGTTTTCCTGTTAATTTGTTATGTGGGTAATATGACAAAAAAGAAAGTAGCCTAAATCTGCTCAAATACTGTATGTTCATCCAGTATTTACTGAAAGGTGCATAATTTGCTTGCCATCCAGTGGCAAATTAGATGGGTAAATATACCCCCTTTATAAACTTTTGTTTATACTCAAAGATTTTAACATTTACAGTAGGATTTTATCTCTGACCACTTTCAAGCCATGGCCTTTTGAAATTTTGATATAAAAATCCAATGGTTGCTTTCTTAACCCTGACGCCTAGTTTGCCAGGTTTAAAATAGTTATGAGGAAAATATTTTTATTTGGTGTGAAACAAACACATAGGCCTACCTGTTTTTATGCTTTTTTGTTTGTTTTTATCATTTGTATTCATATTTATTTAATCATTATTTTATTTATAAGCTAAGGTTGCTAGCACAGGTGTCTAAAAATAGATAAAAAGTCTTGTAGTTTTGTGTTTGAAAATACAGTATTTGAAAAAAAAAACATTGTATTTTAGGAAATAGCCGTTCTTTTTTTGTATTATTCTTTAACACTGATGTGGCCCTCCCACGAGATGACATTGGCAGAAGTGGCCCCCGGCTCATTTGAGTTTGAGACCCCTGCCGTAGAGGGAGGAAGATAACAGTAATCAAAAACATCCACGTTTTCCCTACTTAATCCTTATAGGATCTACAATTAGGTGTTAATTAATATTACTACGCTAGGTCGAAGTACTCCCAAGTGCTATTGCGCCACACATTGTAGTTCTCCTGTTTATTCGCTTGGAAAATCACCACGTTTCATGTTGTGTGACCTTACACATTTTTATCAACTACTCGTGCAACTGTATTTAAGTAGGGAAAACGTGGATGTTTTTGATTACTGCTGTCTTCCTTCCTCTATGGCTACGTCTGAGCCCGCTAGCATAGCAACATGCTAACACATTCGCGCCGTGCACCAGAGCGTTTGAGTGCACGTACCGACACGGGAGAGGTATGACCCAACTCGTGAAAGTTAAGGTAAGAACATATATTACTACTGACATTGGGTGGCGTGTTCCTTTAAAGACATTTGGAATACTGAACTGAATCAATTCATTGACATTTAAAAAATCATATTGCAAATCGCAATCACAATATCTATCAGAAAACTCCCCAAATCGTGCGGCTCTAGTCTAGATTGCATCGTCCTTGTGTCAGAATACACACAGCATACGCTAAGATGAAGGGAGAGTTCTGTACGACCTCTGTGACCTTGCTGTGTTCTTCTTATGCTGTCTTGCACAAGTGAGTGACTCATACAACAGGAGGACTAACAGACACAGATCCCAGCTGCATAGGCAGCTACACACAGTGGAGAACCACACTCCACACAGCCAGCCGCCCGTTTAATGTAGCAGTGGCCTGGGCAGCCGCAGACTTTTTATTTTGAAGGGAGTATTATGGAAAAGAGACTTCAGGTAAATATTCAGGGAATAATAATGTATTTCAACTCTGTTGCAGATTTTTGTGTTTCATTGTGTCCATTTGGGGGGGTATGTTACTGCAGTCATGCAACTCACCAGAAGAAATAACATTGGAATCCCATTTTGCAGCCTAATGGCAGGTTAAAGTAACACAATGTAGGAACTCCCTTTTTCACTGATTTTAAATGTGCTGGGTACCCATTTAGTGCCAAGGTGAATTCATCTTGAATCAGCAAATTCAGAAACTTCTAT
The DNA here is from genome assembly GCF_018492685.1 of Alosa sapidissima. Lineage (NCBI taxonomy): Eukaryota > Metazoa > Chordata > Actinopteri > Clupeiformes > Clupeidae > Alosa > Alosa sapidissima. The sequence goes on along the minus strand of NC_055979.1, from coordinate 9,380,539 downwards.
GTTGAGTAAATGTACTATCTTCCTCCTCTTCATTCTCCTCTTCTTCCAGCTTGTGCCCTCGTTGTCCATGTCTTAAGCATCTCCACCTCCCCCTTATCCTGTAATGGGTTTAAAAGTGTGTGTGTGTGTGGTGTGTGTGTGTGTGTGTGTGTGAGTGTGTGTGTGTGTGTGTGTGTGTGTGTGTGTGTGTGTGTGTGTGTGTGTGTGTGTGTGTGTGTTAGAGCCCAGGAGTGCAAATGCACAGCAGCAGGCTTAAGCGACCGCAGCCATCTCGGGGCCGTCTCGGGGTGAGCTTTTATCTCCTCCGCATCGATCAAACAGCTATGCCGCAGTTAGCCCCCTTTTCACACCCGCCCATGTGTGAGCGCTCCCCGGGCACAGTGCAAACAAACACACATTGTTTAGAGTGTGGGGGGGGGTGGGGGGCTGGGGACCAAAATAACTTCCTGGAAGAGGAAGGGCGTCCTGCTGGACACAGAGTTCCATCAGCAAATCTGATATAGGCAGTGATTTAACCATAAGGAATGGTTATTATTTATTAAAACATTAACCTTGATCTTATGTCCATGTGTCCGATATAGAATCGATGAGTTAAATACTTACGGTATTTTAAATAATAATGAAGTAAAACACTCATCAAAGTCATAATAATATTTATTACATAATAATAATGAAGTAAAACACTCATCAAAGTCATAATAATATTTTGCTAATGATTTTGTAATGGTGCATGTGAATGTGGACCTCCTGCAGAGACGTCCGAGCACAGCAGACCCCAGATGCAAGCCTGGTCAGACAGAACCGCTTGTCAAAATAGCCCCCGTCCAGTCAAATGTGATGGCGGTGCCTTTTCATTGGATCAGTGGAAAGTCTGAGTCTATTTTTGGGTTCTGCGCTCAGCAAACTGGCCAATCTATGGCATCCGTAAACAGCCCCGTATAAACACCAGGCCATCTTAAAGTCAGCAGGGTTTCTCTTCAGGGGCCAGTGTGGGTTGGATGAGGATGCTGATATGGTTTTTAATACACGGTGCACCATATAATTTTGTTGAGAGCCTCTCTTAATGTAGCTATTTAGTTTATGCAGTTGTCATCATAAATCTCTTTTTCATCGTAATTATTTCAATTTCAGGACCATCATTTTAGGATGTGTGTGCAAAGACCCAGGGGAATAAGGACGAGATGGAGCAATAAGTACAGATTCCTATATCCATATTGAGACGTTGGTTTACAGCTGGTTTGGCTCTCTCAAAATATCTCCAATGATATAAACAACTCTATCCTAGACACGACAAAAAGGTGAAACATTGGACACAGCAGACATGAAAGTCCTTTTTTCATTTAAACAGACCATGCTGTACAGTACGTGCTGTTAGATATAACTATAAGTATATATACTCTTTTGATCCCGTGAGGGAAATTTGGTCTCTGCATTTATCCCAATCCGTGAATTAGTGAAACACACTCAGCACACAGTGAACACACAGTGAGGTGAAGCACACACTAATCCCGGCGCAGTGAGCTGCCTACAACAACAGCAGTGCTCGAGGAGCAGTGAGGGGTTAGGTGCCTTGCTCAAGGGCACTTCAGCCGTGCCTACCGGTCGGGGTTCGAACCGGCAACCTTCCGGTTACAAGTCTGAAGCGCTAACCAGTAGGCCACGGCTGCCCCAGATGCAGCATTCCTCGTCTGATGACATGGTTTTAACCCTTTCATAGTGGACACGGACGTCACGGCGCCATCTCCTAACCTTTCTGCACTGTTTACAACTTTAATGGCCTGCACCTAATCATTTATGAGAATTTGTGTTTGCCTGCTGGAGTGCTGTGCACACTTGTGACGTGACCAGTCACTCGAATGGAATGCTATTTCTTCCCGTCTTCCTGCCCAGCGACGCTCGCTCGCTCGCTTGCTCACGGCTACGAGCGAAGTGGACGGGAGAAGACGCCAAGAGGAGATAACAGGAGGAGGCGCAAGGCAGAGAGACGAGAAGAGGAGTCGCAAGGCAGGGAGATGATGGAGATGTAAAGAGGAGATGCTAGGCAGGGGCGCTGCTAGAAAATGTGGGCCTTATGACAGACAATAATTCTGGGCTCTCTGGGGGCCCCCTGTCAGTGCTGGGCCCTTAGAATGGTTCTAGCTCCCCCCAACCCCCCCAGTGGCGCCCCTGATGCTAGGTGGAGACGGGAGGCTGGAAACGAGGGGAGGAGATGATGGAGATGAGAGGGGGAGGTGGAGCAGAAGAATTCCTGTCACTGAGATAATGTGCCATTGTGCAGACATACACACACACACACACACACACACACAAACACACACACACACACACACACACAGCCATGTGGATGCGGCTCTTAAGTTGGCCGTATCTGAAGATGATGTGGCTACGAGGGCAGAGACAGAGTCTCCTGTGCATTAACTATTTACATCAACCAGGCCATGGTGTACCTTCAACTCCTCACACACACACACACACACACACACACACACACACACAGAGAGAGAGAGAGAGCTCATAGCTCTGAGCACAGGTTTTAAATATTCACCATGACTCTATACAAACCTGAACCATTTGCCTAATAGCAAATATAGGTAATGCACTGAGTGTCTTGACCTGCCTTGCCTGGCAGACGATCTTGAGAGTATGGTGACCTGGTTTTAAGCACCCTGACGGTCTGCCTCTTTACCAGCTTGGCAGCGAGAGGCGGGGGGGGGGGGGGGGCACACCAGACACCATTAGAGAGACCTCTCCATGTCTCAGCCAGTGGGCAAGAGCACGTGCTCATCTGGACATGTGTGTGTGTGTGTGTGTATGTGTGTGTGCGTGTGTGTCTGCCTGCCTGCTATGTCCATGGTCCACCACAGTGTATGCCATCAGCTCATTTCTCCTCCATCAGCACCGGATGAATTTGGTTCACTTCTTCTGGTGATATTTTCTTTTCTTAAGCAGAGACGAGATGCTACCGTAGGATCAGATCAAAAAGGGGCCATTTTAGTCATCTTGTCTCTGGGTGTCCTATCACAATATTACATTTTCATTACATTTCCACTCCTTTAGTTTTGAACATATTACTGTACAATACATCTCTTATTAGGTCCTGATATCGTAGTATTTATATCATTTAGAACCAAGTCTCTGATATGGGAATCTGAAAGATTTGAGTTTTGGTTAAATTGTTTGGTTGTGCCCAGTTTACATGCCTAGACTGTGTGTGTGTGTGTGGTGTGTCGGTGCCAAGCTTAATAAAATGGCCGGGCTGTGTGTGAGGCCGTATGTGTGTGTGTCTCATGCTACCCTGCCTTGTTTACGGTATCAGGGTGGCACAGTGGCGGCGCTGGCAGTGGCGGTGGTGATGGTGTCGGGCTGGCATCGCGTGAGAGCAGAGCTGACAGAGTCCAGGGCCCGCTGGGATGCCGTCGTCCAGACGACCAGCCCCTCGTCCGCACAACCAAACAGGACTGGACAACTCAGTCAGGGCCGTCACGGCCTCCGCCAAAAAAAAAAAAGAAAAAAGATAAAAAACAGCCAACAGCAGAGACTTCACACCACCTCACGCCTGTGGTCACCACCACAGCAGGAAGAGAGAGAGAGCGAGAGAGAGAGAGAGATGGAGAGAGAGGGATGAACAGAGATAGAGAGAGACGGAAAGAAAGAGAGATAGAGAAAAGTAAGAGAGAATGAAACAGAGAGAGGATGATGGAGAAAGAGTTTGATAGGGAGTGAGAGAAGGAGAGGGATGGAGAGGGAGAGAGAGACAGAGAGAGAGTCATTGTCATCAAAACGCAGTGTTCACTCCTCAAGCTGGATGGCTAAGCAGCTGAGAGACCCTCTATGCTAAATTTAGGGCCTGTTTTGTCAAAAAACTTTTTTTGTGGATGTGTGAAAGACAAAACAGCACATTTGATTTACTCTCTCTCTTTCTCTCTCTCTCTCTCTCTCTCTCTCTCTCAAAGTTCAGGTTCTCTCTCGAAGTTCAAGTTCATCTTTATTTGCCATTTGCCCAAGTACAAGTGCATGTGCATTTGAATTCTTGTACGGGTCTCACAGTCACAAAGATAGAAAGAACAATGTAAAAACAGCAAAACACAATGGAAACACCCGCCTGATAAAGTGTACAGAGTGTAATCTGTAGACTGTAGTCTCTCTCTCTCTCTCTCTCTCTCTCTCTCTCTCTCTCTCTCTCTCTCTCTCTCTCTCTCTCTCTCTCTCTCTCTCTCCTCTTTTACCAGTGTGTGAGTAGGTGATGAGAACATTCTGTCCCTCCCCATTGCCCTGTCCTTGACAGTCCACCTGCATCTTTGAATGCCTTTATCGATCTGTTTTCCCTCTCCCTCTCCTCCTCCTCTTCCTCCTCCCTCTCCTCCTCTCCCTCTATCATTTCTTATTTATTTACCTGTGTTTTTATTTGTGTTTGGCATGCGCTTGAAGGGGCTGTGTCCCCCATAAAGGCTGTTTCCACTCCCGATACATATTCCTCCATCAGCCTCTTGCTCTCCCCATGCTGTGCGGTGCTGACGGTCCTTGGTGATCCTCAGTCCAGCTCCACTATCTGTCAATGCATATTACTTCCACCAGTATACACACCTGCCCCCCACCCCCTCAGCCCCCCCTCCCCACGCACACACACACACACACACCCTCTCCATCTCACACACTCACTGCAAGGCCAGCATTGATTTCTTATTTAGGTTACAGTCCACGCTAACATCCCACTGGAAATGCACAGTATGGAAATGAATCATGTCAAACATTATATCCGCTGCCATGACGGGTCACTTAGTGGAGAGAGCTGGCTGAGCCCAAACAATGTCGCTCAGGGGGAATTATATGGAATAAACGGTGGTCTTTGGGTCGGCAAATAAAATGTCCCTGTTGCCTGAGTAATCAGGCTTATTCATCGTGCCGCAATAAAATAGACCATCAGTACTATGAGTAGTGAGAGCCACTAGAGTAAATTACAGCCTTGTTAAGGTAATATGCCTCATTGGGCACTTGAGGGAGCACACACACACACACACATTACGCACACAAAGCACAAACACACACACACACAAACTGCACACAAATCACACACACACATACCGCACACGAGAACACACACACACATACTGCACACGAGAACACACACACACACACACACACACACACACTACACACAAACACAGACACATACACACACACACACACACACACACACACACACACGCACATAAACTCACACACACACACACACACACACACACACACACACACACACACACACACACACACTTTTCCCTCTCTCTCCATCGTGTCCATCTGAAGCTGTCTTGTCGCAGTGCCCTGTACAGGACACCCCCTGCTGTGGCTGCTCATCTAGACCACTCTGATGTTCCCTGACAGTCCCCTGACAATCCAGCATCTCATCAGTGAAAGTCAAAGCACTCCACCCCACCAAATCAACCACCTGTCATATCACTAATACACACTGTGTGTGTGTGTGTGTGCGTGTGTGTGTGCGTGCGTGCGTGTGTATGTGCATAGCACGTGCATATCCAGCAGCCAGCCCAACAGATAGATACCCTCGGTCTCTGCTAAATTACTGAAGCTAAGCAGGTGTGGTCTTGGTTAGTACTTGGATGGAAGTTACTGAGTAAGTTGCTGCATTCCTTCCTCCAGCTGAGACGTTACTGTAAAGGCCCCTGTCTTCTAAAACAGCCAACCTAAAGTTTGGTGTTTGGTGATTCGGTGATAGGAATTCGGAGATCTCTTTCTATAGACTGCTGTTGGTGAATTCCCTTTATATTGTATTGGAATTATGTTCATACTTTGTTGCAAAAGTTGCATATTTAGTTTGTTTATTATTGAGCTTCTCAACTGTAAGGGGACCTCGAGAGCAAATCTTCTTGTGTTGTTGCTGTTGTTGCATGTATGCATGTATGTGTGTGTGTGTGTGTGTGTGTGTACCTGTGTCTGTGTCTGGTCATTTTTAGTGGTGAAGAAGGGGAACAGCAAGAGGGAGATTTCAAAGCTGTAGCCAGAACCAGACCCAGTTCTGGCCTGCTCTGTGGGTGAGGTGATGATACAGTGGTCAGCATTGCCCATCTGAAAGCGGTCCATCTGGGTCTGATTCCCCCAACACTCTTCTTTGACTCTTTGTAAGTCGCTTTGGATAAAAGCATCTGCAAAACATACGGCCATATCAGTCAGGTCCCTTCAGCTGCTGTGGTTTTACAGAGTCAGATGCTGATATGGCCCCTAGAGGGTGAATGAGGTGCGAGAGGGACGCTAGATAGATCCGTCTCAGCAGCAGATGCGAGAGTGGTGCTGGACTGAGCTGTCTCTGTGCTGGTAGCATCATCCACAGGCAGACAACAGTGGTCTACTGGCAGATCAAATCCCCTTGGCCCCTGCAACATTACAGGGAAGCTGCACCAGGTGCGTTCCATTCGCGTTGTGTCTGCTGCAACAATTAGCTTCCACTATAATCAATGGAAGTAGCTACACCAGACGTGATAGCGGTGCATACGTTCTAAAAGAATAGACCAGTCTTCTAAAATTGATTTTACGCGTTGCGAACGGAACGCTTCAGTTACGCACCTGGTGTAGCTTCCCTGTTAGGCTACAACTTTTACACTTAGTAGCACAACAGTGCAGCTTTATTCATCCTTCAGTAGCAATAATAGTTGTTTACCACTAGATCAACTGTGGAACCAAATGGATCACATAATATGCACATAACACATATAAGCACACAATCATGGTCGATCTACCTGTTTGTTTAAATACTGTTTTATGTGTGTTTATGAAACACTGATGAACACTAGTGTGAATGCATTCAGTCAATTTAAAGCCAGTCCCAGGGACAGAATCAACACAAAGGATGGTTTACAAAGCAGCTTTACATATAATATACGTAAAGAGTTGAGAGTATTCCATGTGATTTATTTTTTCGACTACACAACCGGCTTTCTTCATGTTTCGCAGACACACAGGAACACACTGCGTGCAAACAGTAATGTATATGCAAAGAATTTCTCTCTCTCTGTCCCTTGTGTACAATAATTGTCCATTACACATGTTGAAGAACCTATGTTGAACATGCCTCTGAATGTTGGGGCTCTGCTGTAAGTCCCTGCGGGCAGACAGACATGCAGGGCTCTCATGGAAAACACACACACACACACACACACACACACACACACACACACACACAAACACTGATACAGCTCTATCCAGCATATCTGCTCTGAGTCCCTGCAGGCAGGCAGACATGCAGGGCTCTCATGGAGAAATGGGGCAGTCGGCATGCAAACCAGCAGGTCTGTGGAAAGAAGGCCAGAGACTCTCCGCTGGCCGCCTGAAAGCCTTCTCCACCCGACTACACAGGCCCAGGAGGCTTCTGTGTGTGTGTGTGTGCATGTGTGTGTGCGTGCGTACGTACGTACATGCATGTGTGCGTGCATTTCTTTGCCTGTAAGTAAGTTCCAGAGGGCTCTGGCACCAGTGAACTTTCAGAGCAGATTCCCATTGTAAAACACAAACACACACACACACACACACACACAAGGGCTGAGACGGTGGCACGACACCACAACACAACACCCCCTACGAGCCATGCGCAGCCACACATGACAGAAAGCGTATGTTTGTTTATCTGTTTGTTTACATGTTAATTCCTTAGAAGTCAATTGGCAGCTAGTCAACAGTCAGCTAACAACAAAAGGCTTGTGAAATGTGATTCACATGCAGCCACACACATCACACATTACACATCACACATCACATGCAGTTCACCGTTCTCTTTTCCAGAGGCAATGTTAAAGGTGCTCTAAGCGATGCCATGCGTTTTTTAGGCTAAAACATTTTATGTCACTTACTGCAAACAGCACCTAACCAACCACTAGCTGTCTGTGTCCTGAATACACTGAAAAAAACACAATCTCTGTGGACAGCCCAGGCTCCAAGAACGGCAACAAAAACAACCTGGGCAAACCTAGCCCATGAAAACATAACAAACTGTTTCAGCAAATCACAGACTAGATGCGCGTTTAGGAGAGTTTCAATTGCACAGGAGCAGCACGGGAGGGGGAGGAAGTAGTCAAGT
>NC_055979.1:9362453-9367453 GCF_018492685.1 Alosa sapidissima | reverse complement strand
TGACAGTGGGAGAGGGAGAAAAGAAAGAGAAAAGAGAATGGAGCGAGAGGGCGGAAGAGCGAGGGAAGAGGAGAGGGAGAGAGATACAGAGAGACAGCTCTCCCTAACATAAAGAGCCCCTCCTGTGCACACTGCATCTTCCACATGAGAGAGCAACCTCAGCACCGCGGCTACTCTCTGCTAAACATGCAGCATTAGCATTAGCACGGCTAGGCTAGTCAGCTAGAGATTGGAATAGAAATGCACATGTACCCCGAAGCTAATAGCTTCACTTGTGCTAGTAAGTGAATCTGACAAAATAATGCATGAACACATGTCATGCATGTGTATGTGCATCAGCATTTTAGCAGCGCATTTGCCTGTCTGTGAATCTGTTGGTCTGTCTGTCTGTGAAGCTGTTGGTCTGTCTGTCTGTGAAGCTGTCTGTCTGTCTTAATCTTGTCTTGAATCTGTCTGTCTGTGTTCCCATACTACTGACTTTTCTCATTATTTTAACATTCTATTTATTTTATATTGTAACTAACCGTGATTGATTTTATAAACTGTGATTAGCCTTATAAGTGTAATATTTTATTATTTATTTAGTTGCATTCCCAGGTTGCGGTATTTGTTGCGAGGCAGTTTCTGAGTACCGAGGCCTTCTCCATTGAGCATATCATGGGTCCATTATCTAGATTGCAGTGCCATCATCAGTGTAAACATGCCAGGCAGGCTTAGTGCCACTCCAGTGGCCCACTGCACGTATGGCTATCATGTATGTCAGATTGCCCGTGGAGATCGGCCTCAAGGGCACAAACCAAGATAAACTACCGAATGTCAAGCAATGATTATAGGGGGATGCTCTCGAGAGAAGCACTATAAGCTAAAATTGCAAATGGACTGTGTGTGTGTGTGTGTGTGTGTGTGTGTGTGTGTGTGTGTGTGTGTGTGTGTGTGTAAATATCTGTGTGTTCATGATATACTGTATCAGTGTGCATTGTTGTTGTGGGAAACTGTGTGTGTGTGTGTGTGTGTGTGTGTGTGTGCGTGTGCGTGTGCGTGTGCGTGTGTGTGTGTGTGTGTGTGTGTGTGTCTTTGTGTGTATTTCCAAGTGTGAGTGTGTGTGTGTCTGATCTACGGTATGGACTTAAGTGATGCTCAGGTGATGCTCAAGCCTAAATCTTCACAGGTAAAGAAGAGGGGAGGGTTGAATAAAAAAAGAAAAAAGATGATACAATTGTACCATTTCAGAGCAGTTCCCAGAAACACAAAAAACAGCTTAGCTCAGTCTAAATGCATACTGGGCCATGGCATTGTTCCCGTCTCTTCCTTTAAAAGCCATTTCCTGTGAGCTTGGGCAGTCGGGATGGGAGATGGGATCCGGTGCCTCGCCTGGTCAGTGATCTCTCTCATACAGCGGAAGTGTACTCAACACACCCAGAGAGAGAGAGAGAGAGACATACACACACACACACACACACACACTTGCAGAGACACCTTGAGAAGGGGGTCAGTGAGTCCAAAATGGGCCACTCTGGCTCAGGCAGTGCTCTGGAAAGGAGGACGAAGGGCTGACAGAGAGAGAGAGAAAGAGAGAGAACAGAGAAGAGAGAGAGGAGAGAGAAAAAAAGAGACAGAGAGGAAAGAGAGAGAGAGATAGATAGAGAGAGAGTGAGAGAGAGAGAGAGTGATACTGGCCGGGAAGAAAGGGAGAGCATTTCCGCGTGACTTCATGTGATCGGACGTGACAGCTGAGTGCTTCGCTAGCTGGCACAGGAAGCCAATTATAGGTAGAATGTCCACCGCTGTCCAGTTCCTTCCATTCCCACATCACACACACACATACACATCCCTCAGACACACACACACACACACACACACACACACATACTACTCCTCAGACACATACACATATATCCCTCAGACACATACACATGCACACACATACACACACACACACACACACACACACACACACACACACACACACACACACTATCCCTCAGACATATACAAACACATCCCTCAGACACACACACACACACACGCACACACACACACACACACACACACACACACACACACACACACACACACACACAGTGACAGACAACCCTCATACACACACACACAGCATCTCACACACATACACACAAACACATACACATAAAGGAACCAAAGCTGCCTACAGTATAAAAGATCTGGGTGTTAATTGAAGCTAACTACAGTACCTATGGCAAGTTACATTGTATGTTATCTCTGGGGTAGCAAAAATTAAAGTGTGCCGTCTTAGCGTAGCCTACTCGAAGGCAGAGGACAAAAGTGTGTCAAGCAAAACGTCTGCTTTTCTGATTTCTTCGTCCACGCGAGAATTTAACAGGTGCGATCAATTAGAATCCCCATGTTATTTTCCCATAGGAAAAATCTCAAGATACCGGATATCCTTATATGGGCAAAGATGGTAGCTTTTTTGTAGGCAAACTTCAGAGGTCCATTGTGCTGAACCAATATGAAATTGATCAAACGTACCTCCCTCCTCCTTTTTACTTTATACACAGGGTCCCAAACAAAAAAGGCAATATAAAAAAAATCCTCCTATCTTCCTCAGCTAAACCTTCAAAAGCTCAAATAGCCCCCCCCCCAACCTCTTTCAATAAACAAACAAGTGGTCAACCGTTTCCTCAATCCCACAGAAAGGACACTCCCTCCCAACTGCTATTTAGCCCTGTTAACCAGCATCCTTAGCACAGTCTGATGTTCTGATGGAGAGGAGAGGAGAGGAAAGGAGAGAGGTGGAGAGAAGGGGAGGGTAGAGGAGAGGAGAGTAACACAGGACATACAAAGCCCCTTTGTCCTTCCTTCTCCGCCTGCGTTGACAGACAGCCGTATCTCGCTGCAAATAGACCCGCTGGCGACTTTTGGCAGGCACGCCCAGCTGTCTGGCCTCTCCTCCGAGCACTCCTCTCCTATCCTCTCCTCCGAGCACTCCTCTCCTATCCTCTCCTCTTCTCTCGTCTCCTATCCTCTCCTCCGAGCACTCCTCTCCTATCCTCTCGTCTCCTATCCTCTCCTCCGAGCACTCCTCTCCTATCCTCTCCTCTTCTCTCGTCTCCTTTCCTCTCCTCCGAGCACTCCTCTCCTATCCTCTCGTCTCCTTTCCTCTCCTCCGAGCACTCCTCTCCTATCCTCTCGTCTCCTTTCCTCTCCTCCGAGCACTCCTCTCCTATCCTCTCCTCTTCTCTCGTCTCCTTTCCTCTCCTCCGAGCACTCCTCTCCTATCCTCTCGTCTCCTTTCCTCTCCTCCGAGCACTCCTCTCCTATCCTCTCGTCTCCTTTCCTCTCCTCCGAGCACTCCTCTCCTATCCTCTCCTCTTCTCTCGTCTCATCTCAGACGTCCAGACAGCTGACTGTCGCCTCGTAACACTCGTAACACACTGTATCTACACACACACACACACACACACACACACACACACACACACATCTCCTGTATCTACACACACACACATACACACATGTCTCCTGTATCTACACACACACACACACACACACACACACACACACACACACACACACACACACACACACACACACACACACACATCTGCTGTATCTTCACACACACACACACACGTCTCCTGTGTCTACACACACACACACATGTCTTCTGTGTGCCATGAGAGAGGCTGTGCCATATCAAACCGCCAGTTACTAGAAAACAGAGACAAATTTGGGAGGGGGTGGAGGATGGGTTGGGGGGGTGTGGTGCTGAGGCAAATGTCAGGGGAGGGAGCAGCAGAACTGTCACTTCCAATCACATTAGCAAGAGCTGTGTGTGTGTGTGTGTGTGTGTGTATGTGTGTGTGTGTGTGTGTGTGTGTGTGTGTGTGTGTGTGTGTGTGTGTGTGTGTGTGTGCATGTGCGCTCAATTTAGACATGTGATAGCATGTTACACACATACACACACACACACACACACACACACACACACACACACACACACACACAGATATAAACCCACGCACATAAAATACACACTCTATCTCTCACTTACACTCACACACAAGCACACAAACACACACACACTGTATTTAAGGGTTCCTAAAATGTAAAGTGCTGGAGGGGTTCATTAGGCAAGCTGGGTTCTGTCCTAGACAGTTAATTTGTTAGAGTTTACCACTCTCCTCCCCTCTCCTCTCCCTTCCTCTCCTCTCCACTCCCCTGATCCCCTCTCCCCTCCTCTCTCCTCTTTCTCTCTTCTCCTCTTTTCCTCTCCTCTGCTTTCCTCCCCTCAATTCTCCCTTCTCCTCTCCTCTACTTTTCTACCCCCCCCCCCCCCCCCCCCAGTGATTTGCATTCACTAATGGCTAAATAACTATTCACTTGTAGGATTGTGCTAACAATCTTTTTATTAAATGCATACTTACCTGCACATTTTTCACACAGCTTAAGTTAACTCCTAGTATTCTGCCTTGGAAGATTAAAACTGTTGGAAAGGATGACATGCAGAATGTGTAGTAGTATCAGCTTTTTCACTATTGCTCTCTTGTGTTCTAGTTCAGTGTAGTGTTCCCACTCCATGTGATAATAGTGCATTGCTGTATTACTAATTATTTTTAACAGGCTCTATTTGGATGCTGTGTCGTTTTAATCAGTATTGGCCATTCCAAATAAAATAATCAAAACGTGTGTGTGTCAGTGTGTGTGTGTGTCTATGTGTGTGTGCTTTCATGTGCACATTTTACGAAACATAAATCTGTAGAGTGCATTGGAATGGTCATGTTTGCTCCCTCGATGACGATCCCCATTGATGTCAGCGCAATCAATTAATCCAACATGTCAGTGAGTCAGAAAGCTGGAGATCAGAAAGAGACAATATTTTCCCCCAGAAGATTCGCCTGAGACTCAGTCAGAAGACAAACACGGGGGGTGGACTCCCCAGAGAAATCCTCTTCCCTCTCAGTGCACACTGGACGTCTGAGTCAGTCTGCTGCCTTCGTCTGTGGTGTGTGTGTGTGTGT
>NC_055979.1:9327453-9357453 GCF_018492685.1 Alosa sapidissima | reverse complement strand
CAGCACTGTCCGAGTGGAGGTCACACTCATGACTTAGCCATTCGCTCCCCTATAAAGTAGGCCTACTTAAAATACGTTCTCTCTCTCACACACACAGACACACACCCACACACAAACACACACACACACACACACACACACATACACAGACAGACACACACCTACACAGACACAGACACACACACGCACAAACACACACACCTACTAATGCTACCAAGAAGACAGAGCAGACAAGAATCTACTTTATTACTGACACTATTTAATTTCTCTCCCCTTCTCTCTGACCTTTTTTTCTTTCATTCTTCCTCCTATCTATCAATCCAGCAGCTCTCTCTCTTACTTTCCCTCTCTCTCTCTCTGTCTTTGTATTTGTTTACCATTTCTATCTTTTCACCTCTTTCTATCTTTTTCTCTATTTCATTTTCACTATCTGTTGGTAGATATTCACCATAGCAAGCCCAGTCCAGCTATTTCGAGTTATTCGATCTGCGCTCACCATCATGTGCTGGAGACTACTGCCATCTCTTGGTGAAAGCTGGAACAGCAGCACACATGACGACAGACATACAGAAGCAGGCTTAGTGGCCTTGCACAAGGGTTGCGTCACAGTCACTTACTGCCTTTTACAAGATTTCCATGTAGGAATGGGACGATGTTCCATGTGAAGATTACATGTAGGAGTCCATTTAGTGGATGTATGTTTAACCACACTAATCCGGAGTGACATTTAATCCTCCCACATACAGTACAACGTCATCTACATATATGTTTGCAGTCAGATGTAAAGGGGTCATACCAAATATACAAATATACAAAACTGACATGGAAAGCAGAACTGGGTATCATTTCCTGGTCATGTTATTGGCCAATGGTCAATATATAAATAATAAAATAATAGCATGTTGCATTTCAACAAAATCTGGAAAAAATTGCAAGTTAAAACACTGCCAGGCACTCTGATCCCCTGTACTGTAATGAACGAATTAAGACAAATTATAAATAAATCCAACATAGATACAAATCGTAGTCATTATCAATGCTGAAAAATATTTCATGTATGCCACTTTTGTGTCCGAGGAACAAGAAAAAACAACATAACAAATGTGTGAAAAAATAACATGTATAACATAACATAAATAACACTATAAACAATACTGCACCCTGCAGACCCACACACTGCAGGCACCTTAAAGCGTTCCCCAACACACTGTAGCCAGTGGGCAGTGGAGTGCCTAGTAAAGTGGACATTACCAATGGCGTGGGCACAGCCGTGATGTGGGCACCCCAATGACATGGGCACCTCCGGTGACATGGGCACTTCAAGAGTGGCGGGTACCCCAGCGCGATTGGCACACCAGTTGAGTGGGCACACCAAATGAGACTAGCAGTGAATTTGGCATCTCAGTGAGGTGGGCACCCCAGTGATGTGGGTTTGATGAGGTGGGCACCCTTGAAGCCGTACTGAGATCAACACCCATCAGTCAAGTGGCAGGGGAGGGCAAAGTGAAGAATTTCATCCCCAATGACGTAATCCTGGTGGGATTACAAACTCATCAGAGAATTTTCTATTCACCACCCCACCTCCTCTCCACACACACACACACACACACACACACACACACACACACACACACATACACACACAAACATGCACATAACACACACACGCACATAACACATATCCCTGCTCAAACGTTATCTCAGGAATCTTTTTATACTGGTGCTCAAAAAGATGTTTACATTGCACGGGGGGTGTGCTCCCGGACGAGGATGCTTTTCCCGACATAATCCCAGATCCCGACAGATCGGATCGGATGAGCATGTATACACATAAACACACACACTTTGACGAAGGATGCTCTACGGGAACAGTAGCTTCACACACGGACCTGAAATCCGTCAGCCGTCAGCCACCACCAGTGGCTCTCTCTCTCTTACACACACACTCACACTCATGCAGCCTGTCCACAGTGCAGATACCTTTCACTAGAAGTGAGAAGGTGAGTATCTTTCATCTGCATTTATTTGATCTTGGTGATGTGGATGTGCCACACTTTTTGTAAACTGTCTGCTTATTGTGTCTGGATAGATTTAATTGTTTAGTTTTGTAGGAATTAATAAGCAATAGATAACTAAGTAAGCATAGTTACAGGGAAAACATGGTGAACTAGTCAGTAACTAGTTAAACTATACATTGAGCATATACATGTACTGTATGTACACTGTATATGCCATGCATGTTCTCTCTCACTCTCTCTATCTCTCTCACACACACACATACACACACACAATCATTTGCGCAGAAACACACACACACACACACGCTCACGCACACACACACGCACACAGCATCACCTTTTCTAATGCCTTTCACAGAAGTGAGATGAGTTTACATTTCACCTGGCTGGCATTTATTTTACCCTTGATGGAGTGGCCACACTACAGATTGGTGTGGTGCATGCTTCTTGCCTGAACTTCTTGTTTAATAAGTTTCGTTAAACATCAATACTAAGTCAGCATGCCACAATTAAGCATATACAACTACAAGAAAAACACAATGAAGAATCCATACATATTAGCTGAATTGTAAATTGTTCAGATTCCTAATATGAGAGTTCATGACTCAGTTACTAGACAGAGAAAGACTGAACTGCATTTAATCATTTGTCATTATAAAAGTAAAAAACATGGACGCCCTGTAGTTCCACTGTTTAGATTAGGCAAAAGATGCATCCCTTAAATCTTGCTGTGCCGAGATTAAAACATGAGATCTATGTCAGCAAATCCGCCTCAATCTGCTAGGAATCACAACTAGGTCACCTGGACCATAGTATAAGGATTGACAACAGGGCGGTTGTTTTCGAAGTGCAGCCCTTAATTCAATATTTTTCAATGTTCTGTCTGTGTGCTCCAAAGAGCTATTCCTCATACACTGACACTGTCCCGGGTGTTTGTGAGGTAAACAAACACCGGCCAATGGCTTGGACAGAACAATACACTATTCAAGACAGTCAACACCTTCACGAGAGTGAGAGCTAAAGGGAGGGGTGTGTTTTGATTAGCTGTTGATGTGGATGTAGGAAATGAGGACTGCACCTTTAAAATGATGACAGTGTACCTGAGAGCTATGCAGTGCTCTGCGGTGTAACCTGAACCCTCCGACTCCCTCAGGGGTGCCGACATCAGATCCTGGAGAGTCAAATTAATAGCGGTCAGACAGACTGCCCACCCAGTGATGGAGAGATGAATGGAAAGTGTGCTCTCAGCTGGCCACTGGTGACCAGACTGAGCTCTTAGCTGACCACTGGTGATCAGACTGAGGCTTTAGCCAACATTACCCTAATCTTGCACAGGGCCAGAAGACTATCAGTCTCTCTCTCTCTCTCTCTCTCTCTCTCTCTCTCTCTCTCTGTCTCAGTCCTCTTCGGACTTCACTATTTTCAGCTCCCTCCCTTTTTTTCTCTCCTTTCTCTCTACCACTCTCTGTTCTCCTTTCTTTCATTCCTCCTCCTCTATCAACCATGCTACACTCTCTCTCTCTCTGTCTCCCTCTCTCTCTCTGTGTGTGTGTGTGTGTGTGTGTGTGTGTGTGTGTGTGTGTGTGTGTGTGTGTGTGTGTGTGTGTGTCATTCATCTACTGAATACCTCATGTAATATCCAACCAAGATTATGTCACAGCACATGTGGGAAAGCAGTGCTTCCGTAGCCGTTTGAGTAACTTCCTCTTCTTGCAACACTTCAAGCTTTTGTCTTCAGTAAAAAAAAAAATCACTGTGGTACTACCTTTTTGCTGCATCCTTTTGCAACTGCATCAACTAATGTGAAAACAGCAGTTGTTGAACAGATTAAATCAGAATCAGATTACGGGTCCTTTGTCAGGGACTGACTGAAATGCCCCTTTTGTGACGTACACAACTAGTGCACTCTTAATATGGTGGATCGAACAGGAAAACACATACAGAAACAAGACAAAAGTTCTTTCTTTTCTCTTTCCATATAAAAAACACACAATGATCATTTATTTTCATAAAAATTCAGCACTGAATGACTTTAAACTGTGAGAGAGAAAGAAAGGAAACAAATTATGTTATTATTATGTAAGTGTATATTCAGTATTGCTTTGCTTCTGTGTTCTGTGCTCAATGTTAGATGACTCTCAACTGTGACAGCGAATTAACTGCAAAACTATGTCCCCTATTCACTTCTCCTATATTAACCTTTTCATGTTCTATCTGGACAGAAGAAGTAAATGATTGTTTGCTTTCCTAAACATTCTGACCCTGGACGCCAGCAAGCTACAAACTTCTCATCCTCAGGCTTTCCTCATTCGCTAGATAAGCATGAGGGGGAGCTATTTATCTGCTAAAAAGGGGCGTTTTATTCCCCAGCCTACTTACAGGGTTGTAAATGGGATGGTAAAGTACCACCTGAGCATATTTCTGTCACACCAAAGTTGCATACCTTCCATCAGAGAACAAGGTCAAATACTCCACTCATTCATTCTGTCATCTTTAACACTGGACGCAAGCAAGCCCTAAGACTCCTCTTTCTCAGACTCTCCTTTCTCTCTCTCTCGCTCTCTCTCTCTCTCTGTGTGGGAGTTTCAATTTGCAGGCCATTTCCTCCTCCTCCTCTCCACTTGGCCTCCACGACAGCCTAGCGCTGTGAATTATTGATGTGCCCCGGTCTCTCTCTTTTCTCCTCACCTGTCAGCAGCTAGCCTGGCCACAATAGCGCCTCTCTGCAAGCCCCAAGGCCCTTCACCAGCGCTCCCCACCTGGTGCCGACGCCCCGCTGATAGACATTACCACCGGCTGAACTCAACACCACAGTCCGGCAGTACACCGCACACAGGTAAGGATGGGTCTTTTGTGCTTCTACTGCTATCACTAGTACTATTAGGTGAGACATTTTAGATTGTTTGGATTACATTTAGATTGATTCACTTGGCAGACACTTTTATCCAATGTGACTTACAGCAGATGTGATGTGTTTTGCTCTGTGAAAATCTGCCTATATCCTATATGGATAGTATTTTGGGTTGCTGTGTTCTGTGTATCAGCAAAACTGGTCCCTGTGTTAATATGTTTTTTGTCATTCAACAATAGGGATCATCATCATTCAGCTTCCTGCTACTCCCAACTCCTCAACAAGTGTCAGCCTCTGAGAGCCAGTATGCGACTCCTGTGGGTTCTCCCACTGTTGGTGGAGGCCCATAACAAGTCATTTCTGCACCACTGCGCCATCGGCTGCGACTGCCAGGAAGAGCTCAAGCAGGCCAACTGCGCCCGGGGCATCCTCCGACACCTGCCTAGCCCGTTGCCCCCTCTCACTGAGCACCTGGACCTCTCCCAGAACCAGCTGAGCCACATCCCCTGGCGGGCCTTCCAGACCACGCGGCGCCTCAAGACGCTGCTCCTGAACGACAACAACATCAGCAGCGTGGCCGACGGCGCCTTCTCGCCGCTCGAGAGCCTGCTGAGGCTGGACCTGAGCCGCAACCGCATCACCGCGCTGAGCACCGGCTTCACGCTGGGCATGGGGTCCTTGCGCGAGCTGCTCCTGGCCGAGAACCGGCTGACCACCCTCTTCAGCCACAGCTTCCAGCACCTGGACGGCCTGCTGCGCCTCAACCTGAGCCACAACGCCATCGTCCTGGTGCAGGTGCGTGCATTCGGCTGCATGAGCACGCTGCGGCAGCTGGACCTTGGGGGCAACCGACTCCAGGCGCTCGGCAGCGGCGTCTTCACCATGCTCAAGTCCCTGGAGGTGCTGCGCCTCCAAGGCAACAACATCAGCCAAATCGACATCGGCGTGTTCACGCCCCTAACCAGTCTGGCATTACTTAACCTGGCCTGTAACCAGCTAAGGCGCATCCACTACAAGACCTTCCTGAGCTTGCACACCTACAGCACGCACATCCTGCTGGAGGACAACCCCTGGCACTGCGACTGCGACCTTCAGAGAGTGTTCCGGAAGCTGGGCAGCGTCCGCCGGCTCTTCCTGGACGACTACTCCAACCTGAGTTGCGCTGAGCCCCCCGAGCTACACGGATACCGGCTGATGGAGGTCGACACCGAGCTCTGTATCGCTGAGACTGTCACGGTCCTCATCATCACTGTTACCGTGGTGATCACCGTGGTGGCAGCTATCGTCATGGCAGAGAGGAAGAGGAAGAGCCGGAAAAAGGAGAAACACTGGACGGATGGGGCTAGCGAGATGTCCTATGACTCTTAGACCAACATGGACCCTTTCAAACAGCAGCACTCCTGTCTGCCCAGTGATCCCAAACAACTAACATAAACACTGCCATAGCCTTCAGTTTGTACTCTGTACAAAGATTAAAGTAGCCTCCATGTTCTAAGACTCTGAACTACTGAGACCAAAATTGACAAAAATGTCTTCAATGTACCTTTTTTCCTGTATGCTTTTTGCATTATGGGAACTGCATAATGGGCAGAGGCGGACAGAGTACACAGCTTCATTACTTGAGTAAAAGTACAGATACCCTTTGCTAAATTTTACTCAAGTACAAGTAAAAGTACAACAGTCAGATGTCTACTTAAGTAAAAGTACTGAAGTACTTGTTTTTAAAAGTACTTGAGTATCAAGAGTACAAGAGTACGTTTTCTAAATATTGCATTACTACTGCCACAGTGCTTACATTTATGTACAGAATGTAAGAAGAATGTAAAAGGAATTGAAAGTAAAATCAAGTAGTTTTCATCTTTTTACCATGTTGCCAGGGATGGGCAGTATTTCTAATTATAATAATAATAATAATACTATTATAATAATAATAATTATAATACTATTTATTTTGTAATTGAAACACTTGAAGCGAAAACTATCTTTCACTATATTGAAATAGTCTGGCGAGGTTGGCACATTCCCGGGATGGACCTGCTGTCTTCATCCATTGTTTCATCTCTCATCTAAATCTGACCATGAAGTTGACTTTGGCAGAAAGCTGAAGGTGATTGCTGATAGGCTTTCCCAATCAGTGGCGCTTGCACAGTCCAATCACATTTGAGAGGGAAACAACAAATTGAGGGTTTCCGAGACTTTTCTTTTTTCCTTTTTTTAAAAGAAGAAGTAACGGGTACTCACGGCTATGGATAGAAATGTAGTGGAGTAAAGAGTACAATATTTGCCTCTCAAATGTACTTGAGTAAAGTCATGAGTACTCCCCAAAAATGATAGTCGAGTAAAGTACAGATCCCTCAAAATTGTACTCAAGTAAATGTACTCTGTTACTGTCCGGCTCTGATAATGGGTTAGGACTCTAACTTTCATCAAATGTTTTATATGGCATAATCATAATAGATCATTAATACATTTGCTTGATAGATGTATTTTCCATTCAACAAAATGGCCTAGCCTAGACACAACAGTCCTGTAATTGATGAGAATGTTTAAGAATTTATAAGAGTAGATAATAAAATGAAATTAGTTATCAGTCATCACAGACAGGAAGAAACTGCCGAATATACAGTAGGCCACTTACTGCTGTAGCCTTGAACTACAGCAGAACTGAAGTGTGTGCAATAGGGATGAATGTAACTAGTTGTTTATAAACTTGTAAGTGTTATCTTACAATTTAGCCTAGCCTAGGCCTATATCTGACTTCATAAAGTGGTTTTATGCGACTAAATTAATTTCACAGTAAACTAGGTTATTGGAAAATATATCAAATTGTTCCTGAATAAAATAAGATAATTAAAATAATAAAATATTTTTTATTATTATTTATCTATTTTGCTTCATTTACATTTTTGCCGTGTTGTCAGTTTGTCTCTGTTCTGCAGACAATCTGTGAAGCTTGAATTGAAAGGGACGGAGACAGAGTGGCATACGTCAATAGCAAGAGACCAGAAAACGAAAACAAAGGCACTTAGTTATGACGTCGATTCCGCCAGCATTTCATTCGCTCTTGAAAGGTGAAGTGGTTTGATTGAAAATGAACTGAAGACAACAATGCAGCTTTTTGGACATTCACGTTAAGGACATTTGGTGAGTATACTCACGCGGTCATTCTTATGGTTGCTGCATATCAGTACTCTCAACACACTCTGAAGCATCCATTTAGGTAACGAGCTTTAGCCCAGTTTGGCAGCTGTTAGCAAGTCACGCTAGCTCTCAATAATTGGCTTAACCGTAGCAACTGGTGACTTATACCCAGACATATGTAGCCAGCTAGCTAGATATTCTAAATCTCTGGAGCTATTTTTAACCCAGGTTGCGAAACTTACTCGTTAAATGCTTATGTGTGGTTGTGGCATGCCTTTATAGGCTCCTGTTTTCAAAGGAATATAGTGGATATGTGCGCGTGTAACTTCAAAATACATACAGTAGCAGAGGGCTAGACACCAGATCTGTCTCACTTACAAAGGTCAAATCATCATCCGTTTAGTGTGTCGTTAAACCAATGACAACGCAAGCTTAGTAAGTAACATGTGCCCTTGTGCAGTGATTAATGATATGTATCTAACCTCTGTTGACATTAATCAGTTAAGTTAAACACAAAGTTAGAAAACAGTTTTCAACAGCACTGCATACTGCAAGGCCTTAACTAAGCTAATCCGAAACGTTGTCACTGCTAATAGTAATGCCACATATATTTTATCCTACCAATACAATTTCTCGCTGATTCTGCTGCAACTTCAGGTTTCCGTTTTTATATCGCTACCTGTCTCCCTACCCCCGCCTGTTGAGTGATGTCCGAGTTGATGGTGGCTCTGGTACAGGCCTCGGAGAAGGCAGCCAACATCGCCCGGTCCTGCCGACAGGATGAAACTCTTTTCAGTCTGCTCATAGAGGAGAAGAAGAGTGACAAGAACAAAAAGTTTTCAGCCGACTTCAAAACTCTCGCTGACGTGCTTGTCCAAGAAGTCATTAAACATGACATAGGAAAACGGGTAAAACTAGTTTCTCTGATTAGAAGATGTTACTAATGCTTTGAACATATGTTACTGATAAAATAAGTGAAATGTACCTCTTATATTTTCATATATGTTTTGCTCACATTGTTCTAACCTTACCTCATCTAAATGATCTACTATGTGTGAAGTTTCCAGGTCTTGAAAACAACATATTTGGTGAAGAAACAAATGAATTCATGAATGGACTGGGTAAATCCTTGCTCAACCTCCTCTCTTAATATATATCTTATATAAACACACACACACACACACACACAAACACATGTTTCCAGCCTGCACACTGAGTGTAGGCCATCCTGTCTTAACAGGCGAGCGGATCCAGGTGATGTTGTGCGAGCGAGACGCCGACACCGCCAGGCTCCTCAGTAAGGTTCTGGATGGGAACATGCAGGCGGCCGAAGCCCTGGCGTCCGCCGCCCACCAGGACGTTATCATTCCCGACCTGCAAACTGGCTCTGTCCACATCCCCATCCACAACCTGGGCGTGTGGGTAGATCCCATAGGTAACCACTGACACCATCATCCCAGACCCACGCACAGGCTACATCCACAACCTGGGTAGATCCTATAAGTAATCACTGACATCCGTCCTAGACCCACACACGGGCATAAGTAACTTCATCATCCCAGACCTATACACTGGCGCTGTCCATAACCTGGGCATGTTAGTAGATCCCATAGGTAACTACTGACATCATCATCATCATCCCAGACCCGCACACAGGTCATCAGAAGTAACTTTTTCAGGTCAGGTTCAATGTTAACTAGATGTACCTGTGTGTCATGTTGTGTTTGGGCCTGACCTGATGCTGCTCTGTCTTGCAGACTCCACACTCCAGTATATCAAAGGCATTAGCAATTCAGTCCCAGAAGGCAGTATCTACAGCCGAGGGCTACAGTGTGTGACCGTTCTCATTGGTGCTTACGACTTGCAGACCGGAGAGCCACTGATGGGGGTCATCAACCAGCCATTTGCAGAGATGGACGACAGCAAAAGGTGATTGTGATCAAGCTATAGACCTTTTCAACTGCATAAACAAGTTTTAATGTCAACATTTTGTAAAACATCACACTAAAGTTCATTTTCATTTCAAAGTATTTGCATTTGTTTTGAAAGGGTCTATATACCGCTGATTGCACAACTTACACTTGATTAAGTCACAGTTTTACATTTAGGAAATCAGCAAAAAACGGCACTGAGTACATATCATAGCTATGCATTCATCAGGAAATCTAAACATAAATATCGGGCACCGTAGATTTCCACCCTCATGACATCAAAAGCAAACATTCATAATCAAGATCAATGAGCTCAGGGTAGCTACGATATTTATCAGGGGGAAAAAAATTCACAAGAGCTGGAAGGCTGTTCTCATTCTGGTTCCTGCGTTGCTAAGGTGGCAGGGCCGATTCTTCTGGGGAATCTCTGCAGGCCCCCTGAGTGTGAACTCCCTCTCGTCCACGCCACTCACCAGGGGGGACTCCACGCATCCACTCCCAACCCCAAACCCTGTGGCGGACCCCAGCCTAGGGGTGCGGGGGTCCAAGCTGTCCACCGTGCTGAGCACGCGCGAGGTGAAGCGCGTCAAGGCCCTGTTCCAGGACTGCTGCGAGGGCGGCGTGTACTACGCGTCCGGCGCCGGCTACAAGGCGCTCTGCGTCATCTTGGGCCTGGTGGATGTGTACGTCTTCACCGAGGACTCCACCTACAAGTGGGACAGCTGTGGCCCTCACGCCCTGCTGCGCTCCATGGGCGGGGGCATGGCCGACCTGAAGGAGTGCCTCCGGCATAGCCCAGCAGGGGGCGCCGAGGAGAGGCCCGAGCTGCAGTACAACACCCCCATCGCCGAGGCCTCGGGCACGGAGAAGTGGGCCAACCGAGACGGCCTGGTGGCCTACAGGTCAAAGGCCGACCTGGAAGCCGTTCTCCAGCTGCTCACCACTGTTGAGTTGTAGTGTAGCTTTCAATGCGATGCAAAAGGGATATCAGTGCAATATGGAGGTTTTTATTTACCCATTGAGTTTATTTATTTATAATTCAGTGTTAAGGAAAAGGTGTTCCATATGCCATTTTATCTTTTTTGTTTGTTTTGTTTTTTAATACAACGTTATGTTGAGGTGTCATGCATTTATTATTAAGTTTTACTAAATGTATTGCAACAGGCTATGCACTGATAGCAGCCAATTTATTCATGTGTTATTTATTAGTGTAATGTTATTTGAACAGCTGGTTTCAAGAATCAACACTAGCAATACTGTATCCCATTTGAAATACTGTATTTGACTGCATTTTTGTTGTATTAAGCTACTTGGAAATGACTGGATGAAGGACTGGTGTGTTTGTGCTCCTCACTGCAAATGATGTTTACATGAAGCACAAACCAGATTAAACAGGGGTTGCACATTTTAATTGATTGGGTTGGTCTTTATCAAATAAGCTTTAATTTGCTGCTCAACGTTTGGAATTTCATTTTACTTCCTAAAGCACGTGAGGTAAACTAGACCTCGCGCACAAATTGTTCACATTTGTCTGTGAAACACGCTGCTTTTATTTCAAGATTTATGTTCAATTGCCTGTAGTAGAGCCATAATCATGCAATTCAGAATCTCAATCACCATGTCCGGGTAAAAACAGGAAAGGAAATATCGAGGGCGTGAACTTATTGGAAAGGAAGACTCCAAACCCCGCCTCTGAAGGTGGGGTGGGGACGGTTCGGGTCTGTGGAGACGGCGCAGGACAGGTAAGGTAGAAGTCCCCGCGGCTCGCACGAAAACAAGAATAGATTAAGATTAATCTGTGGAGAAAACGTTGAATCATTGACAACTTTATGGATCCAAACCGGTACACGCCCGTAATTGCGCGAAAAGTGATGAATCTGTTAACTTCCTCCGTCCATGTTTGATGGCTCTGAGAAGCATCGAGTTACCCACCTGCCGGTGTCCGGCAAACTGAAGCTAAAGAACTTGCATCGACACGAAAACTGAACTTCCTCTTCGAAGATAGCAGGTGGGCATAATACACTCTTTAATATTTAGTAATCTGGTATTTCGGCTTGGGGTCGATGTGAATCAGATGATCACGTAAAGACATCCGTTTTCTCTCATCAATAGGAAGACAAATAATTCGTTATCTGTTGTGTCATTCGCTTGACTACTAGTAGACGTCACTTTTTTAGGAGCGCAGCTCAGCAACTGAGCTCACGTGTTTATCTGTATATTACTGAGCGTCAACAAACTGTTGTAGCAAGTGTAGTTTTTATATTTAGCCGATTCATTTTAACATTGTTACAGTCATAAATTAAGTTAGAAGCTGACGCCTTATAGGTTGGACTTCCGCAAAAACTAGACCGGTAAATAGTTGTCGTGCTTACGTAGATGGCCCAGTTTTTCTTCATGTGTGAACTGCGTCAAAAACTATTGTTCCAGGACAGGTAGGCTACTTATTTCCCTCACTCTCCTCCCTATTACTCATCATAATGAGAGAAGGAAGCAGGCAGTAGAGGACAGTTGACTCCTGTCTATTATTCACTGTTATTGATGTTGCTGATGGTAACAAGAGATTTATACGTAGTTGAATTCTCAAAAAACAATGTGTGTACAGCAGCCTTTAAAATATCATAAATTTTTAATATTTACAGACATAAATTGCACTAACTAAATTCACCTCCCTCTGCCATATTTTACAGTCATGGCGGACGACAAAGTGGCCATACTGACTGATGATGAGGATGAACCGAAGAGAAAGCATGGACCGTCTGGGCATTTTGGTGTCCTCTCTCTTAAAAAGGGCACGGATGCATTGCCCTCCTCTGGCCCACATACAGGCACCGCGGGCGACGACCCAGTGCCCCCTCCCTCCGTCTCGCCCTCTCAGGCCCCAGACATGGGCTGCTGTCAAAGGATGTGCCTGCGGGTCAACCGGCGCCTCCTGGTCTCCAAGATTTTTTACTTCTTCTTCTACGCGGCCTACGGCTCACTGCACCCGCTGCTGCCTGTCTACTACAAGCAGCTGGGCATGACGCCCGGTCACAGTGGACTGCTGGTGGGCATCCGCTACTTCATAGAGTTCTGCAGCGCCCCCTTCTGGGGGATGGTGGCAGATCGCTACCACAAAGGCAAGGCCGTGCTGCTGTTCTCAGTCTTCTGCTGGCTGTTGTTCAACTGCGGCATCAGTATCTCCCAACAGGCAGACATGACCTGCTCGAGCCCGGAGCTGACCACCACCCCGATGGCCCCGCTGCCCAACTTCACCGTGCCCAGTAACCCCGGCGACAGTGTGGACCTCACCACAACGACCACGTTGCCTGCCAACAACAATGCGTCAGGCGATGTCTCCTCGGGCAACACAAGTCGGTCACGGCGGGATTTGTTTGGGAAGGAGCTGTACAGCTGGCAAACTAAGTATAGTGCCCCCCAGAGGATCAAACGGGAAGCCAACCTCACGAGTTTGGATGGAACAGCAGGTGGCGACACACCAGCAAATCGCTCAGACACCACATCCAATAACGACACCACCTCTCCCTTAGACGCTAATGACACAACGACCGCAATTCCCCCGACCACCACCACAACAACCACAACAACGATGGTAACGGCAGCTCCCACTAAGCCCACCATCATCTACAACGTTGAACAGGTGGAGACCATCTTCCTGATGATCCTGCTGATGGTGATTGTGGGCGAGTTCTTCAGCGCACCGGCCGTCACCATCGTGGACACGGTCACTCTGCAGTACCTGGGCCGCCACCGCGACCGCTACGGTCTCCAGCGTATGTGGGGCTCTCTGGGCTGGGGCCTGGCCATGCTCTCCGTGGGCATCTGGATCGACCACACGCGCCTCCACATCCTGGTGCCTGGCTGCCCAGAGCCCGAGTTGAAGAACTACACCATCGCCTTCATCGTGTTCGGCGTCCTCATGGGCCTGGCGTTCATCGTGGGCACCCAGTTCGAGTTCGACGGCCTGGACTACCGGCAGGAGGAGGACCAGCTGCCACCTGCGGTCGAGATGCCCCAGGTTGTCCAAAATGTGTCCGAATCAACAGAACACGGCACGCAGCAGCAGCAGCAGGCACCGTCAGCGACCCCGACCGCGGAAGTGTCCGGCGGCCAGACGTTCCACTACCGGGACCTGCTGCGTCTGTTGTGCACCGTGCGCTACGGCACGGTGCTCTTCGTGGCCTGGTTCATGGGCTTCGGCTACGGCTTCGTCTTCACCTTCCTCTACTGGCACTTGGAGGACCTGAAGGGGACCACCACCCTGTTCGGCGTCTGCTCCATCCTCAGCCACGTGTCCGAGCTGGGTGCCTACTTCACCAGCCACAAGCTCATCGAGCTCATCGGACACATCAGGTGAGCAGATCACGTAGACTTTTTTTTTGGCTAAAAACTTACCAGGCGCTTCAAGCTTTTCAGACACACCACATCCTCTAAGGTACAGACAAAAGACCCATCAGACCCATCTTAGAGCCACCTCCTAGTACAGGTAGAGGATATTGAGCTAAACAGTTTACTTAAACCTCTGGTGAGTTAGTCAAACACATCATATAAGCTGTTCCATATGAGAGACAACATGACAGTCATGTAGACAGAGCTGGAGTGGTTTGCAAACAAGGGCGTTGGTCTACACTGAGGTTGGCTGCCTAATTAACCAACTTTTATGGAAGTCATCCGATGAGCCACATCAGGTCTCTTCAGGTGACGGTGATTGTTTGGATAAACACTTTTCGGTTACACTTTACTTGACAGTATCGACATAAGAGTACCATGACACTGTCATGAATGTGTCATAAACAAGTCATAAACATTTATGACATAACGCTTCTGTTATTAAGTGACATTTGTTTTTTGTCATAACAAGTTAGGGTTAGGATCAGGGTTAGGATTAGAGTTGGGGTTAGGGTTCATGTGTCATGACAGTGTCATATGTTCATGACAGTATCATGTCACTCTTATGTCAATACTGTCAAGTAAAGTGTTACCCTCTTTTCTTTACACCTCTGGTGGGGTACTATGACCTACATCATCGGTTACAAGCTTATCAAGCTCGGTGGATACATTTTGTGAGGCTCAGTGTGTGAGTTACAGGAAAAGGGAAACGGACTAGCATGTGAACAAGCATCGGCTTCCTTCTTTACAACAAGCTTATCAGATTCTTGATGAGATGCATTTTGTATCCTGTAATGTAGAGCACTCAAGTAAAGTCGTTGGACAAGTGTTTCTGTTTGAAATGGTAGTTGGCCTGTTGACTGTGGTGGCCCTGCAAGACATGTCATGTAACCTAAGTCACGTCTGGTAGCCTCATGGAGGGAATGCTTCACAAATCATCTTTCTTGACTGTGGTTGTGCAGTATATATTTTTTAACCCTGCATCCATATTAGCCATGCAAAAGTCTAATTTGTATGATTTACTATTGGTTTTATTGTGGCATTAGCGTTCAACAAGTCTCTAAAATTAACTAAAATGTCTTTCTCAATTTTTTTTCTGTCAGCAACTGAAGCAATTTTCAGCAATTAATTGTCTCTCCAAATGTGTGTTCCATTAAACTCACTAGCCTCTTAGGAGTTTGACCAGCTGAAAAATAATTCCTAATTGCTGGATGCGTCACGCTGCTCTCTCATACTGCACTCTCAAGCAGCTGAAGGCTCCCTGCTCTACTGGGGCACTGATGCAAAGGACATGAATAGCTCTGACTGTTATGTTGTTATGAAAAGAACAAGAGTGTGTGTTTAAATGTTGTTTTTATGAAGACCACACGTGGGGTAAAGTGGTCAAGAGACCTTTTTTAAAAGCTGTAGAGCCAGAGACTTTCTAATGAGGAGACACAGCACTCAAAGAATCTTCCATAGAAATGTATGGGGTTAGTTATATGGTATGAGTGAAAGAAATGTGACTTTACCAAATCACTGCCTGAGTTGTTACGAACGGTGATTACTAGTAGGGTTGCCCCAGGATATCCCCCCTCATAGAATGCCTCTAATCAGGAATGAATCATTGTGCTACCAGACAGAACTGTTGTAAAGTATATGCAAATATTCAGCAACTGAAAAATGACTCCCAACTCCAGCGTGTTGAAAGCATTTTTTTTTTTTTTTGTGTTTAGTGCTGCTATGCATGAAAGTCAAGTGAGGGATGATGAGTCGGAGGCAGCAGGGTAGGGAGTGGGACACCTACGGTCTGAGGGAGCAGCTCCAGCTGAGTTGTGCAAGGTCACATTCCAGCCAATGACAGTGAGGCGAGGCGGGTTGGTTCAGTAGAGGTCAATGGCATACGAGTGAGCCAGCAGCTTCTGGAGATCCCAAGATAATTTGTCGGATCAGTAGCCTATTTCATGCTTTAGGCAGGCCAGAAGCTGGCTTAAGTAGAAAGAACAAAATGATTCCGCTAGGATGAAAAGTGTGTGTGTGTGGGTGTGCTAATGTGTCTGTCTGTCTGTCTGATAATGTCTGTGCGTGCATGCCTGCGTGCGTCCGTGCACATGTGTGTATGTGTTTGTGTGGGTGTTTATGGTACCAGCCTGAGGCCCGTTTTCCCTGGTGGCACAGTTCCCTGTTTGCGCTGGACTATGGCCATAGCAGCGGCGGTCTCCTTTGTGGCCATTGTGTGTCAGACATAATGGCCTCTCAGAGTCTCTGGACGCTTAACAGCATCAGACCGGCTGTGGCGCCCGGCTCAGGAGAAGGACATTCTCCGGTCCACTGACCTCTTCTGAGTTCACAAGGTCAAGGTGCAAACCTGCCTGCCTGCCACACGAACATGGTGGGGCCTAATCTGAATGATGATGGGCTAAGTGTAAAGTGCAAACTCTTAACTGAATTAATATCTTGGTGAGATCTGTTTGCTAATTTAATACCACGAGCAGCAAGATCCTGGGCACAACTGCATCAGTGTGGGTCAGTTCAATGCTCCCGCATGCTACAGGATAGCTTTAGTTCAGGCCTGAGATGCTTTGCTTACTGCTTGAGGTTACACTCTGCCTGCCTTTCAACTCAGGGCCTTGGAGTTCTGTCAGTGGCAGATGCTTCTGTCACACTGTCCGTGTGTGTGTGTGTGTGTGTGTGTGTGTGTGTGTGTGTGTGTGTGTGTGTGTGTGTGCGTGTGTGTGTGTGTGTGTGTGTGTGTGTGTGTGTGTGTGTGTGTGTGTGTGTGTGTGTGTGTGTGTGTGTGTGCATGTCCTTTTTGTGGTTTTGTAATCCTGTGTGTTTTTCACCAGAGCTGGCCAAACCTGCATGTCAGAGTCATAAAACGTTTTATTTTTACAGTGCGTGGAGGCATTGTTCAAATACAGTGTGTTTTGTGTTTTGACTACACCAACACAACAGGTTTCCCATCACAAAATATAATTCTGCAAGCTGTATTGGTGGCTATCTGGAGTGGTGACAAATGTCTTACATAATGTTCCCCAAAAATCTAATAAAAAATGAGTACTAATTAATTCAACAAGTCAACAAGTTCTTTTTAGTCTGAAATCTACTGTATCTTTTAATCAATATTTTTTTCCTTTTATCTCTGGCTCTGTTTGTCCTTCTTAGGGTACTGTACATTGGCCTTGCCTGCAACACAGCACGCTACCTGTACATCTCCTACCTGGTGAACGCCTGGATCGTGCTGCCCATGGAGGTTCTGCAAGGTAAAGGCAAAGGCTGCTGACCTAACATCGGGGTCACGCAAGCTCGAGGAAGTTCCGGAAACGGGCCCTTTGTGCGTCTGTCGGCGAGCGAGAGTGTGTGTTTGAGTGCATGTCAGGACAGTTATTTTCAGCGTTGGTTTATCTCACGCCCTATTTCCTCCACACCACCGACAACCAAGAACAGGCAGTGGAGCTAAAGAGGAGAGATGGCAGAAGAGCAGTTAGAGAGAGTGTGCGGTGGAAGTGTGAGTGGGTGTGCAGGGCCCAGATGCTAGTTTGATTAGAGTGAATCCCTGACAAACCAAGCAGAGACTGAGAACAGAAACATGTGCACCTATCATCCCCCACTGGCGCCCACTGCTCCGGGTTTGTATGTGTGCTCCTAGTGTGTGTGGTCTCCTAGTGAGCTCACTGCTCCAAGTGTGTGTGTGTGTGTGTGTGTGTGTGTGTGTGTGTGTGTGTGTACCGGTATGTACACTACCCCCGGATGGGGGAAAATGCCGAGGACATATTTCCTACAGGAATTTTCTTACAGGATAGATAAAGTATAACTTAACTTAGTGTGTTAGTTAGGAGTGGCTCAGTAAAGGCCTGGTGTTCCAGCTGGACACTCTCTCCCTCAGACACAAAGACACACACACATCAGGCAGGGTGGAGTAGGTCTCGTGGTGACGCCTGGTTCATTGACATTCAACAGAGATAGGACAAACCGGTTTTGTGGCTCACATATCAAGGCAAACAAATGACTTAAATCCTTCAAATATTCTCCTGGTGGGGCCCGAGATGAACAATCCCAGTAGATCGGTGTGCTGATTGTGGCTTCTTTAAGCTCCTCCTCCTGTCCTTCTCCTTCTGGAGTTTGGAGACAGGGAGCTTTTCCCACGCCAGCAGCACAAACCTGCATGTCAGAGTCATAAATTATTTTATTTTTACAGTGTGTGGAGTCATTCTTCAAACACAGCGTTGTGTTTTGACTACACCAACACAACAGGTTTCTCTTAACAAAATATAATTCTGCAAGCAACCTATCTGTATTGGTGGCCATCTGGAGTGGTGACAAATGTCTTACATGTATAATCTCCCCCAAAATTCTAATACAAAATGAGTACTAATTAATTCAACAAGTCAAAGTTATTTTTACCATTAAAACTAAGGAAATGGTGATGGACTTCAGGAGGCCTGCCACTCCCTTGCTGCCTGTCACCATTAGACTTAGACTTATTTAATGTCCATAAAACTTACATAAAATGGAAAATTGTCTTTGACAGTGGCATAAAGACATACAAGAAGCACACACACATCACGGACAACACTATGCACAATAGACAGGCTGAATGTGGAGACAAACAACAAGTACCTGTGGTTACATCTTGACAATAAGCTGGACTGGTCTGCCAATACTGATGCACTTTACAAGAAAGGGCAGAGCAGGCTCTATTTCCTTAGGAGGCTGGGGTCATTTAATGTCTGCAGCAAGCCCCTGCTTATGTTCTACCAGTGTGTCATGGCCAGTGTCCTTTTCTATGCTGTGGTATGTTGGGGAGGCAGCACTAGCAAGAGAGATGCTGGACGACTGGACAGACCAGTGAGTAAAGCAGGTTCTGTGGTGGGCATGGAGCTCGAGTCACTGACATCAGTTGCAGATAAGATAGGGGCAGCCGTGGCCTACTGGTTAGCGCTTCGGACTAGGAACGGCTGAAGTGCCCTTGAGCAAGGCACCTAACCCCTCACTGCTCCCGGAGCGTCGCTGTTGTAGCAGGCAGCTCACTGCGCTCGGATTAGTGTGTGCTTCACCTCACTGTGTGCTGAGTGTGTTTCACTAATTCACAGATTGGGATCAATGCAGAGACCAAATTTCCCTCACGGGATCAAGAGTATACTCAAAAGAGTTTATATACTTATACTTATACTTATACTTATAAGAAGACCCTGAGCAGACTGCTCTCTATAATGGACAATGACCGCCAACCCCTGCACCCCCTAAACTTTCTCCAAGCAGAAGAGCATGTTCAGTAGTAGGCTCCTTTCTCTGTCTTGAAGAAGAGCAATCCCAGTAGCTCTGTGTGCTGATTGTGGCTTCTTTAAGCTCCTCCTCCTAAGCTCTTCCCATGCCAGCAGCACACTGGACTAGAATGGAGAGTACCCTCTGGCTTGTGGAGTGAACTGGATAAACAAGCTTGATCAGAACAGGGTCCACCCTACACACACACACACACTCACACACACATATATATACTGTATATACAGTATTGTGCAAATGTTTTGGGCACCCATTGTTGTTTTAGCAATGTTATGATGCCCATATATTACATATTATGTTGATTTCTCATTGCCTTTATTAGAATTCAACCAGAAGATGGAGGGAATATAAACAAATTGCATTTCTGGTTCAGGTTCTAGACTTCTGCATCTTTTTGATTGGTTGTTTTTGCAGTGTTATAATGACCAATCTCGCAAGGGGGAAGCTGAAACCAGTTGGTACTGGTACTGGTTCTGGTTCTGACACACTGGTATCAGAAGTGGGTAGGAGATGACGATACTTTGATTGAAAAGCTACAGCTGGAAGAGTTCATAGCTCACCTAAGGTGGAAAAGGCATGGCCAAAGATATCTATTCAAATAGCTGACACTGTATTTCCACCTGGGAATATAATGAAGAGGGTCACCGGAGATGTACAGTATGCAGTATACAGTATTTCAGATGGCTCGTCCACTTTGGGCCATCCCCAGACACGCATACACTATACATGCTCAGTGTACACAGTTCAGTGCTTTGGTCTTCGCTTATAGGCCTGAGAGAGTAAGTCGAACTGTGACATCCTGTGTAGTGCACATCAGAGCAGCCAGAAGGCATTCACGTCAGCACAGTTGCACACGGCACGCACATACGCGCGCACACACACTCGCAAATACACATGCGCACATATGCACACGCATACATACATGCGCGCGCGCACACACACACACACACACGTACACACACACATACATACACACACACTGCAGCATATTTTAATCTCTCTCTGCGTCTCTGACTCAGCCTCTGTTTCTGTTCAGGATGTGGTCACCCGTGTTGAGTGAGATACTTGAGGATTATAACAGCTCTAACTGTTTGCTCTTTGTGTGCACGTTTCAGTTGCGTCGAAACAGAGCCAGTTGAGTCGAAACAGTGCCACCTCGACAAATAGATCGCTTAGCTGCAACTTCTGTGCAGTAGTCGAGATGCTTTATGATACTCATTTATGTGCTGTGTGAATTTCCAAAACCTTACACGTTACACTTACACTACATGTTCACTGCTAGTCACTCAGTGTGTTAATTGATATAAAAGTCCATGATTTGCTCTGCGGGCTGAGAGGTCTTGTTGCAGCAGCGTGGTGGTATGGTGCTCTCTATGGTGCTCTCTCTCTGTGCCGTCGCCGTTTTGAGAGGGGTCATGGTCACACTGAGGCAGGCGTCTCTGCTATCGACTGTGTCTATTTTTCGCAACAAAGAAAGCATACAGCACTCATAGATTAAAAGGCCGTTCACACCAGGAATGATAACTATAACCATAACGATAAAAGCGTCCACACTGACCAACGATAAGCAAAGTCTCTCCTTGTGTTAATGAATGTGATGGCTAAAATGTGATGGGTTCTGATTGGCTGTTAGCTTTTCATTGTTCTCAAAATCGCTCTGAAAGTGATACCCAACGATATCGCTCTTCATGACATCATCTTTATAGATTATGTGCGAACGTCGTCATTCATATTAACAACAACAATATTTTTTTATAGTAATCGTTATAGTTATACTGTGGAGGTGATGGTGAAACATAGCGTATCCAAAACCAACATCTTTGATGTTTCTGGTCCCTCTTCCCTTAGTGACACTTTATGGATTATGTGTCATATCTATCTTATCTAATTCTGGGGTGGACGGCAAATAAGATCCTTTTCCAAAAGGTTGCCGTGTTCCTTTAAAGCTACATTTTCCTTCTACAATGGAAATCAATGAGCTCAACCATCTATGCTGATGTATAGACGTGCTATAACATGCTCTCAATTCTTTATCTGGAGAGCACCCTTTGGTCTCTACGCTTCAGATGCAAAGTCTGATGTTTTCCTTTACAATGCATGTGCAGTATGTAAACATGCTGTCAATCTAAAGTCCACACAAAACTGTCATGTCTGAAAAGTGGACTTTTGGCTGTTTGCCAGTCTGCCTGTCAATTAGCTTGCGCTTCAGTCCAGTAAAGTCATCATAGTTGTCCAGCACACTGTCATTGACCTGAAATACTGACCACCATTTCCTATTATAAAGAAAAACTATACTTCTATTCAATAAAGTTCCTGTTTTGTAAAACTTTTGTAAGATTCTACCAATGTTAGAGCATGTAATGACAGACATTTTGGTGTGTGTGTGTGTGTGTGTGTGTGTGTGTGTGTGTGTGTATTTGTGTGTTCTCAGGTGTGACCCACGCGGCGGTGTGGGCAGCGTGTATCTCCTACCTGAGCGCGGCGGTGCCCCCGGCTCTCCGCACCTCGGCGCAGGGCATCCTGCAGGGGCTCCATCTGGGCCTGGGCCGTGGCTGTGGCGCCATGGTGGGCGGCGTCTTCGTCAACTACTTCGGTAAGGACAGACGCACCAGCCGCATAAACCTGTGCCATTGTTTTGTCTGTTGCTGACGTGTGTTGCTGTTGTGTATTGTTGTCTGTTGTTGTTGTTGTGTAATGTGTGTTTTCCCATAGACCAGTGGCATTCTTTGTCTGTTGTAAGTTGTGGTGTTGTTGTTGTCTGTCTTGTTGTGTTGTTGTTGTTGTCTGTCTTGTTGTGGTTTGTTGTCTGTCTTGTTGTGTTGTTGATGTTGTCTGTCTTGTTGTGGTTTGTTGTTACTGTGGTTGTTGTTATCTGGTGGTGTTTTTTTTTTTATTGCATTCTGGGAAGGGGCCAATGGCTTCCAAACGCCAGCTCTTGATTCTGGAATTAGCACTGTTAATTCAATTCTATTCTATTCAATTCTATTCTATTCTATTTCTATTTAATGGTGGTGATGGAGCAGCAGTACTGTCTCCGTCTGGGTTTGATTTCTGAACCCAGTGTTGAGAGTCCATGTCACTTTGGATAAATGTGCCTGCTAATTAATTACCTGTCAACTTCAACTTTATTAATTTATAGCACCAATAACAATTGAAATAGTCGCAAGGCACAAGGCGACTCTTACTGATGTTATTGTGGGGAAAAATTAGACAACTGTGGTAAATCAGCTTGATATTCTCATTGGTGTAACTGCTGCTTGTGTGACTTAGAGAAATGACTGATTGAGTTGTTGCTGTTGCTGTTGCTGTTGTTGTTGCTGTTGTTGTTGCTATTGTGTGTGCTGTTGTTATTGTGGTTGCTGTTGCTTTTGCGGTTGCTGTTACTGTTCCAGTTGCTGTTGTCCCTGTGGGAAAAACACACCTGATGTGAGCTATTGTACCTTGGCTCTTTTATTTTCACAACTGTATGGCCGTCCTCAGATCCTGAGCGCCACCTGCTGGCATGTTGTTTTACATTCATCAAAACTCTCATCCCCACCCTAAAGATTAGTTTTGATTGTGAAGATTGTGTAATGTGGGGTCAGACATGGTAATGCACTCAGTTTAACTAAAGAGCAAGAAAAAAGAAAGAAAAAAAAATATTTAAAAATAGATTAGATTCAACTTTATTGTCATATTGTCAACTTTATTGCCCACTGTATCTGCTATGGTTCAACTCTGAGTTTGGTTATGATTCTTAGGCCTTACTTTGTGGTGGTTTCTGTTGAGTCTGCTGTCTGTTGCTGATTTCTGTTGTGTGTCAGTAATTTCTAATGTCTTTGTCTCTGTGTGTTATGTTATTTTTTTATTTCTGTATTTTGTGTGTGTGTGTGTGTGTGTGTGTGTGTGTGTGTGTGTGTGTGTGTGTGGGATTTCTGATGTCTGTAGTGTGTGTGTGTGTGTGTGTGTGTTTGTGTGTGTGTGTGTGATTTGTAATTTCTGTAGTGTGTGTGTGATGTCCGATGTTCTGTAGTGTGTGTGTGTGGGATTTCTGATGTTCCGTGTCGCTGATCTGTGCGGTTGTCTGTGATTGACAGGTGCGGCGGTGACGTTCCGAGGCATTGGCATGGCCTCCCTGGTCATCCTGATCATCTTCTCCCTCATCCAGTGCCTGATGGACCAGGACGAGCGCGGGGGGCGACAGCAGCAGCGGCAGCAGGGGCAAGGACCGCATGCTGGCCGAGAACATTCCGGTGCCGTCCAGCCCCGTGCCCATCGCCACCATCGACCTGGCGCAGGACCGCGTGGACACGGAGACCCCACGTCCCGAGCCCAGGCTGCCGGCGCAGAAGACCCGGCACCAGGAGGAGCAGGAGGACGTGGCCAAGCCCGCATGGGTCATCGCCGGCTCCCCGTGGGTCAACATGGCCTTCGCCATCTACCAGATCTGGGAGTTTGTGGCCATGAGGAAGAGGAACCCCCCGATAGAGACAGAGCCACTGCAGGTAGAGAGAGAGAGGGGGGGGGGGGGGAGATATGGCAGGAGGAAGAGGAGAAAAATGATAGAAAAAAACAGCTAAATAGACATGAAGCAAAGGGAAGATACATGGAAATTAATTTAAGAACAACAGCAAGGAGAAAATGAGAAAGAGAAAGTGTCAAAATAAGTTGAATAACTCCAAAACTACTTCTATCAATCCTTATTTAGCAGAAAGAGGTTTAAAATCTACCGCAGATCAGAGACAGATTAGGGCTAAAGCTTCTGACTTCCAAGCAGTCTTTGTAGTCTGTGTTTAGGGTATCCTCTGTTCTGCTGGCGTAGTGTACATGATTACTATACTTAGTGTAAATACTCTGTAGTCTCTACTTTTCTCAGATTTCAAGTGCTGGTTTGACTCATTTGGGGTTCTAATGACATCTTCTCTTTCCATGCTTCCCTAACCGCGTGTGAAGAGAGGTGAGATCGTGGGAAGTTCCTGCACCCTTGTCTTTCAGCAGTGTGGCGTGCTGTGTGTGCACTGATACTGTTCGTTGCTTTAATGGTCTTTATTGAGGATCTCATTATTTACTGCCTTGCAGAAAATATATGTGAAACCATCGAACCACTAGGTGTCAGTAATTTAGTCACTGTATCTGGTCAAAGGGTATAGAAGTACTTCAATACTCGTTGATCTGGTCTGGTATATGAATCTGTTCTCTGATACTTGTAATACTGTATACCAGATTGTAAAGCGTATTTGATATACGTTAAGGATAACGGTCGCCAAGGTGTCCCGGTATACACCATTAATGGACGAGGCGGAGGCGAAGAACTCCATGACGCAAAGCGTTGGCCATTCTTTCTCTCGCCCACTCTTTAACCGGCTCTGTCCACCCTAATGTGCCTGAGTCTTTTTTTAACTTCTGGACAATATAGTTTCCTCATAGGCGCAACAATCGTAGCAAAATCTGCAAACACAAAATGTCATGACACCCTGTTGGTTAAGCAAGTTCATACTAGCGTTAATGGCTCATCACATAAATTATTTTAAAAGAAATGTTAACGTTGAGAGATCCTTGATGAAAAGCCAGAATATTCCGTATCGCTCCCATGTATAACCTATACATGTAATGCATGTCAGCATCAGTGTTGGTGGGGTGTGTGTTTATGTTTGCTTGTAGATTAGATGTTTGTTTGTTTGTTTGTTTGTTTCTTTGTTTGTTTGTTTGACAATAAGGTCACACTTAAATATCAAAAGATATGCTGAACAAACATATAAATGTTAGTTCACATCCATATAAACGTTAGTTCACATCCATATAATCGTTAATTCACATCCATATAAATGTTAGTTCACATCCAATTTTCATGACTTGAAGTAAAAGATCTAAGACTTCTTCTATGCACACAAAATTTGTTGAAAAAGAAATATTAAGTTAGCACTTGTAGTGCCTGTAGTGAAGTGGATATCCCTGCAGTCAGTATAGCAGTTGAACACTCCCTCAAAACCTGTTACGTGTGGCA
Organism: Alosa sapidissima; assembly: GCF_018492685.1. NCBI lineage: Eukaryota > Metazoa > Chordata > Actinopteri > Clupeiformes > Clupeidae > Alosa > Alosa sapidissima. The sequence goes on along the minus strand of NC_055979.1, from coordinate 9,331,881 downwards.
TTTCAGGTGTGATAAAATTGCATATTTAGAGTGTGATGATTTATGATTATTTCAAAGGAAATCTGTGCAATAATTATGCCTTTTAATCAGCAGCATTTGATATGTCACACGTCGAGTGAACGGATTACTTTGGTGAAGTGCTTGCGAACACAGATTTGAACAAACTTGAAAACAAAACTCAAGAGACAAGCATTTTGTGTGTCTAAAAGAAATGTCTGTATCTTGTAGTTCAATTCATGTGAGAAATGGGAGCAGAAACAAATGTTGTTTCACTGTGGCACTTTTTGATTGTAGAATGTACATGAAATCATCCATATTACACCCCTTTATTATTCATGTATAGTGTACAATATGAAGCCTGAATACCATACTCAGGTGTGTGTGTGTGTGTGTGTATGTGTGTGTGTGTGTGTGTGTGCACGTGCGTGCGTGCGTGCGTGCCCGTGCGTGTGTGTGTTGTTGTTTTGTAGGATACACTTGAGGCCCGCCCAGGCTCTGAGGTCACTGAGGAGGCTTTGGAAGTCGGCCCAGGGGAACCCCAGAACCCGCAGCAGCAGCAGCAGGGCCCGGCGCCCGGGGGGCCTGTCCCCAAAACCCCAGGGCCCCCCAAGGAATCTGCCCCAGAGCCCCAGATGGACCCTGCCCTGGATCAGACCCAACCTGTAGAACATCCTGGCCCCCTGCCGGGCATTTACGAGCCCTCCTTCTCCTCCCCCACCCTCGTCCTCCCCTATTCCCATACTCAGTGAAGGACAACTACGACCGCAATGGACCAATGGTAGCGGCCAGCTTGAGTTTCATACCCAAACCCACCGGTGCGAGTTTGTGGCACTTTGTATGAAAGTGTCACCTTTATCTTTAATGCACGAGGACCTCCTAAAGAAGTGGGGTCAGACTCTGGGCTGTGACCTGGGATTGCACTTGAACTTTGACCTTTGAACTCATTGAGAAGGATCTTTGTAAGTGGAGCTGAATAAGAGGAGATGCTCACTCTGCTCCTCTGGCTGGCCAACACTGTTATATCACCCGATGCTGGAGTCACGCTTCATATGGGAGCTATGTTTAGTTTTGTGTCTTTTTAAAGCCTTTTTTAAAAAGCTTTGACCTTTACGAGTCTGGGTATGTCTGGAGTTGGAAGACATTTTAACCACAGCTTCCTCATTCTGACCTCATAAAAGACATCTTAGTGGACATGAACCAGTGGCATAATGGTTCCTATGTGTTTTTGTACAGCCTGTGTTATGCTTTGACGTTGTGGAAAAGATTTTTACTGATGACTAATTTATCATTGCTGACAGTCACATGTCTCAATTACAGATTTAATTGCAATTTAGGATTGTATCATGAAAATGTTAAGGGGTTAGTGCTCTGATGTTTGTTTATTTGTTTGCAATGCAATATCTGGGTGAGAAAAAAAGAAGCTACTCTAACATTCTGAAAAAGAATAGTCACAATTAGAGGACTGGACTCCCATTTTTGACCACAAGAGGGCAGCAGATATTTGGTCTCGATGCCCTAGGTGCTTTTTCACACTTTTTAATTTCAGTGGAGAAAATGTGCCTGTAGCTAACAAGACAAAGTGTTTTTTTGAATTTTGAAAAAGTTGGGTTTAATGTCGGATAGAATGGAATCGTAGAACAGAAAATTACAGTACAGAACATTTTATAAAACAACATTTTGTAAAATTGTACTCCTTTTTATGGGAGTACAGCGTCTTTGTGTCAGATTAATTAGGGGGAAGTTCCTGAGAGTCTGTTCCCTGGTCCTCCATGGTGTAGAGTGTGTGCGCGTGTGTGGGTGGGTACTGTTATAGTGTCTGCATGCATCCCACATGCATGCATCCCTTCTCACTTGTGTGTCAGGGTCATGGGGTGAGGGTGTGCTCGCCACTGATTGGCTGAGTGGGAGGACAGACAGGGAGCGTTCCCGTGGAAACCAGACCATAATACTGCACCATTTCCCTTCTGAAACAGACACTCCGTCTGATGGCAATGTAAATAACTCTATTTCCATCCTTGAGCTGCAACAAGGGAGGAAATATCTGTGTGTGTGTGTGTGTGTGTGTGTGTGTGTGTGTGTGTGTGTGAGAGAGAAAGAGAGAGAGAGAGAGATGAGAGACTCCCAAAGGGCTTTGTCTTAAATACAGAAATCAATGTTTTGTCAGGATCTTGGTCAGGATTCTCTGCCAAGGGCCTGTATGTTGCACTATGTGCCTGCAGTTATCTCACTGTATATCTCTGAAAAAGTACTGTCCTTATTATGTTATGTTATTTTACTTGTACAATGAAGCTGTTCCTTAATGAAGGCCTTAATGTGTGCATGCGTGTGTGTGTGTGTGTGTGTGTCTGGACTGCAGTGGCACATGTGAATCATGTATTCGCTAAAATGCGCGGATGTTTTACGCTTCTTCGACCACATCACTATGTCATGATTAATTTGTCGTTGAGTCATCTGAATGTGGACGTTACTGCTGCACATGCTCAGTTGGTTCATCGCGGCCCCTCAGATATTGAATCAGATATTTGCCAGTGCAGGACAAATATCAACCAACTCCAGTGGTGATGACGAGTACTACCCATAAATAGGTTAATCTGCAAAAGAAAAAATCAGATTCATTGCAATTTGAATATATGAAGATTACAGTTCTGTGTCTCCAAGCATGTTTCAAAGCCTAGAAAAATGTATTTATTCTGTAAGTATGGTTTCATTTGTTTTGGCCTGGACACACAGGGCAGTCCTAAGGGTCAGGGGTCAGGATAAACAGAACAAAGTCACAATTCTATTCATCGATTCATTCTTACATTTATTTATTTATTTGTTTGTTCAATTAATAAGACACATCATCACTCCTTCACGCTTGTAGCAGTTCAGGCAGCGTACAACCTGATCCTCCTTTCAAACACGCACACACACATACACAGCCTTGTCTTCCTTTAAATCACGCGCACACACACAAACACACAGCCTGATCATCCTTTAAATCACACACACAAAAACACACACACACAAACACACAGTCTGATCTTCCTTTAAAACAAGTAAAAGCGCCAGATGTGAGCACTGACAGTAAAGAGAAGTTAGGGAAGTATCGAAGTCGGCCTCGTCTGATCTGTGGCCGTGTGGTGACGCAGGAGCTATCAGGTGTGAGTGAGTAACCCAATACAACGGCTCAGGGTCAGGATGGAAAAAGAGTTCATCTGTTGGCTTTTGTGGTCATAGTTTTTGTCTAGTTTCCACTCAGTCCTCTTTAGCAGGAACCGCGGCAGCATCAGTGAGACACTTTCCTAACAGTGAGAAAAGATTAATGTTCAGGCAAATGCAGCTCTGTGACGCCAAGAGTTCCATTTTATTCATGCTGGTCTCACGTGTATTGTGTCTCTTGCTGGAGTCATGCCATTATGCTTGTGCAATGCCTTTAAAGGAGATTGTGTCGTCTCTGTGTGTTGTAAACTGACCACCTTTAAATTATGAATATTTCAGTTGTAACCAATCAAAATAAAGATTATGTTAATTCAATCCGTTTACTGTGCTGACAAATGTATTGTTTTATATTATTGTTTCACTCCCATCATTTGAATTCATCTTCAGCTTTCATCTTTTATTTGTCTTTTATTTTAAACTTACTGTTTGTTGCCATCTCCTTGGCACAGAAAGAATAGTATTTTACAACAACGTAAGATCATCCACTGGTGTTAAGTGTGCAATAAGCGACTTTGCTTTAAAAAAAAAGAACAGGCGAAAGCCACAACAGAAGTAACACGTTTCACACAAAATGGCTAATACAAACCACCTCCTAAAGATTCACTCTCTACTAGTGAAAATGTGCACAGTCAACTCACTTTTGACACACTTTGCATTTGTGTCTGAAAAAAAGGTGTTTTGGGTGTGTGCTGTCCTGCTGTCACCCGTTTAATCCTGTTTAATCTTTGTCTCTTCAGGGCCATTTCGCCTATTGCAGCCCAATGTTTCTCACCCATTTGATAACATGAACCCAAGGCCCTTTGTACACAGTTGTAGCAGGAACAGGGAGTGGATTTCTGCTCAAGAATCCTTCCCAAAACAATTATTTCCCCGAAGGGCATGGCCGCCTACCGCAGTTTGAGATTTCATAATTATTTGATACCATTTATGCAGGTTCTTTGGATCCAGCTATGGACATGAAAACGTTATGGGCAAAACAAATCAGGAAAAATCAGAGTTTGGTGCTGGTTCTTATTACACCTTCAGTGATTGCAGTATAGATATATGTGGCCAATTTCCCATACATAGATTAAGCCTAGTCCTTGACTAAAAGCTTTTTCAATGGAGATTTTTATTGAAGTTTTCTTTTAGTCTAGCACTAGTCTTGATCTGTGTATGGGAAACCAGCCCAGTAATGTTCCACTGCATCACCTGTGTCTAGAATGTTGTAGAACGTTCTAAAGAATA
>NC_055979.1:9124953-9319953 GCF_018492685.1 Alosa sapidissima | reverse complement strand
AATATTTGCACTATTTCCATCCTTGCCTGAATTGACTATCACCGCTTTCTCCACACGTTAAATCAAGCGTGTGTAGCCTTCTGGGTACTTCGTGTTCAGAGCACTAGGCTTCTTGCTGTATAAAAAGGGGGACAGAGTGTGCACTACGTGTGTGGGAGAAACCTCGGTCCAGCTCCAGGAAAGGTTCTGGTAGGCGTTCCCAAGAAGCTGCGATAGCCATCCAGTCTTTCAGCAGTATTGCATTGTAGTTTCTTTCCACGCAGCGTAGGCTCAGACTGCAAGAAATATGATCGCAGTAATGTAAATACTAGTTTCCCTATTTGGATAGAAGAAAAAGCTGTTTTAGGGATGGGGTAAATGTTTGTTCTCAAGTCAGAGAAAGTATTTACAGGAAAAAATGGGAAGCGTTGGTCCAGTGGTATCTATAAATACATGCTACAAATAAACAATCCCATCTTTATGCCAGCTTTACTATGCTGCCTTGCTGAAGCTCACAAAGCCTTAATACAGTATATCAACAATATATTTTCTGCATTTGTTTGTTTATGTTTACTTCACTGTCAACCTGACACTTGGGAAAGAATCATTCGGTGGGCTTTAATCAGACACAACCTCACATAGATTTATTTATTTCTCTCTAAATATTTGCACATCAAGAATTAATTGGTAGTGTTATGTGAAGTGGTAAGATGAAGCACAGTTTGTTATTTTAGTATTATTGCCGGGTATTTTTTGTCATCTTTTTCTGCTTAATGACAATAGATCAACGGCCAATAGGCAAAGGCTGAGTGGACACAGCCAATTCCTTTTGCCGTACCTCTGTCTCACAGACTCCGGCTGGCCGCTGTGTAGCAACATGCCTTCCAGTATGTGCAGTCCAGCTTAGTAGGTGGAAGGTGTAGAACCTACGGCCCCACCTACTGTGCACACGCTGCCATAAAAAGAACCATTTGGAATGCTACTCTTCCAGATGCCTGCTATGGGAGAAAGCTACTCCTCTGCCTTTCTTTCGTCAATTGTCTCTCTCTCTGTCTCCCTCTCTTTCTCTTTCTGTCTGTCTATCTGTCTGTCAATCTGCCTTTCCTTGAGATGTTTTTGCACTGAATTTGACAGGGAGTTGATTTGTGTTTGTTTACTCGTTCTTATAAATCTACTACATGCCTTAATGAAGCAAACCAAACTATCATACAAAGTTTACAAATTAAAATGAAATCTCTCTTTCTCCCTCTCTTTCCCTCTCATATATCTCTCCTCAGATATACCCAACCACCACACACAGAGGCACACACACACACACACACACACACACACACACACACTCTCTCTCTCTCTCTCTCTCTCTCTGTGGCTCTCTGTGCTGTGAGATGTCTGCAGCCCTGCTGAGGACCCTGGGGGAGCTGCAGCTCTACCGCATCCTGCAGCGGGCCAACCTGCTGGCCTACTACGACGCCTTCATCCAGCAGGGCGGCGATGACGTGCAGCAGCTGTGCGAGGCCGGCGAGGACGAGTTCCTGGAGATCATGGCGCTAGTGGGCATGGCCAGCAAGCCCCTGCACGTGCGCCGGCTGCAGAAGGCCCTCCGCGACTGGGTGACCAATCCGACGCTCTTCAACCAGCCGCTGGCCTCCCTGCCCGTGAGCAGCATCCCCGTCTACAAGCTGCCCGAGGGGGGGGCACGCAGCCCACACAGCCCGAGAAGTCCACTCCTGGGCAATGGGAATGGAAGCAGTGGTGGCAGTGGTGGTCGGGATGGCCACACGCTCCGCGTGCCCAAAGCGTTGCTGGGCAACGCCTGTCTGGACGGCAGCAGAGAGGGCACTCCGGTGCCGGGCTCGCCCCTGCAGACTAGCGCCGGCGGCGGCGGCGAGAGTGGACGCTACTGGCTCGGCGGCGGCCACGCCAACGACAGCGAGCCCAGCCTGTCGCCGTGCGAGGCCACGTCGCCCTGCTCGCCGCGGGACGCCCTCGAAGCGTTGGATGCGGCCGCGGTGCAGTCGGTGACGGAGTGCGTGGAGAGGATCGCCCAGGAGCTGCCCCGCAGTGACCTCACGGAGGTCAGGGAGCAGGTGAGGAGCAACAAGAAGCTGGCCAAGATGATCGGGCACATCTTCGAAATGAGCGACGACGACCCGCGCCGAGAGGAGGAGATTCGCAAATACAGCGCCATCTACGGGCGCTTCGACTCCAAGAGACGAGACGGAAAACATCTCACTCTGCATGAGGTAGCTTTCAAGCCGTTAGTGACCCCTCCCAAGACTGTCTGGTGTTTTAAATATCTACACCAGCTTTGAATATCATTAAAATAAGAAAAGTCCTGTCAGTTCAGCATATCAGTTACATGTCTCTTACCACAAAGTATCCATATTGTGCAGTATATGTTTGTGCTTCCTTTCTTGCAAATATGTTTTATTTATTTTATTTTGAGGTCAGTACTATGGTCAGTCACACTGGGGAAGTTAAATAATGCCCTTAACTGTTTATACTTTGTATTAGAATTAATAATAATTTGTCACTAGAAAATACATATTTGGTATACATATTTCCCGATTAGTGTTATAGTGTTATAGTGATAGTGGTCTCAGCAACTATATTTATTATCAGCCACACACAGCAAACAATAACTTCAAAACAACATGTCTGATACAATTTGCGTCTGTTCACAAATTTCACAAATTATTCAGTGTTTTTGTTGTGTGCTACCAACACATCCACTTGAACTTCATAATTAATACTCCTTCATCCCCAGCTCACAGTGAACGAGGCCGCGGCACAGTTATGTATGAAGGACTGTTCCCTGCTGACCAGGAGGGACGAGCTGTTTGGTTTGGCACGGCAGGTGTCCCGGGAGGTCACCTACAAATACACCTACAGGACCTGCAAGTAAGACATGGCCCTTTAGTCCGCCAGGGGACAGCCCTTTTATATGTTTCTGAATGGTCATATACAGTATCTAATGCCATATTGCAGTAATGAAAATGTGAATCTGTTCTAAAAGAGTACATCTGTATAAGTTGCTTTGGAGAAAAGTGCATATTAAATGAATTCATGTAAATGTAAAAGAACAAATTAATTCAGTACCATCTAATTAAATTGAATTGAGTTTTAGGAGTCTTTTTGGATTTGGATGGATCAGTGGATTTGATATCAGTGTTTAGTGTATGAATGCCATGTAATACCTGCCAGTCAATCTGAAAAGAGTATTTCTTTACTTCAGTGTATTAAGTGTGATAATGTTCCTGTTCAGATCCCGGTGTGGTGATGAACCCTCTCCAAAAAGAATCAAATCTGAGGTAAGCACAACCTCGCCTGCCCTGCTGTAATGACACAATGAAGCCTAACAGCTCATATCACAGGTTAATCAGAATACGGCATATGGTTAACAGCCTCTAACACACACTCACACACACACACACACACACACACAGTCAGACACACACACACACACACACACAGGCACACTCACACACACACACACACACACACACACACACACACACACACACACACACACACACACACACACACACACACACACACACACACAATCAACCTTAATTATCTCTATAAAACACACAGTATCTGTGAGCTCCAACACCCCCCCCCCCCCCCCTTCCTTGTGCAGGTTGTCTATTCCCTATGTTTCCCAGGGAGGTCTTTATTGATTTTCTGCTCAGAGTTTACGGATCCCTGTTGGTCGTCTCTGCCCACTCACAATATTTGACTCATTTCGGTTCGTGTCTTATTTTCATAGAAATGCATGTTATTTGCTGAACAGCCCCTGGAGTAGCTGTCTCCAGAGAGCAATTATTCCAGTGAATCATGCTCATATTTTGCCCATGCTAAGCTACCTCGTGAGCAGCAGAGCTCTCTGGGACTGTAGTGCAAACTAATGATTAAGTGCAGAAAAAAATAGAGAACTTGCTGTCATTACCCGCTCAGTGGAGCTTTAAGTAAGCAAAAGGTGTGAGGCGAAAGCATAATTTTCTTCAGCTAATAGTACAATATGCTGGTAGTTTCTGGAGCACAAATGAAATGTGTTTCTTAATTTCCTAGGCTTATTACCCTGACAGTGGAGGTTGAACTGAACTACAGGCAAAAAGTATGAGGTTAATAGTAGCACTTTCAACAACATGAAGTGTGTACTTAACTATCTATGCAGAAAGTGACTTTATTCTTCAGACAAAAATAATGTGACAAGAGATTATAATTGATAGTGTTGTTGCTTGCACAACTCCCTCACCTTAGCCACCTCCTCCTCCAGAAGGAAAGCCCAGAACCACCCTCTTCATTTAAATGGTGACATCAATGTGTGGGAAGACACCACCAGACTCACCCTCACACACGGACACAAACGTAATGAAACGCAAACCGTGGGCCAGGCCCTGTCCCACGTCACAGATGCATACGCACTACTTAGCTGGTGCCGCTAAGAGTGCAGCTATAGGCGTGTGGTGGGAGGGGAGATATTACTGTACGTGTGCAGGACCAGAGTTTTGGCTTTGTGCCGGCCTTTCTCCACTGGTCTGGTCAAACTCGTGTGATGAACCCAGTGTGTTACTTGAGGAAGCAAACAAGCACTGCTTCTACAGTGGCATGACTGAACTAGTGTGGTTTTACAATAGGAAACAAATGCTATTTTTATATTGACAGCATTTTTATTTTTGATTAATAAATCATTGTATTAATCATTATTACAATTCTTTTATAATCTATAACTATGTTTATTAATCATTAATAATCTTGTATAAGGCTGTAATCACTATAAAAATATTATTGTGTTTGGTGGAGGTCAAAGTTTAAAATTGACAATTACTCTTTTATCTCTGAAGCGACTGTAAACATGAATATTATGCTGCCTGGTTCATCTGGTTTAATATCTAATAACAAGCGGTGTTTTGGCATACATAACAACGCAGTTTTCACATACAAGATTTATAGACCAAAGATGTCAAGGCCTAAAGATCACACACAAACATACACACGCACATTTAAACAGCCTCAAATCTAACTCTACTTAACAGTCTTAGAAGCGTCCATCAGAAACGGCCAAATGACCACGGTGACTCACATGTAATGACAGACTCTGCAATCCACGTAAATGCCATTTTTGCACTAGAGACACAAATAGACCGAAAGTGTGGTCAGGAGTAATATCCATCTGTTTTATTTGAAAAGGATGGCTGCACCGTTATGTATATAGTATAGTATAGTACATTATACTCTTGACTATAATCTATTGCACTTTGCATTGAAAATTTTTTTTATATAACACATTAACATTGTGACTGGCAAGAAATGTATTGTATATCTTTGATTAGAATTTCTAGTCAAAATGTCATTATGGACAAGTTGAGTTAGAATTGCAACATGTGTTAAAAAGCAATTGTTGATTGCTTTTAAAGTTGTGATTCATGCTACTGATTAAATGTTAAAACGGCTTGCCATATGCCAGTGAGGAACTAGCAAAGTAGTTTGTGCCAGTCTACATCAGTGAGTGAGCGTGCACCAGACTGGCTTCAGGTCTATGGAAGCCAGACATAACTTTACCCAGGATCATGGACAACACCTTTAACTCCCATGCCCCTGCTCTGTTGCCCTCAAGAGGGGTATTGCTGAGGTTAACACTGTGCTGTTTGCTCCTTAGGAGGGGTACTTTGACCTGCAGGAGGCGCTCCAGGCCATCTACATGCGGCAGGAGACTCTGAGGGAGCAGCTGGCCTGTGCCAAGACCAAAGGAGAAGAGGTGCTCATCAGGAACCTACAGGTAGCCACTCCTTATAGACCCCAGTGCATCTGAGTAGAAGATCCCAGTGCCCCTAGTAGATCCCAGTGCATCCAATTGTAGTGCATCCCAGTAGATTCCAATGGATCGCATTCCAGTGTACCCCAGTAGATTTTAATGGATCCCAATAGATCCTAATGCATCCCATTCCAGTGCATCACAGTAGATCCTAATGTATCCCAGAGGATCCTGTTCAGGTGTGTGTCTCCCTACAGTGTTTTTGAACATCCACTGTAACTAGGCTACATCTATCAGACCCGCATACAAGTAAATCTCAGTCTGGTTATTATATGATTTAACAACGGAAATTACTAAATGACGCATTTGGCAAAAACACTCCCTGTCCATGTTGGCATGGCACCATTCATTCTGTGGAGCATCACTGGCTGCCGGGGAGCTAAAAATACTGCTGTAGATGGCGATGCTTGGGCCCGGTGCCATGTTGTGTGTTTGAGGGAGCTCGGCAGTGGCTCGGAATATGTTGTTTGCTTCAGCTCCTACCTCATCCGCTTCACAGCAAAATGTTGACATGGCATATGGGGTGTCAAGGAGGAGTGTGAGAGCTATGCTGTCGCTCCCATTCACAGCATTTAGGCATTGAACACATTCATTAGTGTTTTGCCTGTTGCCTCTGAGTGTATGCTTACTGGTGAGTGTGTGTGTGTGTGGGTGTATCTGTTATTGCCTGTGTAGTTTGGTTTGTATGTGTGTGTTTGTATGTGTGTCTGATGTCTTTTTGTGTGTGTGTGTGTGTGTGTGTGGTAGATGCAGCTGGAGCGTCTGCTGGGCAGACAGATGGAGATCCTCCGGGATGCGGCGGCCCAAGACCGTCTCCAGGCGCTGGACTGGAAGATTCCAGCCGTAGCTATCAAGCACCTCGCGGCCCGGCAGCACGCCAACACTGTCTCACCCGACAACTGCCGTGAACAACCAGGTGAGGACCGCTGTGCCAATCATCTTGATTAGTTCCCTCCAGGTTGTTTATTGGTTGTGATAGCATAAATGATTGTCCACAGTTATATTTTCCAACAGTGGACATTAAGGTTTTTTACTACCACACTACGGTACCCTCGATGAGCATGAAGTTAAATAATATCCCTCTATTAGATATATATTTTAGCTACCCAGTGTCTACCTTAATCCAGTTCAATTTAAACTGATCCGATATTTCATGATGTCATTACTGTACTAACAGTGCACCCAGTCTGTGGGGGATTTTTATCAGTTGAACTCAATGGATGATGAAGATGATGATGATGATGATGACATAAAGTTCTGACTTATCCGTGTATCTGTCCCGTAGGTGATAGACCCTTGAATCTGCGTGTGTCCAATCCAGGGGAAGGGGACATTCCACTCGGCAGGCAGCTAGCCAATGAGCTGAAGCGACATCATAATCACATCTCCGAGGAGACCAGGAAGCAGGGAGCAGGTCAGTGGCGCCCTGTTTTGATGACTCCTTCCCTTTCGTTTAGTTTAGTTTAGTTTCGTTCCGTATCCTCTTCTTTGGCGCCGTTCTACTGCGCCCACTGCGTTGTTTACCACTCAGAGGAGTCTGTGATCCCTCTACTCCAAACTGTGGGCTTTGCCTTTCATGTCTAAAGGCTTTGGTGGGCCCACTCCTCCCTACGCTTTTGACGCATACGTTCTAAGTGTGGGAGAAAAGGGGGGCTTGACTAGCGTTTGAACACGGCTCCATAGCTTCTGACAACTTTGCACTTTAAAACAGAAATGTGGGAGGAGTTACTGTCAATCTGTGTCGGTTTCGATGAGCCATCCAAACAGTGAATGGATAAATAATTCTGTTAATTCCATGGATTCATTTTTGCCTTTTGTGAAGTGGTGTGTTATAGTATTGCTTGTTATTGTTAGTATTAAGTGTGGATGTTTATGTGCCTGTTATGTCTGTTTATTTTCAGAAAATGGACATCAGAAGTTCAGTCTTGTGGAGAAAACGGTCATAAAGTCAGAGCCAGAGGACTCCAGATAGTGTCTTTGTCCCTAACTGTCATCCCATCACAGTTTATGTTGTAGGGTTAACCCAAGGTCACACACTGCCCTTTGTCCATCGATACCCAGCACAGGAATATTACAGCACTGCCTTAACAGCCAACAATGCCTAAAATATATATTTATTTTTCCTTTCTTTTATTTGTATTTTTTTAGTTTTCCCAAAGCGCCTACACCTCCAGTGAAACCTGAGATAGACAGAGTACTGATGTCGTTGATGGCAGTTATGTTTTGAATGAGTCCATTTGTACATATTGTTTTTCTTTTCATTGGTTTTCTAATATATGTTATTTAAGAACGCTTCACCTTCATAAAAAAGGAAACATTTGTTCTTTGTATGTACTGTAAAACAAAGCCTTCTTTGCTTTATTTAATTATGTGATGGACAATAAGACCAAAAAGGCGAGATAAATTATTTTGTTATAATGCAGTGGTTAAAACTGAATGGTCTTCAGTGTGAGGAAGAGGAGGACACAGGGGCAGGTGATTAAGAACTCAGTGACATCCTAAACCCAGCTCTCTTTCTGACAGGGGGGTGTGGGTTGGGTCATTTGTCTCGCAGCATCAAACCTTAGGGGCCCCAATTTCACTGACTGGCAACAGGCAACAAGGAAAGAGTTCCAATCAAAGGCCACTGGACATGAAGTGAATTAGATTCCATAACATAATTTGGCCAAAAAAAAAACATTTGACTAACTTAATACCATAAATGTAAACATGGGGGGGTCAATACAAGGCTCCCACACGCCATGGGATACAACAACAGTTTAGCTCACGCACACGCACAGACTTTGCTCGTTGCATGTTGCGTGTCACTGAAATCAGGTCCCTGTAGGTGTTCATATGGAAAAGGAGGGTATGACCATTACAGTGTCCTTAGAAAAAGTGTTGTCAGTGTGCCAAAATATACCAAATACAGTATTTTGTCACTTTGAAGTCAAGCTTTGTAGTTTGGGTGTTTGGCTTGTTGTACGGTACCTTTATGTCAATCAACATTACTAGTCTTAGAAACTCTTGGTGTGTCAGGCGTTTTTTGCACTCCTCGTTTTAAGCGTCCTTTTGTTATTAAATTTAGATGAGTAATGATTGTCTCATTTACAAATTCATACATTTTCACTAGGAAATCTCAGTAGACAAGTTAATGATATTGTGTCATTGTTCTATATCTAAGCTGTATGTTTTTTGGATTCTACCATTGTCTTGTGAGTTGAAACAGTTCTGCCTCCAACCTTGGCGGTCACAGACAGCTCCCCTCTGCACTCTTTCTGAGTGCTTTCAGGGACTTTGTGTTTTGCACTACTAGTTTCTCTCCTCAATATTTCTAACACATAATGTAATTCTCCCTTAATATTTCTGAACTCAGATTAAGTCAGTCATCGATGTTTATGAATTTAGATAAAGTCACTCTGCAACCTTTCATTGGTGTATCCCATCCTCATTTGTAAAAATAAAAACACACATACACACACACTCACACTCACACACACACACAAGGAATATCTTTTTTTATAGATAAATGCATCATTGTATTGTAATGGTGAAACAATCCATTCATACTCGTAGAAAACCAGTCCAGATGGTGGTGAACTGGTCAATCAAAATGTAAAATACATCGCTGCTCATCAATCTTATGGTAACGATGTGTTTGTAGTCCTCATCAGTTCACCTGTGCTGCAGCTGCCTTTGGTTTACACAAGTCACCCACCATATGGCTGTTTGCACAGTGTGTGTTTCACTGCAATCCTCCAGATGTTCTCCTTGTTGTGTCAAGAGGGAGGATATGTAAGGATAGTTGTTAGCCATTGAACTGTAGACCATTGAACGTCATTGTTGTTTGGTTGTTGTAAGTGACCGATTAGGGTATGTTTGCATAGTCGTGCACATTATTTTTGTTTTTGTAAACACTAATATATTTTATTTGTTTAACAGCACATAGATATTAAAGTTTATTTTTGAGACCATGCAGTGAGTGTTGTTCTCTTCTTTATAGTTTTTGATAATGGCTCAGTTACTTTATGGGTGTTTCTGGCTGTAACCACAAATACTTAAAAGTGAGAGAATCCAAGGCTCACCTATACAGCTAATTTGCATGTGCATCACTCACACATTCGGGAACTAGGCGATGAGTCACTCTGACGCAGTTCACAGCCCTCTCTCTCTTTCTTTTTCTCTGTGTCTCACTCACTCTCTATCCTTCCTCTCTCTATCTCTCACATACACACATGCTTGCAAACATTCTCAAACTCACTCACACATGCACACACACACTATATACATGCACTCTCTCTCACACATACACGTACACTCTCACTCTCTCTCACACACACACACACGGTCATACTTGCCTCTGACAGGCACATCACTGCACACCTCCAAAATTCCACAGAGCTGGCTTTGTGTAAGAAGCAAAGCATGGCTCCGGTGGGACGTCAGTGTGAGATCGCCGTGGTGACCCAGCTTAGTGGGCGGTGTGAGGGGCGGAGGGAGGGAATGTGGCGCTCGGTTCCAGGGGGGGGGGGGGGGGGGGTGTGGGCTGATCTGGCTGTCACACCGTCACCCCCACTTAAAGGCTCTGTGAAGCCAACTCTCTCTGAAATGTGGTGGGTGGCGAAAAAGAGAGAGAGAGAGAGAGAAGAAATCTGTTCGCCAACACAGTAGTTTAAAGAATGCCTTTTTCCTCCTCTCTCCACCTAACACACCCGCACCTTATAAAATGCGGTTTTTGAATCAGGCCAGTTACTATCAGCTTTAAGAAATCCTGTGTACAATTTTCTTTGTGTTGTTTTCATTCAGAGGCAACTCTTTTATGTTTGTACCGTAATCTGTTTTGGGTTAATTTTTGTGCTTTTTTGTGTTAATCTAGCAATACTGATGTATAACACACACACACACACACGCACACACGTTAGTTGCTAAAGCATCCCGATAAAAACGAGAAGGTAATATTTACTGTACTGATATTTATACTGATGGATTAATGAACACAGTCCATCCCAAACATAGTAGAAACAATTTAGCACATGTCCATATATAGTTGTATATACAATACATACACAAAGACAACAACTGTTAATATATTAATTATGTTTTAATTATAATAGTTAATTAATAACAATAGTTTTAAGTTTTAATTAGATACTTAACACTTAGACGGATAGACGGAACAAAGAGTTCAAATAAGCAAAGTCATTGAGACAAGGCTATTCCGTAATTTCCCGACTATTACCCGAGGCTTATACATTGATTTTGCAAAATGTCTTCAGCTATGAGGTTAATACAAGGGGCCAGGCTACATGTATATGCATTTCTGCATTTATATGCATGGGAATGCATTTCTTTCATTCTTCTTTCTGATTAAAGCATGATCTGATTCTAATTCATTGTGCTATTAGGCACTGCGGTAAATACACGGTTTTATTATTTTTTTAATTTACATAAAACACTGTCCTGTGGTTTATACACACTACAGCTAATACACAGGAAATTACTTGTATGTGCAAAGCCCTAACATGCAGATGCAAAATGTCAGGATCTACGAGCAAGGCAATGAAGAAAAGCTTCTTTTTTTTTTACAGAAAATCATTTCATCCCCGAGATCAGGGATGGGAAATACATCAGCAATATCTTAAGGTAAGCAGATCCCCCCTCATGATAAACCAGATTCGGGGGACAACTGCCACCCACGGCAAATACATGTACTTATCTTGTTTTTAATGCAAATGCTAGAATCCGTGCAGATTAATGGCTAACCCCAGAAATTGACACATGAAGTTTATTACATGCAACAATAAGCAGAACTATGCCAAAGATCCTTGATTACTGACTGCTCAGTTTCAACCCTCTTTTTCTATGGTATGCTATCAAAGAACTTCACTGGAGAACCATGGTTCCACTCTGAACACTGACTGGGTTCATATTTCACACTCCTCATGCTTCAACTGGACACAATACTCCGCCAAACCTAAGGCTTTAATCTAAATGAACATAACATAACATAAATGAACCATTAACCATATGATATATGATAAATGAAAAATGAACCATTAACCATATGATTACTTTATTATTACTTTTTTTTCTTGAAAGCTTTATAGGTGAAGTGAGGAGACGTCTACAGTCTAGCCTGTGTTGACAGTTTCTTTTCTTTTTTTTGCGTATGATTTATTTTGGACATTTTCAATATACAAAACACATGTACATAAGTCCTCTCAAATATGGAGATAAAATAATACAGGAATTCATTTTGCAGAATGAGGCACTAGCCTACTAACAGGATATTAAATCCACCCGCCGACAACGAAATGACAACAAAACCAAGGAAAATAGCAAAATGAATAATAATAATAATAATAATAATAATAATAATAAGTACAAAAACCGATAAGAAAAGGTAAGTGTTGACAGAGTTTGCAATGACGTGTTGACCGTTTCTTTAGCAAGGAAGATAACAGGGGACGGGGGTGTAGTGGGGGTTTGGGATCTGGATCCATAAGCATAGCAACCGTTGTGGGCCCTGTTGGGCAAGATGGGTAGATGCTGAACTAACTTACAGGGATCATTTTTGCTTCCCATTTCTGTTCTGTTGAATAACAAGCTAAGGTAATGCCAGTGAACAGAGTGTTTTGCCAGTGATATGGTAGTTCAGAGACGTCTACACAAAACATTAGCATACCTACCAACCAAGTACTGAAGATGAGAGGCCTACGCTACAGAAATGGTACCAAATAGCCTATGTAATATCAGTTTCAGCCATTAGATGGCGCCAGTGCATCAGCGATATCCTTTACTACATTGATGCATTGCGATTGTCTTTTATATATATATATTAAGTATAAGTATATATACTCTTTTTTGATCCCGTGAGCGAAATTTAGTCTCTGCATTTATCCCAATCCGTGAATTAGTGATACACACACAACACACAGTGAGGTGAAGCACACACTAATCCCGGCGCAGTGAGCTGCCTGCATCAACAGCGGCGCTCGGGGAGCAGTACGGGGTTAGGTGCCTTGCTCAAGGGCACTTCAGCCGTGCCTACTGGTCGGGGTTCGAACCGGCAACCCTCCGGTTACAGGTCTGAAGTGCTAACCTTGGCCATGTTAAAGAGACACAGTTAGGGCACGTTGCTTGTCGGAATTGTCGATGCCGACAAACTCAGAATTCAGATTCGCATAGGCTCGCTAAAAATACCGTGGCTAGCCTAACACTGGTGTCACACAGAGGAATGTCACAACTTTAGGCTATTATATAAGGATAGTATGTTTGCTTCGAGTTAAATCAATCTTGTTCAAGCTTTATGATTAGGCTGCACTTTGAAGTCTGCTATTCCATTAACCTTGCATGCATATAATGTTATGACATTAAAATAAACATGTATCATATGCGTAATAGGCCTATCGCATGATATTGTCTTATTCCATATTTTCTTTTCACGAGAGATGGAAACCATTTTACAATTTATCGTCAATTTAAGGGAGAATTACAATAAATGCCTAAGCCTAGTTAGGTAAATGTTTTCTCAGACCAGAGACAGTGTTGTCGATGCCAATGATAAAAAATAATAATAATCATTTTAAAGCCTTTTACCGGTGCTTAACCATCACAGTAGGCTCCAGATTTCTGCAGAGTCAGACGACTTTCAGCAAATGCCGCCGCCGGTGGATTTACAGAAGGGAAATGATGTGAAATAAAATATGACTGATGTGATTCGCCACCAATCAGGGACAAGATGCGCACACAGTGCAACCAATAGCGTTCGACAAGGGCGTGAACCCCTGGACATTTCTGTCCACTGACCGGCGTTGTGGTGATAAGGCATTGAAATAGTGCAGTCGATGAGTAGCGGATGCCGTGTACATCTTCATACATCATTTCGATACAGATAAAGATACTCCATACCTTACTGTTATCTTTTGAATAGAACAGCTCCATCAACTAGCTTGACAGGATTGAAATGTTACATTTTAGGGTTACGTTAGTGCTGAAGGAGTTGTATAAATCCAACCTCTCGCGTCCTTTATCAGGTATCGCTAGAAATAAGACGTCACTAACCGCCTCTTACTGCTTCAGTACCGTCTGTGCCAATGTCAAATTGGGGTCCAATCTAAAGTCCCTCTGTGTTGGGGGACACCTGCCGGCGTGGTCCAGCTCATGTGGGGCAAGATACCTGTGCACGAAGACAGACGCCGGTTCAGTAACCGCGGCTGAGAATGCGAAAAATGAACTCAGCAAAGAAGAAAAGTGAGTAGCCGCTGAATGAATGAATGACTGAGATAACGGGTCGTTTGTTTAAAATATAACGGGTTATATCAAGACCTTACCAACCAGGTCTAGACAAGCAACTTTTGCTTTTAGCTAGCCAGTATCAATCTATAAATGAAGGATTTAATTGTCACTGACTACTCGAGACCCCTTGCTGACTAGCTTGCTCTTGCTAATGCTAACACTTAATGTGTGATGTGACCAGCCTACCCATGAATCGCCTCCTCCCTGTGCATAACTATTTTATTTGTATGGTAGAAAATAAACTGTGCAATTAGCCATATAGTGAATGAACATGTTTTATCCCACACAGTGACTATACTGACAGTATCTATCTGGGGCGAGGAAACGGCTGGAGGACTTTGTAACGTTAATTCCACTCAAGACAAAGCACCGGCCGGTTTGTGCAGTAACGTTAACGTAGTGTCTAGCAGCTGAATGGTACTGCTAGCAGAGCTAACGAGCTCATTGAGCATGTTACGCATGCCTTTACAGTGCCATGTCATTTATCAAACCTGTGTGAGCTAGCAACCTGTGTGAGCTAGAGCAAGTGAATTACTCTATTGATAGACACATACCAAAAACACTGAAATGCAGGCTTCAGGAATTTTGTCTGAGGTTTGTCTGGCTGTCCAATAAGTTATTGCACCCATTCAATATGTGACCTAGATAGGATAAGCGACTGTGGCTGTTGTAATACTACTAAAGTGATGATACTACCATTGACTGTGTTCTTTAACTAACCATGTGCACACTTGTCAAGAATCAATTGCATCTAGCCCTCAGAATGCTATTTCTGTATAACTCATTGAAAGTATTACAAAAATATAACTCACTAGGGGAAAAAACTAAGCTACATTGTAAAAAAAGATGCTTGTTTTGGATACATAAGGCCTATGTGATGCTCGCTCCCTGAATGATTAGCCCACACATCTCAACTGATAAATGGAGCGTGTACATCTGGCGCTATTCAAGGTCTAACCAAGGGGAGAAGGCTAAGGTGCCATGTTCTTGTCATTTAGTCATTTGTTTTGATGAAATCATTTGCTCTATTGACAACCATTCAGCTGTGTTTGTGTGTGTGTGTGTGTGTGTGTGTGTGTGTGTGTGTGTGTGTGTGTGTGTGTGTGCTGTGCTGTGCTGTGCATGCATACACATTTATATGTCTTTGTCACTCTAGGGTTTCTTAGGCTTCCATTGTACTTCTTTCCAGATGATCTTTATGGCTTGTAGGTGATGTCTAAATTATGACCTTTTTTGTTTTTTACTAGATATGCTAATTTGATCACACAAGGCTGTGTTCTTTTCACAGACTGCATATCCTTCTAGAACCTTCTTCAGACTGGCAATATGAGCACCACTGTGAGCCAGGAATGCAGAGATATAAATTAAACATAAGCTCTTGTTTAACCCTCGAGTTGAATTCATAGTGGGATTTTTTACTGACAGCATATGGTCGTCCTTGTGTGTAGATATTCCTGGGAGTGGTCCCGCAAGAGAGAAAATCTCGAATGCCTTTTTTTCTTTTATCCTTTCCTCTCAATGACTTGTGAAGGTCAGCGTTTGCTTTTCCATGATCCATACTTGGCATCTCTTGGGAGACCTCAGTGGTGTCCTCTTTCACCGTGTGTGTGTGTGTGTGTGTGTGTGTGTGTGTGTAAGAGTAAGAGGAATCAATTGCAGTGTCACTGGGGGTTTCTGGCCAGGTTGTCATGGCGTCATGGCTTCTGTGTGTTTGGTGCGGTGATCATCACTGGGTTAAGATGCGCATGGTTGCCATAGACCACGCCTCCTCTGTGTGTTTTTGTGTGTAGACCGTGCCAGGTGTCAGCGGGGAATTAGGAAGTGTGTATGCTACGCTCTGTTAACACCTCACCTTTCATCCGGATGGCATTGAAAAGGCTCACGGTGCTTTATAGACATTTGGTTTGATTTAAGGGAAATATGATGCTCTCAATATGAGCCTCGGTCTCAGTTTTCTACCAAATCTGAATGTTTATCTATCTTTTATTTCTTTCCTGAAAAGCAAGGAATGCCAATGGCAGATATGTAAGAGCCGATGGTTATCAGTTGGAGCATGTTTGCTCGCTTGTGTTGACCAATGATAAGAGGATTACAGAGTGTTTGTTTGTCAGGTCGATTGAGTGCTTGTTTGTATATGTGTACACTACACACACACACTTTGTGTGCTTGCTTTTCTCCACATGCCTTTCATAAATATGGTAAGTGTTACAGCTGATATTAAACTTATTCTAACTTAGTCTAAGATGCAAGCTTATGATTTAGGCCTAATCCATTCTGCTGACTGGGAGCGATTGCTGCCTTTAAATGAACAACACACACCAACCCCCTCCACCCTTTTTTCTCTCACACACACACACACACACACACCTCTTCTCATCACAACTCTATCGCTGTGGTTGTCATGGAGACTGGCTCTGACCCCCTACAAGATGTAGCTGGATGAAGTTCCCACCTGCTCTGCTCAGGGGAACATTGATGAATTACACACACACACACACACAGACAGTGAGCCTCAACAGAAGATTTGTCCTGAAAACACACACACACATAGACACACACACACACACACACACACATAGTGTATTTGAAAAAAATAGTGCAATTGTCATCACCAAGCAGAAATAAGGCTGTTATGAAATCACTCACTATGAGGACTAATCTGCCCTGTGAGTGTTGGGATAGTTAGATGGCTGTAACATGATCTGCTTACAATATACATAGCCAAATACACACACACACACACACACACACACACACACTCACGCATAGTTCATTAGGCATCCCCTTGAAGCGCTATTCTAGTGTCTCACTCAGCTACGTGTGTGTGTCTGTGTGTGTGTGTGTTTGCTGTAGTTGAACTGCCTCCGTATTTGTCCATTGGGAATGACGCACGTTTGACTCGCTAGCTTTTGGGAGGCGATCACGTGCCGGCTGGGCTTAATGTCCACTTTGTGGGCCACCCTGTCAGTGTTTGCCTCCCTCACTCTTCCCGCGCATCAGCCAGTTGGTCGGTCGGTCGTTAGCCGCGTGCTAATGTGCTAGCTGGTGTTGTGGTGTGGCTACCGGGCACCACCAGCTGCCTCTGTGTGCTAAATGAGATGAGAGGATGACAGGGCCTCCTCACAGCAAACACCTTCTGTTTCCTTCTGTGTGTGTGTGTGTGTGTGTGTGTGTGTGTGTGTGTGTGTGTGTGTGCATGTGTGTGCATGCGTATGAGTGTGTGTGTGTGCGTGCATATGAGTGTTTGTGTGTGTTTGTGCATGTGTGAGTGTTTGGGTGTGTGCGTGTGCGTGTAAGCATGTGTGTGTGTGTGTGAGAGAGAGGAGAATTGTTGTCAGCCAGCCAAGATAGATGCCCCTCTGGTGGCCCCTGAGCACATGTCAAAGCTTGTTGTGTGTGTGTGTGTGTGTGTGTGTGTGTGTGTGTGTGTGTGTGTGTGCGTGCGTGTTTGTGTGTATACATATATATATATATATATGCGTATTCAGAGCTTGTTTTGTTTGTCAGAGCTGGAGGTAAATGAGGTTCATGCTTGTGTGTGTGTGTGTGTATGTGTGTGTGTGTGTGTGAGTATGTGTGCATGTTTGTGTGTGTGTGTATATATATATATATATATACATATACATATGCGTATTCAGAGCTTGTTTTGTTTGTCAGAGGTGGAGGTAAATGAGGTTGTGTTCATGTTTGTTTGCACGCCACGTGTCACTGCTTCTTTCTCCCAAAACCTTTCCAAGTCGCAGCTGAATTGGGAACAAAGTCGACCCTCATCTGATCTGACTGACTATCTGCAGTGCAGTGTAGTCTTATTAGCACATATTAGAGCTTGTTTTGCTTGTCACAGGTGGAGGTAAATGAGGTTGTGTTTGTGTGTGTGTGTGTCTGTGTGTGAGTGCTTGTTTGTGTACGTCTGCATATCAGCTTATTTTGCTTGTCAGAGGTGGAGATAAATGAGGTTGTGTTCATGTGTATGTGTGTGTGTGTGTGTGTGTTTGTATACACCACGTGTGACTGAATTGGGACCAAACTCGACCCTGATATGATCCGATCCTTACTCAGCTCTTTGACTGACTCTCTGCAGTGCAGTGCAGTCTTATTTTAGGATTTTAGAGGTGCTGCCAGGATGCAGTTTTAGTTGAGGATTTTTCTTCTCGGTACAGGCAGAAGTCTTAGTATAGTGTTTTTAGGAGTTTTCTCTCCCCCCATCTTTGGTTGATCTGCTTGCTTTTGCATTTGTCCTTCTTAGTTGAGGATTGTAGGAGTCTCCTCTCTGCAGTCGAATGCCCTCACAAGGCTTGCGGCTGAGCTAGTCCCACAGTAGAGCGTCTGTGTGCCATGTGTAAATGGTAAATGGACTGCACTTATAAAGCCCTTTTCTTTTCCTCCGAGCACTCAAAGCTCTTTACACTTGTCACGCCTCACATTCACCCATTCACACAAACACACACACTCATACACCGATGCCAGAGGGTGCAATGCAATTCGGGGTTCAGTTTCTTGCTCAAGGACACTTCGACAGGGTCAGAAGGAGCCTGGCCTCGAATCGACAACATCCTGGTTGCCCATTGACCACCCCCCATCTGTACTGCGTGTGTGCTTAGAGAAGTTTTGGTCTGTAGCTCTCCCTCTTCCTCCCGTGCCACCGCTGTGTATGCGTAGAGCGTCTGTGTGGCGTCTGTGTTGCGTCTGTATGTGCGTAGAGAAGTTTTAGGCTGTAGGTCTCCCTCTACCTCCTGTGCCACCGCTGTGTATGCGTAGAGTGCCTGTGTGGCGTCTGTGTTGCGTCTGTATGTGCGTAGAGAAGTTTTAGGCTGTAGGTCTCCCTCTACCTCCCGTGCCACCGCTGTGTATGCGTAGAGCCACAGAGCCCCAGAGGAGCAGATACAGTCTCTGGTTGCAGCCGACGCAGAGTGCAGAATTGCAGTGTTGTATTGTCATGCTGAAAAAGTGAGAATATTTAGCTGCATGTTTTGACTGGAAAAGCCACTGTGCTGGGGAGGGCAGGTACAGCACACATTTCTAACGCATCAGGGGATAGAATGCATGAAATAAATACCGTTATAAAAAACCAGCAAGACACATTATGATCTGATCCCTCAAACCACTTGCTGTGGCACATTTGTCCACATAGCATTACATGTTAATGTGTCCTGATGTGTCCTCATAAAAAGGTTGCACTCTCTGCAGTCTAGGCACTAGGTTTCAAGGAAATCTGAACACACGTGGAGTAAACGACACTCAAAGAGACTAACGGAACAGAGGAGAGGAAGCCACTAAGGAGATGCAGTTACCTGATATCATATCACTACATCTGACTCCTGCTACCATGTCATTACTGCTTATTAACAAGAGCATGAAAGCTTCCATCACCATGTTATTATTGCGTATTAGTAACAAGAGCTTGAAAGCTACCATGTTATTACTGCATATTAACATGAGTATGGAAGCCGTCACCACCTTCATATTACTGCATCTTAACAAGAATATGAAGGCATATTATTAAGCATGTCATTGAGCACGTAGTGAAGGGCTGTATAGTGAGTAGAGTGCATTTGTGGCTGTGAGGGAGTTTGGGCAGGGATGTGGAGCTCAGTCTGTTAGAGCAAGCATTGCTATGTCAACAGACTTCGAGGAAGTAGGGCACAGATGAATGCGCTTAGTGTCCAGGGGAAACATTTGGGTGAAGATGCAAATATGCAAAGCACTTACTTGCTACTGAGTAGAGGTATATTTAGCTGACGCAGCCTGTTGTGTGGTGCTGGCCAGTTTGGCCTGGTAGACTAGTGGTGTGTGTGCGTGTGTGTGTGTCGGGGGTGTCAGTGACTGTTCTTTTCAGTTTGTGAGGGTGACGCGTGCACTGACGGTGTGCGTGAGTCAGCACTCAGCCTAGAGCTCCATCTCTGAACACTCCTCCTCCTCTTCCTCTTCCTCCTGCTGCTGCACCGCTGGGCTTCTCCTGCTCCCCTGCAGGATCCCTAAAAGACCTGAACACCGCACCACTCAGAGAGAGAGAACAACGAGAGAGAGAGAGCGAGAGAAAAGACCTTACCACAGACAGAGAGAGAAGAACAAGATAGAGGCTCTCAGACCGACAGAGAGAGAGAGAGAGAGAGATTAGAGAAGAACAAGGATATAGGCTCTCAGACAGACAGACAGAGAGAGAAGAACAAGATAGAGGCTCTCAGACCGACAGAGAGAGAGAGAGAGAGAGAGAGAGAGAGAGAGATTAGAGAAGAACAAGGATATAGGCTCTCAGACAGACAGACAGAGAGAGAAGAACAAGATAGAGGCTCTCAGACCGACAGAGAGAGAGAGAGAGAGAGAGAGAGAGAGAGAGATTAGAGAAGAACAAGGATATAGGCTCTCAGACAGACAGACAGAGAGAGAGAGACAGAAGAACGAGGACAGGTGCTCCTAGACAGACACAAAGAAAAAGAGAGAGAGAGAATAATGACATGCTGTAGGCACTCAGACAGACACAGAGAGAGCGAGAGAGAGATAGAGAGAGAGAGAGAGAGAGAGAGATGAGAAGTATGAAAACATAAGACGGGCACTCTTCCCCAAATTCCAAATAGGTATCCCACATTTTCAGGATTGTGACAACGATGAAAAAATAGCCATACTTCTTGGCGAAGAGCCCTCTGCTGCCTCACTCAAGGACATAGGCTCTCAGACAGACAGAGAGAGAGAGAAGAACGAGGACTGGTGCTTCTAGATAGACACAAAGAGAGAGAGAGTGAGAACAAAGACCAGACAGACAGAGAGAGAGGGAAAAGCTCTATGACTTTCACTTTTAAAAGATTCATGTTAGTCACTGGGTCTGTATTATCAGTTAGGCTCAAGTAAAGTCTTTCAGAGTCTGTCTTCTAAGGATACAGCTGCCACACCGTTTCTCCCAAGAGCCACACTATGGGCTCTAATTTGTATGGCACGCAATGCGCATTTGTGCAATGCAATGCATTAATACCGACCAACACAAACTAATGCTAATTTAATGAACTGGGCATTGGGCGAAACATTTTGCTGCAAGGGGGCACTTGCACTAATGAGAGCTCTCTCGACACACACATACAATCACACACGCGTGCACACAAACACACACTCACATGGGCGCACACACACACACACACACACACACACACACACAACCACACACACAACTTGAGGGCTTGCTGCAGCTGGTCAGGTGTTCTCCTGGTCAGCACTTCTAAATCCAGACCAATCAGCCTGACAACACCAGAGAAACAAATAACGTCAACGCCAATAAGGCCAACGTTCAGGTCAAGCCATGGCTCTGCGAACTCAAAGTCCAGTGATTTTTTCATTAGCTTCTTATTTTCTTTTCATTCATAATTTCTGTAGTCGAGTGGGTGAGTGGAGAGAGAAGAGAGATGGAGATATCGAGTGCACAGACTTGTTAAAGAGGGACAGAATCGACCGGAGGTTTTCTCCTGTCATCAGGCGATGGATTGTGCCGCTCACATCTCCCAGGGAGGCAGCCGGTGGGAGGGGATGTGACATCGTTAACCTGGAGAAGGGAACATGATGGAGAAATAAGACAAAGGCAATTCATTCATCCCTGGGAAGGGCAAGTACTCTTTCTTCGTGGTAAATGTGCTGACCTCCACCACCCCTCATTTCCGGGCTTGCTGTTGTGTGTGTGAGTGTGTGAGAGAGATTAACCAACACAACACACGATAGTTACATCCACAGATTTAAAGTAACACGTACTAGTGAAGGCGTTGATGTGTGTGTGTGTGTGCGTGTGTGTGTGTGTGTGTGTGTGTGTGTGTGTGTGTGTGTGTGTGTGTGTGTGTGTGTGTGTGTGTGTGTGTGTGTGATGTTCTGGGAACAGAAATAGCACCGGAGATGACTTTTTGGCATGCAGCCGTCGTATTAGCAGGGATCAGTGGCACTAGGGAGGTCCAGGGGGAGGCAGGCTTAGGGCTCATTAGCCAGGGCTGAGGTGGTGGGTATTGGGTGTGTGTGTGTGTGTGTGTGTGTGTGTGTGTGTGTGTGTGTGTGTGTGTGTAAGGGGCTGTAGTGCCCTACTTTCTTCGCATGCCAAGTTGACTGACCCGACATGCCACAGCTGCTACTGCTGGTCAGTCTGGGGCAGCACAGCAGGGAGACTGGTGCATGTCCAGTGTGTGTGTGTGTGTGTGTGTGTGCACTCATTGTACACGTTTTCTCTCTCACACTCTTTATGCTTCACTCTTCTCTCATTCTTTCTATTCCATGTCTCTCTGTTTCTCTTTGCTTCCTGTCTTCCTTCTATGTTGAACCATTCTTTCTTTCTGTCTGTCTCTCTAGCTCCGTCTCTCATTTTCTCTCTGTCTCTCTCTCTCTCTCTCTCCTTCTGTTTCTTTTCTTTGCAGGTCAGCTCTGCAAACATGTATTGTATAAATAAGTCCAAAAGTGACATCAGGAATAGATTTGGAGTGTCACCTAATCTAAGTGTTTGTTTTATTTATTTGTTTGTTTGTTTGCTTGTTTGTTTGTATTTCATATTTTCATTTTGGACTGAACTGTGTGACCTCTGGTTTACTGCTGGCGTAGGAGAGATGCATCACCCCCAAATGAGCAGCGGTCAGGAGGAGAAGGATGGCCTCAGGAGGCCGCAGAGAAACAGAAACGAGCCAGGAGGAGCAGTGAGAACGAGGGAGGAAAAGAGGAGAGAGAGACAGGCAGAGGCCGAACGAAGGAAAAGAGAGAGGAGGCGCTGGAGGAGGCGCAGGGGAGAGCAGAGAGGGAGGTCAGTGAGAGAGTGGAGGCAAAGAGCCTCATGATGGAGCACGAGGAGGAGGACAGGTAAGGAGGAGTAAGGAGGAGCCAACATGAGGAGCCTGCAGGTGCCACACAGCAGCTCTAATAGATCACCAATCACAAGCTCAATATGTTAATCCAATATGTGCAGCTGTGATATAGATCATTTGACTGCGTACAGAGCTAAAAAGCATTGTTTTAAAGTGGGCAGTCTACTCTGTCGAGTGCCAGGGCTTAAATCTCTCAGGTTCAATGTCAGAATTCAGTCATGGGCTGGGCTTTTTAAGATTTGAAAATATATAGATAGATAATTTTATATAGATTGATAATTATATATTGCAGCTTTGAAAAGTGCTGGTTATTGAAGGCACAACAATGTCCTAGCTTTAAGCCCTAATATACGGATGTCTCTTTTCTTATGGTGCGCTTATCATCACTACTGAAATGTTAAAAGCACGGTGCACAATCTGACTTAAGCGTTACCTGTCCTTGATTGTTACCTGTATGAGCTTTTAGTGGCTCTGCCTCTTCCCATGACTATGACTCTCGCAGGCAGATCGGGTCAGCGCAGGCCGGAGATGCTGGCAGCGTCTGATCTAGAGTGGAAGTACAAGAACCCGGACGATGTTGAACAGCTAGTCAGAGACATGGGCCAGAGCAATCTGGAAGAGACACAGGCCATTGAGTTGTTAGCCAAGCAGCGCAAGGAGAGGTAAGAGAGGAGAGAGCCAGAGATGGAGAGAGAGAGAGAGAGAGAAGCGGAGAGGAAACAGGAAGTGACCTTGCAGATGTTCTCCAGGTAATGCAGGGGATAGGCAAGAGATGAAGAAACTCCTTCTCCTTCTCCAACATTTGTCTCTGGTTCATGGCTCTTAATCCGAGAGCTCCTCAGAGCAAACATGTCCCGGGTCATCCTAAATTTGGGGTCTGTCTGGTCCACAACTGATCTGATACGTCCAGAGGCAAGCACCCTCGGTTTAATTCATGCCAGCAATACTAACTTAAAACTATTTATTTTAAATACTAGCGATAAATAAAGATGTTTGGATTATATTTAAAAGTTGGTATTACGTATGAATCTTATGACAGGTAACATGCAAATGGTGTCTGGTTGTGGTGTTTCAGATATCCTCATTAATGCATGCTGTGTCAATGAAAAAGGTGTCCATTTTTGAATGTGTCTGTTTGACTGTGTGTAACTGAATTTGTGTTTAATTTAATTTGTGTGTAATTGAATTTGTTGTCGTTTGCTGTTTCAATGTCAAGTGCTGTCACTCATTCACTGTGCATATTTTCTCTCCCCCCCACTCCCCCTCCCCCCATCTTTGGTTGATCTGCTTGCTTTTGCATTTGTCTGTAAGTATATATACATTTTTTATTTTGTTTATTTCTTTTCTTACGTCAGTAGCTGTAGTGTTGTATCCTATCCGAGTCCGCTTATTCTCTGCAAACTGCTGTTTATTCTGTGTACCCTGAAATGTCGTCCCCCCTGCAAGCCTCTGCGCTTGACCCACCCTTTCTGATGTCCGTACGTATCCCAGCAACCCTCAGCCTTCCGGCCATCCAGGAATGACATCACAATTGGGCCAAACGTCAGTCATCAGCAACGTGTCAAGCTGATGATGCTCGAGGCATCTTTTTGAGCAATGTTGCTGGGTAATGTTCTTGTGTACTATTGTTCTGGCACGCTTTTTCCTGAACACAACCAACCAGAACACATGGACCGGCTATGTGGTTACACAGAGACATTGCTCAAGAAGTTGCCCCATCTATTGCCACATTATGAAGTTATTATAGATGAGAAGAGGGGAAGGGGTAGGGAAGATGGAATTATGAGATGGGTCGGGTTGTGTGAACGGAGTGAGTTCACTAGGACTAGGGGATTGACACCGCCCTGGAGCATTTATTTACTCAAAATGCCACCCAATAGCTGGGTCTTCCTGGATGTGCCTGTAACAAAGTCCTACGGTCTATATTTATATTTCTTATTAAACTACCGGTTCAAGCCCTTGCAGTTTGGATGAAAGGCCTGGGCCCCAGGTCTGTTGCTTTCCTATAACGCAAGGCCTTTTTTCTAACACACTAACTCTTCTCCTCAGAGAGGAATGGATTCCCAACTGCTTTGCACCATGCCAGCCTCTGTAGTGCACACCTAACCCTCAATGTTCTAGGGGTTCCCTGACCCCTGAACTCTGTAACATACTGTAGCAGAGTTTTCTCACGCCATACTAAACCTCCACTAAGAGTTACTCTCTTCTAAGTATTATTTTGTTAATGTATTATTTATTATTATTAATAATAATTAATTCATTTATTTGAGAATGCCCCCCCCCCCCCCCCTCTAAAGGGCTGGCATTTTACAAACAAGAAAGAGGTTGAAATCTATTCCACAGAAACTGAGTGTTACTTTTAAACCAGTGTCAGTATTGCTTTACAGTAAGACCACTCTCAGCATTATACTTTAAAGCTGCCTATCCCCTTCCTCCTCTGATACAGATGTGCCCTGCTGCAGATCCCCTTTCCTCACTGCTTTTACTGTACCTAGTTAGCATTAGCGGTTAGCATCCAGTGTCTCACTCTCTCTCTCTCTTTCTCTGTCCTCTCCTTTATTTCCACCTCCCAGGAGAAGGAAGGCGGGTATCCTACCCAGCTTGGAAGACCTTCTCTTCTACACCATTGCAGAGGGTCAGGAGAAGATCCCTGCACACAAGTTCACCACGGTGAGAGCTAGCATTCACACTTACGAATGGTACTGAAGATACTGAAGTTCACCACGGTGAAAGCTAGCATTCACACTTACAAATGGCACTGAAGACCTGTTATCTGACGTGAAGCAGTTACCTTACCATACCATAAATCAGCGAGGAGACTGCTGGTCCAGAGTCAAATTACGTTTGGTGCTTCTACCACTCGTCTGATAATTTTGCGGCACAACTAAATGGTATCATGGAACGACAGGCGGATAGAAAAAGAAAACCAACGTTTTCCTGATCAGGAAATAGTTTCTAATTTGGTGTTATCAACCAAAGAGGCAGACAATTACGTGGTAGTTGTGAGTGCCCATTCAATGTATGTGTGAGTCTGTGAGAGAAACTGAAGCTACTCGAGTTGCACGTATAACATAGGCAGGCTAAGAAGTAACGATATTTAATACAACAAAGTGGCACGAAGACCTCAAAAGTTTGAGATGTCCAGGCCTCAAGTCAAAGAAGTTTGGGAACGATGTAGTCTGACAAAGTATGACAAAGTCTTCATGCCCTTGAATGTTGGAAAATGAACGTTCTAAAGAATATCTGGGTTCATTGAATTTAACATAGAATTTTACAACCTTGAATTGTTGCGGAACGGAATCTTATGAATGTTCAAAAACCCACACCTTTAAGTAGCTTAAACCCCTCTTTTGTAACCATCAGGTGTTCGTTTCTGAAGCAAATGCTTATTGCCTGATAAGATCACACTGCTGCATAGTCCACACCCTTGAGACGATGTGGGTTCTTATTTAGAAAACTCCTGTGGTCCTCTCTCATCTGTAGTCACTCAAGGCCACCCTGCTAATATCTCAGTCGGCCATCTGGAAACGATAACTCAATGTCGCCAATCGGCCATCTATTCCCACCAACACACACACACACACACACACACACATACATTCCCTTTTTCTCTCCTTCGTCAGGTCCTGCGGATGCACACCATTTATTTCTCCCTGTTAGCAGCCTCTCGTTCATCTCCGCCCGTCAGCCCGGCCCAGTCTGCCACAGCCCTGCCAGGAGGCGGCCTTTCCCAGTGATGGCTCTATCTTCCCCTCGGCAATGAAACGCTGAGAGTATGAATCACTGCTCCACTCCAGGTTCTGTAGACCTCATTACCCATCACCACTGGCTGTCACAATTGTCGCCTCGTAACCCAGATATAGGCCAGCGAACGGGCCCATAACAAACCCCATCTCCATTAGCTAGGGAAGGGTCGAGACGGCGCTCACAATACAAGACAAATGATCGTGTAAGGTTTGTCCGCCCTTGCCTTCCGTAGCTTACGTTGATTGGTTTGTTATGTTTTGTGGTCCCATTTCAGAGTCAGGTGGTGGTGGTAAGGTTAAAGCAGCCTATTGTTGGTTTGGTTGATACAGTACAAATTGCCCAAATTTGGTCTGAAAATGCCCTTAAATTAATTTATGACAACTGTTAGGTAATTGTGGTCATGCTCAAATGTCAGTATGCAGCAATACAGGAATCTAATAACAGACAGTAGATCTCATGATGTGTATTGATATTTGTTTATTATTGATGTAAGTGGCATGTCTGTTTCGCTCTTCCTGAGACTACTACAATAGGTCAGCAAGTCCAGCACTTCAAGGAATGAAACTCCACATCATGTCTACAAGGGAGACTAAGGGCTAGTCCACACATACCAAACCGATCTTTTTGTCCTCCGTCTTCCCTGAAACCGTATCAAGAATATTTGCGTCCAAACGGATCCATCTCAACACGACTCAACATGAACATGGCTAGTGCAAGGAAACCAGAATTGTTTGTGTGGACTGATAGTGAACCTTTACTTTCTTTGGTTGTAGGATAGTCCGCGATTCACATTAGTTTTGGCTATCACCGCAAATCCATAGGCTACTAAACGCTAGGTCTATCCAAGTTAGGCTATTCTGTCTCCACATTTATAATATTGCTATAATACCTTCGTTAGTAACAGTACTTTTGCCTGCATCAAATCGCGCATTCGCATTTAGTGCGCATCTACCATAGGCTTAACACGAGTTATGCGTCTTTGTATGCTCATATCTGACTTCACTAGACTATGAATGCATTTATTTATGTTGTAAGACATGTAAAATAAATGAATGACTCCGGCACTTTGCACAAATTAATTTAAACTTACACCGCACTTCCCTAATAACTTCTGACTAGTTCTCTCGCGTCACCGACGATAGCTAGAAATGCATCAAGAAAACACTGTTCAGTCCACCAAGTCATGATAATGATCTTCTCATGAAGTCATGAGAATAAGTCATGATTGGCTCTGCGCAGCACCAGTTGTGATATTTATCCTACTGAGTGTAATCGTAAGTAATGTCATGTATGAAAACTAGTATTGTTAGGCAGTACTATAAGTGTCAAGTCCAGGGCAGCTGAGGTATGGCGATGACATCATCAATAGGCAGGTATGCGGTTTCGCCGTCCAAACAAACTCACATGGGCTACGGTTTCAGATTTTTCTACCCTGGGACCAGGTTTCAAAAAAGTGCGGTTTCGGGCAGTGCGTTTACAGGATTCGTTTAGACGATGGGCCAAGACGAAGCAAAACTGGTGCGTTTAACCCAAAAAGCGTCTCCGTGTGGACGGGGCCTAATTTTCACTTTTTTCTCCCTCTCCCTCTCTCTTTCCTCCCTTCATCCCTCTCCCTTTCTTTCTATCTTTCCATCTGTCTCACTGTCATTTGATCTCTCTTTCCTCCACCGCTCCCTCATGTCTCCCCCTCTCCATCCCTCCCTCGCTCTCGTTTCCTTCCCCTTCCTTCCCTCTCTCTTCCTGTCTCTCTTCCTCTCTCCATCCTTCCCTCTCTCTTCCTGTCTCTCTTCCTCTCTCCATCCTTCCCTCTCTCTTCCTGTCTCTCTTCCTCTCTCCATCCCTCCCTCTCTCTCTCTCTATCTTTCCCTTTCCTTCCCCCTACTACTTCTCCATTCCCTCTCTCTCCCTTTCTACCCCCTCACTCTCTCTCCCTCCCCTCCCCTTCCCTCTCTCTCCCCCTCTCTCAGGCTCTGAAAGCCACAGGGCTGTGGACGGGCGACCCCAGACTGAAGGAATGTATGGAGATGCTGAAGGTGACGCTCAAGACCACCTCAGACGGAGCTCTGGACCGCCACCTCTTCAAAAAGTAAGACCGGCACATCCATGGCCAGGCAGGGCTCTACACTAACATTTTTTTCCAGGAGCACTTGTGCGCCCAAGTTTAGGAGCACAGACAAAAATTTGGGCGCACAGTCAGTTCTGTACTTAACTTAAACATAATCTAACATTACACTGCAGCTAACACTTAAACATGCTAGTGCAACAATTGCGAATATTAAGAATGACTGACAACATTTAGTCTACAGGAAACAGGATTTTAAAGATCAGTGCCTACTTTATTCAGTCTGTTCTATTTTCCTAAATTTTGTTAATGTAAAATAGTATAATACATTGCCATATTTGCATTTAGCCTGTATATCAAGTATCCTGCCAAATGTAGGCTAATTTATTTACAGTATTTGTGAATCCATCTGTAGCTAATCCAAATACGCCCATGGTGACCTATCTGACTGCATACTGCCTAATACTACTACTAAAACAGTCCATTTTCTCTTCCACAAAACCCAACATAGGCTAATCAAGGATATATATATATTTTTTATACTTTTACTTTTTATTTGAAATATCTGCATTGATGGGGGCAGTAGGCAAACGTTAGGCCTACTTTCGTTTTGCACTTCAGCTTGTATTCGGTGTAAACAAACAAGCATGCATGGAAGCCTGGAGTTGTCGCGTTGTACCTTTGAATAAAATGGGAGCCTGTTCGCTACAGCTATATTTTGCATATTGCAGCCAATACGTCAACTGGGCTAAAGGGCATGTTAGGTTACCTTTCCTTCTGTCACTGCATGCGAAACTGCGAAACTGCTAACGTTGATGGGAGGTGTAGTTTTTATGCTGCATTCGCGACATGATTCTATGGTTTGCACCAG
The DNA here is from genome assembly GCF_018492685.1 of Alosa sapidissima. Classification (NCBI taxonomy): domain Eukaryota; kingdom Metazoa; phylum Chordata; class Actinopteri; order Clupeiformes; family Clupeidae; genus Alosa; species Alosa sapidissima. The sequence goes on along the minus strand of NC_055979.1, from coordinate 9,290,380 downwards.
TAATGTTTCTTGATGTTTGGTGTATTTTGTAGACAAACATTGACATGGTTAGAAGTCATTCGCACCAGTGCGCCTAAATATTTTTTTGCACTCGCACGCCATCATTTTTACTCGCATGTGCGAGTGAAATGGGCGCACTGTAGAGCCCTGCCAGGAAATCTTTTCTGACATAACCATGGTGGTTCATATGTGGTGAGATGCCCATATGCATGAGACAGACGAGTACAGTGTACAATGTAAACACAATGATGTTTAGTGTTTCAGGTGTCAGGAGAGGTGTAAACATCAGACACTGAGACACCGAGTTACAGTGTACAATGTAAACACACAATGACGTGTTTCAGGTGTCAGGAGAGGTGTAATTGTTGTAAGTGATGTGTATGTACACATTCTTATACATTACTATACATCTCCACAGGTATACAGTATCTGTATATATATATATATATATATATATATATATATACTGGCCAGTCGTGGCCTACTGGTTAGGGCTTCGAGCTTGGAACCAAAGGGTTGCCGGTTTGATCCCCGACCAGTGGGAACGGAACTGCCATTGAGCAAGACACCTAACACCTCACTGCTCCCCGAGCACCGCTGTAGCAAGGCAGCTCACTGCTCCGGGTTAGTGTGTGCTTCACCTCACTGTGTGATCACTAATTCACAGATGGGATAAATGCAGAGACCAAATTCCTTGTATACGCAAGTATACTTGGCCTAGAAACCTGATTTACATTTATTAGCACTTCTTATGCTTCTTACACTTGATTTAGATTGTATGTCCATTAGCACTGCATGTGGAACACATATGCTGTGACGGAATCACATGCATCAAATCCACTCCTCCTTGTCACCTAGCTGAGCACGTGGGCATCTTGCCATCATCATGGACCGTAATAATACAGTTTTTATTTTTTATGTTGCTTTTCCCTCGTGTTTTATCCCTGTGTAATTTCAATTATTTAATAGCTGTCGCTGATGCATCTTAGCTGCAGTCCACTGGCGTTGGGCTTCGTTGGGTTTTAATAATGCACAGGGTTGGGGGACTGGCTCGTGCCCGTGTGGATGTTATCAGACAGCAGACGTATTTGTGCGTGTGTGTCGATGTTATCGGACGGTAGCACTCTGTTGTTGTTCTGCCCATTATGCTAAACGCTCAGAATGAGGCTCTAACGAGAGTAGGACAGCTAAATGTGGATCCACGCAGGTTCAAGTGTGTGTGTGTGTGTGTGTGTGTGTGTGTGTGTGTGTGTGCTGACATTTAGACACTGACACAGATGCGCAATCTGAATTGTAACCTTCTCTGTCTCTGTCACACACACACACACACACACACTCTTACACACACATACACACATTGTGATGTCCCACGTTACCCTTGTCAGCGACAGCTTGGAAAACAGCTCCAAATCCCCAGTCACGCTGCCAGGGTGCAGCACCCCTCCTGCAGCTATACTCCTGCCCCCACTCCTGCCCAGCTACAGCTTCTCTCCAGCGGGCATCAGTGGCGCCTGGCAGGGGGCCAACTGCCTCCCCCTCTTTTCAGGACGAGGAAGGGTGGGGTGGGTTTGGGGTGGGGAGACTGGAGGTTACTAACGCTGAGACAGGAGATGAGTACACATGAGCGGTACGAATCGCTCAAGTGTACGTCACAAAGGGAGCGAACGTGACTGCACATACATTAACCTTCATAGCAAGGCAGTATGAATCATCGCTCAACTCAGCATCATCAGTAGGATTCAGTAAATCAAATTATAACCAACAGCATAACTGCACCAAGTTAGTTTATCACACACACACACACACACACACACACACACACACACACACACACACACACACACACACAATAATAATAATAATATCCCATAGATAAAACATCTTACACAAGCAGCTTCGAGAGTCCTTCAACCCTTTGCCGTATAGACAACATGACAGCTGATGTGTGATATAAAAAGGCTGTTTATGCATATATGTAGCGCCAGTATGGTCACTCGTACATTAACCCATAAAGCTTCCTGCGCTTAACCACTCAAATTAAGGGAGCTGCCATCCGCGTCTGGACCACACGTGCTCAGGGAACCAACCAATCCCTGCCCATCTCTAAGGGCCTATTCAGACCGCAAAGCGTGGCGACTGTGTTTCAGCTGCGTTACCTGTCCGTTTTCATTTTGCCACCAACGTTCACAGGTTCGAGCATGTACACTGCGTGCGTAAATGCACACGTTTCAGGTGCGGCATGCTAGAAATAGGACCTGCGGCCATTTTTCACGCGACACGCAGCGTGTTGGGAGCGTTTCCATTGAAAAGAGACAGTTTTAATTAATAGGCAGACTTGTTGCAGCAACGGCGCATCAGAGACATCAGAGATAATAGCCTGTGTGTGTGTGTGTGTGTGTGAATAGTCCTATTAGAATAATAGTCCTATTAGATTGTGTGTGTGTGTGCACGCTCTCGTGTGCTCCATTCTAATGGCCGGAGTGAGATTTATATCCCCCAACACACGCACACACACACACACACACACACACACACACACACTCTCTCCCTGTGAGTTAGCAGCAGTGTGGGAGTCAGTTGGCAGGTTAATGAGGCAGGAGACAGCAGCCCATTTAGTGCCTGTGTGTTTTCCGGAGCTTCTACCGAGGGCAGTGCGAGCTGCTGTCACGGCGAGTAAACATGTAGGCTATCTTTAACACCGACCAAGAGTAAACACATTCACTATTTTTAACACTGAGAATAAACGAGCTCTCGAATAAAGCACAAACTACACTGATTCTGCAAGGATGTTTCACTGTAGTCAAAGTTGTTCTTTATTCCTGTTTCTGCCATTGACCTTGTTTAAGGTAACAGTGAGCTATTTAGCAGACGTTTTCATCCAACGCGACCTAAAATGACTTGCAATGTTCAGGATTTAGTCCCCGGTGCCGACTGGGTATAAAGTGCTGGAGATGCTAACATGAATGCAACGCTGCACCACGACACCCCATATTATTGTTTGTACATGCAGAATAAGTTGAGGATTAATAATTCAAGCTGTCATAAGCATTGTTTCAAATTCTTTCTCTTTCTCAGTGTGTCTGTTTGTCTCTTCCTGAGACTACTACAATAGGTCAGCAAGTTCAGCACTTCAGACTGTAGATCTCATGATGTGTATTGATATTTGTTTATTATTTATGTAAGTGGCATGTCTGTTTTGCTCTTCCTGAGACTACTACAATAGGTCAGCAAGTCCAGCACTTCAAGGAGTAAAACTCCATATCATGTCTCTCCAGGTAGAGTCTGACATGTCTACAAGGGAGACTAATTTCCCCTCTTTCTCTCTTTTTCTCTCTCTCTCATCCTCCCTCTCTCTCTCTCTCTCTGTCTCTCTGTCCTCTGTGGTCAGATGTGTCCAGAGCAACATTGTGCTGCTCACTCAGGCGTTCCGAAAGAAGTTTGTCATCCCAGATTTCCAGTCCTTCACCTCCCACATCGACGAAATTTACGAGGGTGCCAAAATGCGGTCCGGGGGCAAGGTGAGTCCCAGTCGTCTTTTTCTCCCCTTAAAAGGGGCCATGGATCCTGTTGGTGGATGATTCGCATAGACAGACCCGCCCTGTTGAGCTTTGCCAAGTTTTGCAGGTTCCTATTGACAGGGAAGTTCTCTGTTCACAACTTTTCTGTGCTTTGTGCTGTGATTTGCTTCTGGTTTTGCCTGATAGTCATTTTGATACCACTGAACCACTGAACCACAGCAGTGTGAACCTAGCGACACTAGCTGAAAAGCAAAAAGATGGCCGCCACACATAGATTTTTCAACATAAAAGTCCTTAGCAAACCAATATTTTTGGTTACATATACTGGTTTGGGTAAGGACTTTTATGTTGAAAAATCTACATGTGGAAGCCATATTGGATTTTTTCATTAGTGTTGCTAGCTTCACACTGCTGTGGTTTAGTGGTTCACCAAAGCTTCATTTGCCCATCACTAGTGATTGGCTCCTGAGAACGACCTATTAGGTTTCATCCTTAAGGCAAAACATATACTGTACTGCTCCACCTGAGCATCCACCTCCACCTATTGGGATAGTCTTAAAACTATACTGTCTAGTGCAGAGCAAGCTGTTGAGTGTGTGTTGAAATGTGAATGTTACTGTATGTTGGAGTGTATGACTGAGTGTGCGTATCAGAGTGTGTGTGTGTATTTTGGTGTGTGTAGTGACCTCGTGTGTGTGTGTGTGTGTGTGTGTGTATGTGTGTATCAGTGTCTGTGAATGTGTGTATTTGGGTGTGTGTAGTGATCTTTTCTGTGTGTGTTCCTCTGCAGGTGGCTGACTACATCCCTCAGCTAGCCAAGTTCAGTCCAGACCTGTGGGGGGTGGCCATATGCACCGTGGATGGTCAGAGGTGAGATGGCCGGCTGCACAACTGGGGTTTTGTAGCCTTGGATAGCCTGACGTAAAGGTTACCCTGAAAGCAAATGGATGTGTCCTGCCGATACAAACTGAATGTGTGTGTGTGTGTGTGTGTGTGTGTGTGTGTTCCACTTCAGTGTGTATATCATACAGGGTTCCCACGGGTTCTTGAAATCCTTGAAAGTTTCTTTTTGAGGAAAAAATTCCATACAATTCCGTCCGCTTATTAACATTATTTCCATTATTTCGCCACCACTTCTGTCAATATCCTATGCTCATGCCTGATTTACGTTGGTTAGAACTACACGGCCAGCTTGATTTCTGCGTGTTTCCCACGTGTAGTGCTTGTTGCCCAAATATCCAATCCAATCCGCTTTATTTATAAAGCACAGTTTAAACAAACACAAGGTTCCCAAAGTGCTGTACAGCAAGATAAGAAACACACAAGACACCACAGAAGCACAATAATAGGATAAAGTATTAAAATTAAAAGAGATAAAAACTAACTAAAATAAATGTAAAAAATAAAAGTAAAGACATAAAAACATAAAAGTAAAAAGAGATAAAAACTAAAATAAAAGTAAAAAGAGATTAAAAACCACTCAAATCCAATAAATAAAATAGAATAAATAAAATATACTGCCCACATAACACATCTACATACATCAACACACTACCTGGGGTAGAGAAAAGAGGTGAGTTTTAAGATGGGACTTAAAAAGAGACAGTGAAGGGGCCTGTCTGATGTGAAGGGGCAGATTGTTCCATAGTTTTGGAGCTGCAACGGCAAAAGCTTGTTCCCCTCTAGATTTTAGCCTGGCTCTGGGCTCTGTCAGAAGCAGCTGGTCAAAAAGTTTATTTCAGCTCAGTTTTATGCAAAACACAAACATGAAAAATAGAAGAAGGCCTACCATCTGTCATATGACCAAAAATGAAAGAAAACTGCGACAAGGTATCCTTAGTCTGTTGAGGTAAAATTATTTAATCATGCCCGCGCTTGAAATTTATCGACACATTAGGTCCTTGAATTTGAGGATATTGGGCCTGGAAAGTCCTTGAAAGGTCCTTGAATTTTATCTTAACCAAGGTGTGGGAACCCTGATCATAGATAAAAGCTGAGTGGGTGTGTGTGGTCAACATTTTTTACTGATCTTCCAAAAAAGCAAAATAAAGAAATAATTAGAACTCATACAGAACTCTGCTGCTAGACTTTAACTATAACCAAGAGAGAGCGCATCACCCCTGTGTTAGCTGAACTGCACTGGCTCCCTGTTTCCTATTTAATTGATTTAATGCTGTTAATTACTTACAAAGCTCTTAATGGCATAGCACCGTCAACCGTGGTAAGATCATTTTCATGCAGGCATGACAATAAAGTATATATTCTATTCTATTCTATTCTATTCTATTCTAACCACAAAGAAACCTTAGATCTTCCAGTGCTAATCTTTTAATTGTGCCCAAAGTAAGCATTTTGAGCTCCATTCTGTGTATGAAAGGTGCTATAATACAAATAAAGCTTATTATTATTATTATTATTATTATTATTATTATTATTATTATTATTATTATTATTATTAATGTCAGCATGTCTGTAGGAGTCTATCATCAGAATGTGTGTTATCAAAGACTAATCCTTCAATGTAGCCCTGTCTCAGAAGGTCAGAAGATATTTACTCTGCATGTGTGTGTGCATGTGTGTGTGTGAGAGTGTGTGTATGTGAGTGTGTGTAAGAATCTCTGATCGTTAATATTGAACCTCTCTTTTTCACAGTGTGTGTGTCTGTCTGTGCCAGGGTGTATGTGTGTGTAAGAATGTCTGATCGATAATTTGGCTCCCGGCTCTTGTCCTGTCAGACACCCAGTGTATGTGTGTGTGTAACAATGTTTGATTTTTCACATCGTCTCTCTCAGATTTACGACGGGCGACACCAAGGTCCCGTTCTGTCTGCAGTCGTGCGTGAAGCCTCTGAAGTACGCCATCGCTGTGCATGACCACGGCACCGACTACGTGCACCGCTTCATCGGCAAGGAGCCCAGCGGCCTGCGCTTCAACAAGCTCTTCCTCAACGAGGAAGGTGAGTGCCCACACACACACTAACAAAAGCATACACACACACACACGCAGACGTAGACACACACGCACTCAAACACACACACACACACACGCGCAGACGTAGATACTACACACACACACTCATAACACACACACAAACACACACAGATGTACATGCACACACATAGTCCAGACTAGTCCAATAGCTACTCCAGACTAGTCCACTTGCTATGTCTGCATCCGTTCTCCCCTCTGGATGATCGGCCGTGCCTCAGGACTCTGATAGAGCTCTCAATCAGCAGAATTTCCGGCTGCCTGTCCTGGACAGTGGCTGAGGAGGTGTGTGTGTGTGTGTGTGTGTTGACTTTTGGCTAAAGCTTTTCTAGAGCTGCCCTGCATTCCTGTGCACTCTGGGCAGGAGCTGCTGGACTCACACATCCCAGTGGTACACACATTTTTGTTTTCCATTGAGTTAGTTCTGTGCCGTGTGTGTGTGCGCTTGTGTACGTGTGTGTGTGAGTGTGTGTGTGTGTGTGTGAGAGAGAGAGAGAGAGAGAGAGTGTGTGAGTGTTTGTGTCGTTGTTTTTTTTATCATTTTGGTGGGTCATGTTCTCCCCTTAAGCAGATTAGAGGTCGTTGCGTGTGACGTAACCTCGGTGGTGTGTGCTAGCTCTTATCTGAGCGCTAGACTCCATACTGTACAGTGCATCCCAGTACAGAGTGCAGTATAGTAAATCCACACAAGCCAAGAGTGATGTCTCATATTGATTCCAGAAATATTGGCCAAGTATAGATATTAAGTGCAGCTTTACAAAATTATTTTTTTTGTTGCTATTTTCACTGAGTCACTGTCTCCCTCCACCCCTTCTTGCCCCAACCCCCCGACAAAACTTCATTTTGTTGTCTCTGTACTTGTACTCTGCACAATGACAATAAAGTTGAATCTGATCTAATCTAATGTAATCTACCGGTAATACTGCTACAGGAAATTATATTTTCTTTCTTTCTTTTTTCTTCCTAACAGATAAACCCCACAATCCTATGGTTAATGCTGGAGCTATTGTCTGCACCTCTCTCATCAAGGTAAGTCATTTCCTCTTCCTCTTTTCCTGTGTATAAACAGCTGAACACTGTAAGGTGATGTTGTAGTGCAGATAAGGGACATACATGCATCATGCCCGGTGTAACATGAGCGTCGTTGTGACCTCCAGTCCGTATTAATTCCTGCCCTCAACCTTCCGGTCCACCTTCTGTGATTTCAGCATTACAATGAGAAGGGATGTTTAATTCATTCAGGGGTTTGCGGGTGTAGTGTGTGTGTGTGTGTGGGTGGGTGGGTGGGTGGAAGTGTGTGTGTAGGGGGGTTTACTTTAGCTCAGATTAGGGGCTTGCTGGCCTGGCGATTAAGGTTATGAATAATCATCAGGAGAGAGGGATTTATTTTAGCGTGGGCACTAGGTTGCGGCAGGTCGACATCGCCCCCCTGCTGATTGGCTGAGTGGTGCCCATGAGGGGCAGAGGCGGGTGAGTGGGTGGGTAGGGGGGGGGGGGGGCACAGGAATCTGTGCCCGCTAGTCTGCATGAGCCCTGGGGCGGAAGTACGCCATCGTAGATGCCAGCAGGTAGCGTTAGCCATGGGAGTTGATGATTCATAACATATAATTCCTGATTCGTGAAACAACACAGACTTTTCAATCTACTGTCACTCTGCGTAGACCTGCCGTTTTGAAGTCAAGAGTCTGCGTAGTGCGTAGACCTGGCCTCTGAAGTCAACTGAATTATTATGTGGCACTGCTGGTGCCACCTTTACCTGCATGTTTTCAATCCCTCTCTATAAGTTCCGGGGCTGGCAAAGCCAATTTTGATTCAGATCTGAACTGCTCTAGTTCTTCTAGTGTAGACCACACCACCAGGTCATATTCCGCTTCACATTCAGGTGTGACATTCATGACTGACAGAGATGTTCTACTTCTGTCTTAGCTGTCCTAGTGTGTTTGGTCATGTCCTGGCTTTACACAAACACACAGAGGGCCTGACATTGCATCTTTGGGACTGTAAAAGTGTTGAATGAGTTTTTGAGTACCAGTCTTTGCTTGCAGAAAATCATCCCAACTCTCACAGGTGCTCAGATGAAGTCGTAGCCAAACGAGGACACGTACGTTGTCTTGGTTAACTGTTGATGTAGCCTATATTAATATCCTCACAACAAATAACAGCATTCTCTCTTCAACTCAGTGAGACGTACCGTTGGGCATTGCGTTTCATCTGTTCCTCTGTTTCTAACAGACTAGACATTAATCTCTCGTGAAATCTATAAAAATGTTAAACATCCATTTATTAGTTGTCTAGTTATGATTTATAGCATATGATGGAAAACAAAATGGTATCCAGTGATTACTGCTTGGCCACAATATCTGGACATTATTATCTTAAAATAGCAGTTTACCAAACTGGGTTTATCCACCAAAAACAAAACAAAGTAATAATAATAATAATAAACAATTACAAGAAAGTTGTTATCTTATATGTCAAAGATGGCATCATTATTCTGTGAAATTTGATAAAGCACGTAGATCAAAGCTGGAGAGAATTAGAATTCCAAGTTCTCTGTCTCCCAGTTTTGGTTCAGGTCGTAACTCTCCGGGAGCAGCAGAGTCCTGTAAGAGTTCCCGGAATGATGAGGAAGTTCCCAGTTCCACGCACACCAGGTCCCCTTACTGTGGCCAGGCAGTGTTGTGCATTCAGCATCAAGTGAAAGTGCAGTGTGCCTGCAACCTCTCTTTCTTTTTCTCTCTATCTCTCCATCTTTTGTCTCTCCCTTCATTCGCACTCTTGCCATCACAGGGAGCAGTGTAATGCTGGGCTCGCTCTCTCTCTCTCCCCTCGCCACTCCCGGTTGAGCGGGGCACGGTGCAGGCGCCGGATTAAACGGCTGTGCAGTTTGCCGTGTTACGTTCGTAATAATGTTTTGCCACGCCACCAAATCTCACTCCTCCACTTCCCCTCCTAGAGCAGTACCAGGAAAGGCCAGAATTTTACAGAATATGAACTCTCTTAAATAATACAATGCCTTAATAATGTATCTGTCTGCTCTAAGTCAGTGATTAAATGCAGTTAAGACTTAAACGTCGACAGGAAATCAAAATTTTGCATAGCCTGCATAGCACCATATTTCTCCTCATACCCACATATACTCCTAACCACCAGGTGGCACTCTTGCATGGTTGGGCTGGGCCTATAACCCTCCCCTTCCTGTCCCCTGGCCCACATCTGGCTGTGTGATGGCTGATTGGTCTGTTGCAGTAGAGTAGTGGTAGATGTGTCTTCACAAGGCCTGCATGGGGTATGTGTGTGTGGACTGTGGACCTCAGGCTTAACCTTGGAAAATTGTATAAAATGTGCTTTTCTGTCAAGGTTCTTCCTCTGTGGTTTTATGTGTTGTGAATATATTTTTGCAGCATTAGGATCTGTGGGAAATTTTGACCTCTGCAACAGGTCAATGACGTTGGTAATTTTTTTCCTTTCAATTGTTTTTTCCCCTGCATTGAAAAAAGATTGACTGCATTAAAAAAAGATTGAAAAATAGTGGATCATAGGTGACTAGAGGATACACTTTAGTCTAAAAATCTGTAGTAGTCAAGAAAATCTGCTTTTTTGTTTTTGCACACTAATCATTCATATTGTTTCCTAATAACACACACACACTCTTAGCCCTGTTTCCTTAGATCTGAAGTTGTGCATCCTATGTAGGGTGCATCTTTTCTAAGAGACACACTTTATCACTGAAGTGTGTGCTATCACCCTAAGTATATTAGCATTGTATAACTGAAAAACTAGCACTAGCCTATATCCTGTATTTTAATCCCCAGTCAACCCAACAACTTTCACATTATCAACCACTCCCAATAAACCTACATGTCTAATGAGATTTCTTCACTATGGTGTGTAAAATAGCTCTCTCGTGTGAGCTTACTGATCTTATCAGTTTAGTGCAATACTGCCCTCTAGTATTCTGCACTAGGAAAGACATGTAATTGGCCAGACTGTAAAAGCTAAACATAACTGTATTTTAAAACTATATATATACATATATCGCATTCTGTCATAGAATGCAACTGCATGGTAGAATATTCAGTTACAGAGCATACAGTAGTTTATGGCTACTGTTAGTAGTAAGGAGGATACTACTTTTTCATGCTAGTATACTATTTTGATTAATTGCCTTGCGTATAGTACCTGCATCCTGTGCCTCATGCTTGCTGCAGTGGCACTAGTGATTGTGCTAGGAAAAACATTGGTGTACTTAAATAAAACAGTCTTCTGAAAGGAGACGGTTGGCTTAACTTCCAAACGCATTCACAAACATACTCATTGTATTTGCTTCACACCATAGCTCCTGTTTCACCATAGTTTACGATCATCTCTGCCTTACTTATTTTGCAGATGTGAGCTCTTTAATGTAGAAAAGATTTATGAATTCATGAATAATACACACGTTTTATAATTGGATACATTGGAACCTGCTCACGCACACTGCCATTTTCTGTCCTACGTTTAAACAGTTTCATTTTAAACCCCTGTATTTTGAGTCTGTGGACTTCCTTTCACCATACACCCCCCAAACTAACTACAGTCTATTTTATACAGACCGCCTGAAGCAAATGATTGAGTCATAGAATTTAATTAGTGATGTCTGTCTAATGAAATATTAATCATATCACTGCTCGGTGTTATTAACGTCTTCTTGTTCAGGATTTATGATCTTGTTTTTGTGTTCTGGCTAATGGTACGGCTAAATTGATTTCTAGCGATAGTGGTACACATTTGTAGTAATGTTAGACGTACGCTGTAAGATATACTGTGTTTATATGGTGTCTGTGTGAGTATGTGTGTGAAACTTTAATCCATACTTCTCCTCTCTCTTTTTTGTTTTCCAGTCAGGAGCAAGCAACGCAGAGAAGTTTGATTATGTAAGTGTACTCACATAAGTAATATCAGTCGATTGATGAACGCTTGTGACGGAGGTTGAGTTTAATAGTCATGGGGGTTCTTCCGCAGGTCATGAACTTCATGAATAAGCTGGCAGGAAATGAATATGTAGGCTTCAGTAATGCCACGTAAGTGCTCTCCTGATAAAGCTTTTTTCAGCAAATGTGTGTATGTGTGTTTATGCCAGGTGTTTTATGCCAGGACGTTTGTGTACATCCTCAGATTTCAGGATGGCTAGTCTGAGATGAGCCCTCACACCAAGTGAAATCCCATTTTTTTTTATTCTGACAACTTCTTTCTTTCTTTCGACCTCTACAGGTTCCAGTCGGAGCGATTGTCTGGTGACAGGAACTTTGCCATCGGCTATTACTTGAAAGAGAAAAAGGTGAAGACACCTGCACTCTCTGGCTCTGACAGCCTTCATCTCATCTCTCTCTTTCTTCTCCTCCTTTCTGTTCTCTCTCACCTACATCTGTCTATCCTTCTTTCTTCTCCTCTCCTCCTCCCTGCTCCTCTCTTCTTCTCTATATATCTTTTGGCCTTCAGCATCTTTCTCCGTACCGAGCTGCAGCTCACTGTTGAGTGGTTCCTGACTATTTTCTCTCTGCTGTAGTGTTTCCCAGAGGGGACGGACATGACCGCCATCCTGGACTTTTACTTCCAGGTGAGTCCGGGTAACTCAGGCTGCTCTCATATTCATTTAGCAGATGCTTTTTATCTAAAGCGACTTACATACAGTAGCAGCTCAGGGTTACATGTCTTGCTCAAGGGCAACGGTAGAGGCCGGGAATTGAACCCACAGCCTTTCAGGCTACTGCATGCTAGCCCAGCCCGTTAGCCACTAGCCACAATAGGCACAGTTATTATTCTATGGCAAGCACTGCTTGAGTGACACATGGCCTTGAAGTGGGTGCTCCACTGCAGTGGGCTAATTTCACTAGAAGTCTTTGTGTGTGTGTGTGTGTGTGTGTGTGTGTGTGTGTGTGTGTGTGTGTGTGTGTGTGTGTGTGTGTGTGTGTGTGTGTGTGTGTGTTAAGGTTGTGATGAAACAGATTAACATGACACACGTGTGTGTGTGGTCTCTAAATCATGTGTGTATGTGTGTGTTTTTGCCAGTCAGCTGTGTTCGATCGATGTGGTGTGTTGAGGTGTTTGATGAAATAGTTCTGCATCATTCATTTGTGTGTGTGTATCTTAATCATAATGTGTGTGTGTGTTTTGCTGTTCTCAGCTGTGCTCGATTGAGGTGACATGTGAGAGCGCCAGCGTTATGGCTGCCACGCTGGCCAATGGTGGCTTCTGTCCAATCACAGGAGAGCGTGTGCTAAACCCTGAAGCTGTGCGGAACACATTGAGTCTCATGCACTCTTGCGGCATGTACGACTTCTCTGGGCAATTCGCTTTCCACGTGAGTATCACACACACACACACACACACACACACACACCATATAACTCACCACAGCTTCATTAGTTCAAGTTCAAGTAGTTTTATTGTCACACAACTTCATTAGTATATGGACTTGGTTTCAACTGAAGCCCCCTTTTCTTCCTCCATTTAATAGTGTCTGCACACCCTCATGCTACATTTTTAGAATGTAGCACATGTTTGCTCTCCTCCGGTCGTAACCCCCATTGCACACTCTGGCTGACATGAGTAAACATTCCAAGAGGAACTGTCACTTGCCCCACACACACTGGCGCCCAAGTTCTTACTGACAAGCATTCAATGAACCATGGACAGAACTGAATTGTAATAGTCGGCACTGATGTGAAGAGTTGTAATGGAATGTCAGAACTCAGAAGCGTAGAACACCCCTCTCATGTGGGCACCGACTCAGTTCCAGTCTTAACACTGTGTTGAGATCAGATCAGATGAACGTTATTGTCTCCAAGGAGGGACGCTCATCTTGGGCATCACACTGCATGCAATGAAGACATTACATTAGAGCAACATAACAAGACACAGAGATAACAGACAAACAATTATATGTTTATGCTGTGTATACGTAATTCAAAGACAATGGTGTTGCACGCCACCTTGTGGTAATATGTAATATTATTCCACTGCTTTGTTGAATTTCCCATTGTCCTACGTAATTTAGAACGACCATTAACCGTATGTTATCTGCACACCTATGAAGTAGATCCATTTTTTTGGCCGTATCACACTTGTATATTAATTCGCCGAACTCGTTGTGAAGTTTAAATGAACTGTCACGTTGCATCCGAGCTGTAAAATGCAGACGTTCAGAACATTGCAACATTGTAGCATATGACGGAGGTGGCTTTTAGCTAGATGGATGACAGCAGGCTAAGTAAAAGCGATGTTTCAAAGCTAAAGTTCATCAGAATCTTGGGATACGCCCGCTTGACAACGGGAGAGATAGAACTAACGACTGGCCTTTGGCCGTAGCAACCATCCATTTAGAACTAGTAACGGCAGTTTATCCTGTGAGTTGGGAAATTAGTTGATATGTGTCGGAAGAAATTAGTTCTACAAACAAGACAGTTTTAGCTATTAAAACGTTTAAATTGTAACAGGAAATGAACACAACGCAAGTGGCAACAGTGGAATAAGCGGGATAATGGACTCCACGGTGGTCTGTTCACAGAAGTTAATGCACTACGAGGTTTAAACGGCCCTCCGCTTCGCGTCGGGGCCGTTTTACAACCTCGACCGTGCAATAACTTCTGTGAACAGACCACCGTGTCGTCCATTATCCCTTACGTATTGCTCTCCTCACACACGTCTCCCCTGTCGGTCTATTTCAGGTGGGCTTGCCAGCTAAATCTGGAGTGGCTGGGGGCATCCTGTTGGTGGTACCCAACGTCATGGGCATCATGTGCTGGTCTCCACCTCTGGACAAGCTTGGCAACAGCGTACGCGGCATCCAGTTCTGCACGGTACGGGCACCGTCAGTCACAGTCACGACTCACTCAGCAGCAGTAGTTTGCTGCTGATAGCTCTGCGCATGTGACACCTAGTGGCTGCTGGAGGAGTTGCAGCAGCAGAGAATGTTGGTTAATAAAGCCACAACCATTCAAGAAAAAAATGTAAAAAATGTAATTAGTTTTAACACCAACAAAACCATCTTAAATATAATATAATGTTGTAATGCCTTTTGCACTGTACGCATGGCAAACCCAAACAAATTGAAATAGATCCCTTAAGCAAGCTCCAGGCGATGTATCAGGTGAGGGCCATTAAAGAGAAATACGCTTCAGAAGCGACAGCAGGGGGGTGGCCAGCGGCCTTCTCTCCTCTGTGATTTAAAGTGTACTTTTTGCCACATTTCAGGAGTGGGCAGAAAGCACAGTAGAAATATAGAGGCTTTGCTAGGCTGTTGATTTATGAGGGGGGGGGGGGGGTAAGTGAAACCATAAAGTGTGAGATGAGATTTGCACCAGTATATTTTCTGAGCTCTCCTCTCTCTCTTCCCATATTAAACCCTCAGCAGTTTATTCCCTCAGAAGTATCAGTTTAAAGCTGTTTAATCTAAATATGCCGTCAGAGTTCTCTGATCAACTTAAAGCATATGAGGACAAATCCTGAGATCTGTTTATAAGATATTCAGTAGGGTATTCTCTCACTAGTTTGCTGCTGTTGCTTCTGCTTATGTGGAAGCATCCTTGGAGAGAGCTATGATTAGATGAAGAATATAGGAATGGTGGAACTGGCAGACAGACTGCAGAAACACACACACACACACACACACACACACACACATCATCCTGAGCGCCTCCTCTCTGAATCTGTGGTTGGTCCTTGTGCGTCCCCAGGACCTGGTGCATCTCTGCAACTTCCACAATTACGACAACCTGAGGCACTTCGCCAAGAAGCTGGACCCACGCCGGGAGGGCGGCGACCAGAGAGTGAGTTTTGGTTTTGGTTTTGCACATCTCGGGCGCCTCTGTCCTTTTAACTCATCTTCCCTGTGCCCGCTCTGAATGTCCTGTTCGTGCCAACCAAATGACTGCTATGCCCAGCGCAAGGTGTGATTTTTTTTTTTTATGTTGACGTGCTGCCATGACAACCAAGAGATGAAGGACTCGAGCATGTTCAATGTGTGAGCTCCCAGCTCAGGATGGTTTTCCTTTGGTCAGCAATGTCAAGCTTTGCATGTCTAGTTTGGACGTTAATGCCCCCTTCTGGAGGCTTATATTATTGCAGCATTAATCTTTTTACATTAAACTGCTATGTCTCTTGCTTCCCGCTCACCCCAGTGCCTTTAACACACATGACACTTTGACATAAGCTCTCACTACAGCTGATCTCTCTCCACCGGTAACCCTCTCCCAACCCACTCTGTGCCTCACATTATCACATACGCTGCCAGAGACCACCTCAAGTGCATTACTTTTGCAGGTCTACAAAGTGCATTACTTTTGCAGGTCTTCTGTCCGGCTGTCTGTATTTCTTTCTTTCTTTCATTCTTTCTTTCTTTCTTTCTTTCTTTCTTTTATCTCTCTCTTTGTTAATTTGTTTTGTTTTGCTTGGTTTCGCTTTGACACACACATGAGCATACACGCTTTTAGTGTCAGTAGATCCAGACTAACGTGTCCTCCCCCCCCTCTTCGCTGCCCAACGCACTCAACCCCTCCCCTCCTCCCCCCAGCAGCCGATCTTCACACCCATGGATTACGAGAGCCTGCAGCAGGAGCTGGCTCTGAAAGAGTCCGTGTGGCGGAGGGTGTCTCCGCACGAGGCCGAGTGCCCCCGCTCCAGCACCGTCGTGTTCCGCATGGACGAGGCCGCCAGCAGCGGCGTTGCCACATCGGGTGCCAGCGGCGCACAGGCACCCGCACGCGAGACCAGAAGCGCCATCTAGAGGAGATGAGGCGTAGCGGACCTCCCTCCCCTTCCCCTTTCGACCCCTCCTTCTCCCTCTTCCCCCCTCGACTCAAGTCAACGCCACCCGCGCGCAACACCAGGAGCGCCATCTAGAGGAGAGAAATGAAGGTGGCTTAGCTGACGTTCCTCCCCTCTCCCATCTCAATCCCTCCCATCCCTCTCCCCCTGGAGCGGAGCACCATCTAGTGGAGAGAAGTGAGGATGGATTATGGATTACCCCCCCCCCCCCCCCCAACACTCAATGTGTGACACTAGGAGTGCCATCTAGTGGAGAGGAGTAGAAAAGTGGCACTCAGTGGCACTCTCCCTGAACTCAATGGTGCCTCAGAGGCCCTCACTGTGCTCATGTCTGTGTATCTGTTAACAGTATTTATTTACAAAGACAAATAGAGGAGTAACTGACCGATCCCCAGCCTGCCCATCAAACGCAAAAGGTCGGACAAGCGGCCGCCTTCAGCCTTCTAGCTAGCATAGTTTGCTAATCTCTGTTAATGTCCAAGTGATATTACATGGCACTGGATGGCCAGCTATTGGGAGACAAAGGGACATATTTTGCCCAGAAACCATTCATTGTGCTGTGGATGGTTATATTAAAGAATTCCGGTGTGATTTTGACCTAAACTGTGTTAAAACATGAACGTATGTCTCATAGCTCACCTCGGCTTGAAAATAATTCAGTGGAAATGCATGGATTCAGTTGCTTCCAGTAGCAGCAACTGGAATCCATGCAATTCCACAGAATTATTTTTGGAATCTGATCCCTTATCATACCTGTTCGTTCGTACTCGTCGCTCGACTTATCGTGACTAAATTCAAGATGGCGTTGAACGGTAAAATTCCTTAAGGTACTGTGTGTATAAATTGTCTTGTAAATAAACTACCAGTGCTTTTTCAAAGTTCTCAATGTCTCGTTTTAAATGTCAAGGCCCTCGGAAGTCTACCAATGAAGTATGGAGCTACTTTGAGCCTCGTAAATGGTGTAAAACAGTGATTTATTTGCATGGCTAGGCCGATGCCCGAGGCACCGCAACGAAACACTGTTGGTAGCATTGGCTAACTAGCGCCAGATTTCTCAGTGCAGGGGACAAGCCGAGGTGAGCTATGAGACATACGTTCACACTCGGTATCATGTTTCAACACACTTTAGGTCAATATCACACCGGAATTCTCCTTTAAGCTTAGACTAGAGGTAAGAGAGAGGTCACAAATCAACAGACAAAAGGGAGAAGCCTCATCTCTTGGTCATCATGCTAGCACCACAGATAGCATGCTTGGGCCTTGGGATCGGTCAATTGAGGAGTTATTGTGCGTGTGTGTGTGTGTGAGTGAGATCAGAGAGGTGTGGACACGATCTGTACCTTGAGGCCTTACCAGCATCTGATGACTGTTGAGTTTACTGCTTCCTGTTAGTCATCACCAGGGAATTTTAATTGAGCTGGTGCTGATATAAATGACTTTAATAAAAGGGTATTTTCATTTGAAATCACACCCAGGAAACTGATTACAATCAGGACTAGAAGTTCTCGCATACTGTGGCTGATGCCAGGCTGTTTAAGATTTGAAGATAAGTGCTGATACATAACAGCTTTTAATGTTACTTATCGACAGAGCTTCAGGCACAGAAGCTTCCCTTGCTTGAAGGCTTGTTAGAAATACTGGATATAACTAGATTTAGATTCAGCCTGTTTCACTTCTCCCTGGCTAGAGTAACTCACAGAAGGCAGAAGTGGTGAATCTCATGAAAAAATTGCATAGGATCCACACTTTTGTTGTTTTAGTGAAACATCACAATATTGCCATCAGTAGCACAACACAGAATGTCTTAACGCTGTACTGTATGTGAAATATAATGAGCCATATATATATATAATATAATATACAGTATATATATCTATGATGAGTGTTCTGCTAGGCTCACGACAAGTGTACCAAATCGGTTTAGAAGAGAGAATATAGTACTGATTCCTCCATACTTGAAGCTTCAGTTCTCCCTGCAGCTGAGACGAGGCAAGTGGCACGAACACCAAAGGCGGTGCCAAGAACCTTACCAGTGAGCCTACAAACCTGCGCTTTATGTATCTATATGTCTCAGTGTACATTGTTATCAACAGCAGTCCAGAGCTTTAGGTTAATCAGTGACTGTAGCAGCACCCGTACCAATACTCCTTCTTTTTTATTCACATTGTCACTTTGTTCTGAATTTGTAATGTAACTTAATGTTATTTCAAGATCATTGCCTGTTGGGTCTTTCGAAATCATGGAAAGGAACTTCAAATAGTGAAAGAGAGTGCTTTGCCAAAGTAGAGAATTGTTAGTAGCAAGGTGTGTGCTTGGGTGGAGACGGATGCCCAGGTAGCAGTTCATGTTTGTTTGTTTGCTTGTTTGTTTGTTGTTGTTTTTTTTGTCGATGTTTTTAATTTGTGAATTATGAATAATAATTGACTGTATTTCTGAACTGGCTGAAGTCCTGTTCAGTGAAATATATCTAAATTATTATGGATGATGTTAAATGTTAAAGTTGGGAAATTATTTGAAACATTGGCTGAAAGGCAGGGAATGAATGAATGATTGATTGAATAAGAAAACTACTCTAAGTAAAAGTGTTGTTGACTGCGTTGTTCATTATCCAACATTAGTTTGAAACATGTTTATTGTATTTTTTGTCATCAAAAGGGCAATGTAGAAATGTGAAATTAGCCTTCGTCAGCTTCACTGAATTTCATTCCTGCAGTTTTTCTGTCAACACAGCATCAGGAGTGTGTAACCATGGATTACGGATTCATCTTGTGAAAATCATGTTTGTTTGTTTGTTTCTTTGTTTTTGTTTTGATCATGTCTCGTAATTAGTTATGTTCTGGTAATAAACTCTGTCTAACTCCACTTTCCCTCCTGGTGGTACGAGTAGTGTGCTTTTCTTATTTCCTCTACACCGGAGTGCACATGTGCATGATTACTATGGTGTATACTGTATGTAGGTTTTTAAATCAGCATTATATTTTATATAATCATATTTTCATTTAATTATAACATAATTTAAATAAAAATGCATATGTTAGTAGTAGTTGATATGCAGGTGTTGTGGAATGTGATTGCTTTGCATGAGATTTCTAAGTAACAAGAAAAAAATCTGTTTTTCCATATAATCCCTCTAACCATTTTTTTTTTTCTGTCTGTTTTGAGTCAGCAGCAGTGCTGTTGGTTGTGTGTGATTTATGTGACCATGTCAGCTTCCTGACTTACATCTGACCAGCAATGCTTCCCGCCAGTCTTCTGTCATGGCATGTTATGTTGCCTAGAAGCTAATGCCTTTGATAACACCTTTCTTCCAGGTGCAGTACGACGACACAGGAGGCCAGTGCCCTTCCATTGTCTGTTCTTCCCCCTCAGTAATCAGACCCCACCTCTGTCAACCATGTTTATGGGCTTGTACGTAGCATAAACTGTTGCCTCTGTTCTCTCGCAGGTGAAGTCCGTCATCAACCTACTCTTTGCCGCCTACACCGGGGATGTGTCTGCTCTGAGGAGGTGAGCCAGGCCTTGTTTCATAGTGTCTGTTTACTCGTGCACAGCTAGCGGAGCCACACAGCTTCGTGTTAGAGCGTTTACCTTATAACACTATACCACACACCGTAGTGTTATAGAACGCCACATCGTATGGTTAGCCCAAAGCCCAAATTTTATTTTAAAAACCTTTCATTTTATTAAATTCACTGTAAAAACGATGAATATATGACATATTCAAATGCAGATTACAGTATGTTTTTTTAATCTCACGACACGTTAGTGTTAGCCCAAAGTCCAAAATATACTTACATTTTTTTTTTTTATTATTATTAAATTTGCCATACAAAAAATTACTATATGACATTCAAATACAGATATTTTACAATATGTTTTCTCCATAGTTTAAAAGCATGAGGCCTCTGACCTCTAATGTTGTCAAGGGTGGGTTTTGTAAAGGGTGGGTTGTGTAAAGGGTGGGTTGTGTAAATACAAGAGGTGTTGTAAAGAATGCTGTAAAGGACGTTATGGCGGTGGATTGTGCCTAGAGTCCTCAGCAGTGGGTTTTAATGAGGGTTTGAGTGTTTGGATAAAAGGCACTCCTCTCATTTGGTTTCTTCTTCTCTCTGTCTCTTTCTCTCTTTCTATTTTTTTCTCTGTCTATCTGTTCCCTTTCCCTCTGTCTCTCTCTTCTTTCTATCGATTTCTCTGTCTATCTGTCTCCCCCCCCCCCCCCCCCTCTCTATCTCAGGTTTGCGCTCTCATCCATGGACATGGAGCAGAGAGACTATGATTCCAGGACCGCACTTCATGTAGCTGCAGCTGAAGGTACTGACCCTTTTCTGATTTACCTTTATTTTATCAGATCATAATATACAGGTGGGTCTCAAAATAGAGTAACCCCCACCCCCCTAATTTAGTTCAAAAAGTGGATCTTTCATATATTCTAGATTCATTAGATATAAAGTGAAATATTTCAAGCCATTTTTTGGTGTAATCTTGATGATTACGGCTTACAGGTCATGAAAACCAAAAATGAATATCTCAAAATATTAGAATAAAGAGGTTATAATACAGAAATGTCGACCTTTTGAAAAGAAATGAACTAATCTGACTAATTTTACTAATCTAAAATAGTTCATTGTTCACCTGTACTCTATCCGTGACCTCAATTAATTTGTAATTAATTTGTAAATGATTTCAAGGACATGTAAGAGCTTGATTTTGCAGCAGTGATAAGTCATCCATTCTGTTGGAATCATAGTCCTAGTATCTATACAGTCCAGAAATGTTGCATTATAAAAAATAGTGTGAATCCTTTATTTTGCTTCACAAACTTCGCTTGATTTGTGGGGACGACGAGTGGACCGGGGTGTATTTGATATGTTCCAAACAGTAGTGGGGGTTTTGGGAGAGACTGAGGCAGGGCCCTTTCTCTCGCAGCTGGTGTGCGATCACCTTGTTACTTTCGTTACTTCCCATCCTCCAAAGATCCACGGCAAACCAGTGAGTGGGTCCGCAAAACATTTGTCAATATCCCGAATAGTCCTAACTTGTCAGCGCAGGAGGAAGAGCAGTTGATCGAAATTGCAAATGACGGCGGTCTTAAGAGTGTGTATAAGGAAACCTCTCTGGCGGGTTTTTGGATCAAGACCAAAGCAGAATATCCCGAGATAGCCGTAAAATCGCTGAAAACGTTTCCCACCACGTATCTATGCGAGGCCGGGTTTTCGGCAATGACTGCAACTAAGACCAAATTGCGCAATCGACTGGACATTTCAAACACATTGAGGGTCACTGTCTTCCATCTCCCCCAGATGGAACCTTCTTGTTGCAGGGAAATATATATATATATATTCGTAATGCACGTTTAGTTCCCATGTTTTGTTCCCACACAGATGTAGCTTCAAGTTGTTCAATATTCATAGTTCATATTGTTCAATTTTCACTTCTTCAAGTTCACGTTTTTCACATGTTTAAGAGATCGTTACCTTCACTGTTCATACATAACTGGAGCTAGTTCTTTTCAAGTAATGCATGCACAACACATATGGAACATGGAACCCCCGAACCCCCCCGCCGGTCCGTGAAAAAAAAAATAGGAATCAAACCGGTCCATGGTACATAAAATGTTGGGGACCCCTGCTGTAATCCATTATTGATTTCCACTGTCTTGTGCTTGTGTGTGTGTGTGTGTGTGTGTGTGTGTGTGTGTGTGTGTTTTAATCACAGGACATGCTGAAGTGGTCAGGTTTTTGCTCGAGGCCTGCAAAGTGAATCCTGTGCCCAAAGACAGGTGAGACTCCACAAAGCTAACACTTACACTCAAAGCTAACACTTACACTCAAAGCTAACACTTACACTCAAAACCTAACACTTACACTCAAAGCTAATCTTAACATTCAAACCTGACCCTAACATTCAAACCTAACCCTAACACTCAAACCTAGCCCTAACACTCAAAGCTAATCGTAACAGTCAAAGCTAACACTAACACTCCAAGCCAACCGTAACACTCAAAGCCAACCCTAACCCTCAAATGTAACCCTTATAGGGAAAGTGGAATAAAGCATTATCTCCAATATTCCAATATGTGGTTTAATGTTCTGCGTTTCTCACTAGTGGTTCACTTTGACACTAAAAGTATTATTCTATGTATGAAGTATGATGACTCTGTATGATATCTGTACTGTCCCTGTGTATATCTGTGTGTGACTATGTATTTAGAGATAAGCGGAAATATTATGACTGCAGTGTTTCACTGTTCTGCATGGCAGCGTCAGTAAAGTAGCTATCTGCTCCGGATTGCCAGGTAGCCACTAATCAGTCTGATTCAGTGTAGTCCATGTGAGATGAGATGACCAACGCCATCTCCCGTCACACTCAGCCAACCCTAACACTCTTAGCTAACCCTAACACTCAAAGATACACTAATACTCAAATGTAACCCTTATACTCAAATTAACCCTAACATTCAAACCCTAGAACTCAGAGCTAACACTCAAAGTCAGTTTCTTCACTCAAAGCTAACCCTGAAACTTAGACCTAACACTTACACTCAACGCTAACCCTTACACTCAAAGCTAACCCTAATCCTCAAAGCTAACCCATATACTGAAGGCTAACCCATAAACTAACCTTAAACTCAAATATAGCCTTAACACTGAAAGCTAACTCTTAGATTCAAAGTAACACTCAAAGTAACCCTAACACTCAAATATAACCCTAACACTCAAAGAGTAGAATAGACTTTATTGTTATGTCAGACATAATTGTATGAAAAAAGTAACCCTAATACTCAAAGCTAATCCTAACGCTCAAATCTAACATTACTCTAAGCTAACCCTAACATTCAAAGTAACCCTTACACTGAAATACCTGGCCCACGCTTGACATGGGAAAAATGGCAATTCATCCTTTGTGGGCAAGCAAAACATCTAGTCAACTTTGAGTCAAAATTGCCTTCAAACTGTAAAGAGGTAAAATCCATAGGGTCCACCCAGAGTCATAGAAAGAAAGAGTTGCGACACTCTTTGATGTCGCCGCCACGCAATCAAAAGTTCCAAAAAAACTTTGCTGAATGGCAATATCGCAGGAGGGTGGGATGTAGTTCTGGATGTCGGATGGCGTTATCAATTGAATCATTGACTATTGACCGAGTGATTTTCAGTTCCAAAACTCATAATCTGGAAACTGGCCTTTTCCACGGTCTCTTATGGGAGTGTCACCACTTTGTTTTCTCTGACGCTCTGGGTCCACCTATTGAGGGATTTGCCCAAATACAATCCTGCTTGCTTTTGTTTATGTAAAGCACATTGAATGACCTCTGTGTATGAAATGCGCTATATAAATAAACTTGACTTGACTTGACTTGACAATCCAAGGCACAGCTGAACGGGTAACCTAATGTAAAAGATCTAGATAAAGCTTTAGATAAAAACAGCCATACAGTATGCATGCATATGCAGCAGTATAACTCTTACATACGAACAGTAACAGATGGTCTACCTTTAGATAAAAACAGTCATGTTATGCACTGTACGTAGATGTAGTATTGGCTTGGCCTGATCACCTGTCTCGCCTTCCCTCCAATCCACAGGTGGGGCAACACGCCCATGGACGAAGCTGTGCACTTTGGTCACCATGACGTCGTAACGATTCTGCAGGAATACTGTACCCAGTATAGTCCTCCGGAGCCCACGGCAGACAAGGAGACAGCCGAGAAGAACCTGGACGGGTTGCTGTAGAAACACTTGCCCATAACCCTCTGCCACCCCAAGCCCAACCCCCTGACTATTTAAGGCGTTTGTGTTTGTATCTGAGTGTGTGTGTGTGTGTGTGTGTGTGTGTGTGTGTGTGTGTGCGTTTGTCTGTGCGAGTGTCTGCATGAGAGTGCAGCTCAAGGGGGTATTCCAAGTACGTTTAGTGATAAACCTGGGTAACTTAACTCAGAGTAAGTGGTAAACCTCCTACAACAAGGGTATGGTATTGTTTTGTTAGGAGAATGAAGCTATACAGCTCTTCTATTAGGAGGTTTACCACCTACTCTGTGTTAACTAACCCTTGTCACTAAACCTCGTACTTGGAATACTCCCCTGGTCATCTCACTGGTAGTGTAGCAGTGGATGGTTCGTCATTGAACGTTGAAACTTTGTACAAGTTACTGTATTTTTAAGACGAAGAAGAAGAAGAAGACGAAGAAGAAGAAAAAACTAAATATTTTATAGCTGTGTTTGTTTACCTGTTCATGGTGTGGTTGTGATATTTTCTCGCTTGGCATTTTTTGTTTGTTTTTGGTTTGTTTATTTGTTTGTTTGTATTTGCTTTGTTTAGTACTGCACACTCCCTAATTCCCAGATAGTGGAGGATTGTGGGACAGATCTTGCACTAGGCCAGCGCTGGTTAATGGTCAGTTCCCTTGTCATTTCCTATCTATGTCGTAGTGTTCTCTCATTGTGACCACTGTTTGGAACATTGACTCCACACAAAGCGTACGTACTCACTTTCCTCTCTGTAATAGTGAAAACATATTTAAGGTATATAAATATATGTGTATAAATATATGAAGATATAAATTTGTATATTAATGTACTGTTAAGATGTCACAAAAAAAAATCTACTTTAGCGCCCTCTAGAATCCTTCTAGAGCCGCAGTGAGAGGATCTAATATAAACAGATTTAATGTGAAGTAAGCGAGTCTTTGGGCAGCTTGTGTTTCGTAGTTAGTGTACAGTACAGGAGGAGCTACTCTGCTGAAGGAGCCGCCTATGTTTCACCAGTCTAAACTCTGAGGGGAAGTTATCGTTCGGCTTATCTATTAGCTTAATATCGGTCCAAGTAGATAGATAGTAATATCGCAACTCTCTTGCCTTTCTTTTTTTTTCAGCATCCAAACTACAAAATGAAAGTGATTGTTTGAAGATATTTGCACTTTGTCGTTGTTGTTGTTGTTTATTAAGGTGGATGTGTGTAAGTGTAAGGGGCAGTGAAAGCAAAGAATGTGTGTCCCCTTTGCCAGAGGCTGAATGGTTGCAAAATCTCATGCTGACTAAATATGTCAGTGGCCACCAGAGGAAAACAAAAACACTAAATTGCACATCCTTTGCACCACACTGCTTTGAGTAAGAGGCCGTGGCTATAAAGGCCTTATTGAATGCGAAGCTCAAGTTGTAATTTATTTACCAACAGCCGTTACAGTTTCAGAGGAACTATTTAGAAGCCATGCGTTAAAACAATTGGGTGTGATTTCCTATGATTTAGTTGGAGTAGAAAGCAGTTACGGAGACGCATAAAGAATGTTGGAAGAAAAAAATTAAACCAAATGCCGACCTTACAACTCAGTTTTATTGCAGCTTGAAAGACAGAAATAGACATATATCATAAAGTGTCAAATAACAAAATAATACAGGACACAAATAGACTTTGCTGGAAGCATTACTCAATATTAAAGTGCACAGGCCGAGTTGCATCCAAATTCTTAATTATTCGATGATTATCGTGTTATTTCCCCAGTAGGCCAGACACATACAGCAGACTACACTGTTAATGAAGCTACAGTAGTAGAGCAGGTAGATAAATGCACACTGAATGTTTTCACTGTACAAAGTAACTAAGATGTACAAATACACACACGCTCATCACCAGACAGATTCTCTTGTCCTGCTGTAAATCTTGTGATGGAGTAACTGTTGACAATTATGTTTGTGTAAAATGATGTGAGTGTGTGTGTTTTAACGTTTTTGTTTTAAGTGTTACGTTAAGACGAATACGATAGGTGTGGTGTGATAGCGGTGAACAATATACAGACATTGCGAGCAACATGACATTGGGGAAAATATCAGAATACTAGCAAATATCACTTTGGTAGGTCCATGGTACTTCAGTGAATATAGCATTATTAGAGTGAGTTTTAATCCTCATATCCTGGTTTTGAGCTTATTCTATTAAAACTATCGGACTGCATGGAGACCCCCAATGCACTATTATTTAATTGGCTAGATGCAAGTGATGCCTCGTCGGGAACGGATCTGAATGTACTGCAGCAATGTTCCAGTTTCCTGTTTTCTTCCCACCCTTCCACGTTTAGCTTCCTGTGCTTAATTATGGATGTGTGAACTTGTCGCAGGCTTTTTGAAATTATTTATTTCACTGACAAATACAAAATAAAAGGTTTAAAAAACAAAAATCATGGCCTGACTAATTATTGGTTCCTTTTTTTTATGGTGGAAGGAAGACAGAGTAGAAACAACTAAAAGGGCACACAAGTTTACAGGTATAAATTGAGATAAACTCAGTCCTTTTTATCAGAGTGTGCATACAGAAGAGTCGACAGGACGCGTGTGTTCACCTGGGGAAAGGCACCTGGTCGGCAAGAACAGACCAGTGGCTCTGCATAGCTCTAGCAGCTGAAGGAAACGGTCAGTTCGAGTCCGAGCACCACTGGGGAAGTTGTGAGAGAAGCGGTCAGAGGTCACTGATTCCTGTAGTCTGCTCTTGCCACTACGGGGAAGTGAGGGTGTAAAAGATGGAACAGTGTTGTGATGTGATGGGGACGTCTTCCTCTCAACCTCACTGCACCTCCATCTTGCAATCATCGTCAATGTAATCTGCTTGGAAATTTTGTTTCTGGGAGGGGGGGGGGGGGGGGGTGCCACAAAGAAAGACGTCAAAAACAAGCACAGGGTGTATGCGCAGGTCTTGAAAAGTAAGGACTTAATTGCGGTTTTTAAAGACCCGGAAAAAACTTCCACTCAAATATCTATTTGAGTGGAAGTCTTGGGGGAAGGTTTACTCATAGATTATACAAATTAAAAAGGTGATCATACACCAAAACGATTATCGAAGAAAAAACACACACAATCCAGTTACAAAACTAAAACTAGAGGTCTGAGTAATGTAATGTAGTTGCAAAAGGTTATGAGTTCGGCAAAAATGTGGAATTTATATGGGAAAAGGGAGACTCATTAATGTTTGCTGTTAAGGTCTTACCCATGTTGTTATAATATTTTATCTTTAGACTTTGCAAGACTTTGCACTTTGCCCATCATTCAAATTAAGGCCCTATGAGTCCCTGACTATCGTCAGTAGCCACATTTACATGGACATGGATGGGTTTTTTGTCATTCCAATTAAACTATCCTGATTCGTGCCGTCTTTAGAATTTTTGATCAGAATTGACGTTGTTGCCTACTTTTCTTTGAGAGGATACAGCAGGCAATCTGATTGACCGTATACATGGATGTTCAATCGGAATAGGAAATGACTACATACACTACCTCTTTCATTCTGATCGGATCAGGCCTTTTTATTCCGATTGAGGTGTTTATATGAGAATTTTTATTCAGATTGAGCTGTTATTCTGTTTCTAATCGGATTAAAAGTGTCCATGTAAACGTGGCTAGTAGTGTCTGCAAGTCCGCTATGTCTTGCTGAACATCCTATGCAACACACTCTACTCGTAACATGGGACACTAATTTCTCTGACTTCACAAGTGGATTTTACGTAATCAAAACTGGAAACATGTGAGGAGGACGTATCCATACCTGCATCTCCTCAATCAGCGGAGTCAAATCGGGCGGCTAGATCAGATAAGAAGAGAGGAAAGCAAAAAACAGTTGAAGAAATACATCAGTATTGAAGTTCAGTAAACATCTCACAATCATACATATTGACAGATGCAGTAGTAATTCCGAGCAAAGGCCTCCTCTGAATTGTAGCTTGAATGTTATTCTACTTTCTGTAAGTCACTTTGGATAAAAGCGTCTCTAAATGGAGACGTACATCTACAAAGTGCTTTGAGTGGCGAGACATTGTGGTGTCAAATCGAAATTAAATAATACAAACTCAAAAAGAAGTCCGCACAGCGTTGATGTATACTGCAGATGATGGCTTTAATGCACTCCGGAGCATTGGTTAGTGAAGAAAGCAAGTAAGTAAGTGTGTTAACATCCTCTGGCCGTTGTCCAGCTTTTATACCCCTTCAAGTCATCCCAGACAGCACCCACTCAAGCTTTCCCACCACCTGTGTTTACAGATAACTGACAAAGTACTCCGCCTTTGCCCTCTCATCCTGTTATTTCTACATTCTTTAGGTTTTGCTTACATTTTCTGGCGCCAACCCTTATTTACGACATTTTCTGCCAGGTCTTCCTTTGCCACACTTAAACCAGTCTTCTTTTCCCACACACTGAACATACTACAGAATTCAGTTTCACAAAACAATGATATTACACAGAATAAAGATACTACATAAAAGATATATGAACTAAAGGATATATAAAACCCACGACAACATGGGCACCACCGAGTGACACTGGGGCCACTGTGGCACTGGACGAATCAGTTCCTCTGTGGACTTCACGTGGTGGTGGATAGCAGAGGATGGAGAAAATGTGGCGAGGGAAAAGAACAGCAGCAGAACCTACCATATTTCGCTCCCACTCGCCAAACACCTCTGGAGATAACGGCATCATGCTCTCCTGCAGCTGGGAGGGGTGACTAGGGAGAGGGAGGAAGAGCAGGTCTGTCAGAGAGAGAGTGTCTGTGTGTGTGTGTCTGTGTGTGTGTGTGTGTGCTATTAAAGGAGAATTCCAGTGTGATATTGACCTAAAGTGTATTGAAACATGATACCGAGTGTGAACGTATGTCTCATAGCCCATCTCGGCTTGTCCCCTGCACTCCAAAATCTGGCGCTAGTTAGCTGATGCTACCAACAGCTTTTTCAATAGTGGTGCTTCGGCATCGGGCTAGCCATGCAAATAAATCACTGTTTTACACCCATTTACGAGGCTCAATATATCTCCACACTTCATTGGTAGACTTCCGAGGGCCCTGACATTTAAAACGAGACATTGAGAACTTTGAAAAAGCACTGGTAGTTTACTTACAAGACGATTTATACAGACAGTATCTTCACAAAGTTCAGCGTTTGCAGCCATCTTGAATTTAGTCACGATAAGTCAAGCGACGAGTAAGAATGAACAGCTATGATAAGGGATCAGATTCCAAAAATAATTCAGTGGAAATGCATGGATTCCAGTTTCTTCCAGTAGCAGCAACTGGAATCCATGCATTTCCACGAATTCTTTATCCTTTAACACTACAGTACACAGTACAGTGCACTCCCTACAGCAACTTGGAGTGACCATGCAATGAAGAAAAATGGGTGTGTGCAGAGGGAGGGACACATTATTTATTGTAAGTTACAGTGAAGCTGTATTGGGGTTTATTTGGAGAGAGGGAGGAGGTTGAGAATGTATTCTTGCAATATTTGTTTTTATTATGTATTTAAGCTGCTCTTCTATTGCAGCAGTGTTTATCTTGGGAGTGAGGCAGGACATTTTCATTTAGTGCTCTTTCTATTCACCGTTTTGGCTTCCCACTTTCAGGTCTAGATGACCTTATCTGAGACGTGGGTGTATTCAACATTTGGAATGCTTCATCTTAAAATCTTCTGTAATCTCCCATCTTGGTTTGTTTTTTTCCAGGTTCACTTTTGGGCAGAGAGGTCTAAGCAGCCAAGCAGAAGCTAGAGGCCACATTTCTGACATGCATGGGCATGTCACAGTGTGTAGTGTGCTCTGCCATGTGAAGTAAATGAATAATCCAAACTAAAAACAACTTCGGTCCTAGGGTCTATTTATGGATGATGAAAATTCAAATCGTTTGGAAGCAAAAATATGTTAATCGGAGGAGTTAAACCATTTTTTGCATTAACGACTAAATGGCTTATAGTGAAAACGCAAGGGCCATGGGGCCACGTCAAAACAAATCACAATTTTTTATACTACTGACAAGCTTCAGAATAGCATTACACTTTGGTGATAGTGTGGAGAGGGTTCCTACAGACAAATGGAAGCATTGTACACTAGTGTACAGAGAGGTTATAATATGGACTGTTTATGAAGTCAGTCCATCTTGCCTCATCTTCCAGTCGCCGCCATCTTAACTTAATGCCACTAACGGTCGACATATTTTTGCTCCCATTTTGAGTTTATCATGCATAAATAGAGTCTAGGTTGTGTGTGTGTGTGTGTGTTGTGGATCACAGAGAAAGTACTTACACTTCAGACACTGAGATGAGCTCCGTCCTGATGTAGCCTTCCAGTGGACTCTTCACGTTCATGGGCTCTGGCTCTGAGACAGACACATACACAACAACGAGAGAGAGAAAGAAAGAGAGAGAGAGAGAG
Organism: Alosa sapidissima; assembly: GCF_018492685.1. Taxonomy (NCBI): domain Eukaryota; kingdom Metazoa; phylum Chordata; class Actinopteri; order Clupeiformes; family Clupeidae; genus Alosa; species Alosa sapidissima. The sequence continues at coordinate 9,259,892 of NC_055979.1, read as the reverse complement.
AGAAATAGTCTTCAGCCTTTCATAGTATCTCTCACACGTTTGTTTCATAACATTCCCAGTGCTATGCTGGAGTCCCTACTCTGGCCTCAAGTGGACAGAGACAGCAGGAGGGTAGAGGGCTTACTGTCTTTAGGCTTGGTGTAGTACTTCTTGAAGGCGGTGTCCTTGGGGATGTCGGGGTAGAGGTAACGCAGGGGGTTCTCCGGAATATTCTCTGCGGCCATCACGCGGTAGTTTCGGATGATGTCCGGAAGGGTGACAGCCTGCAGCTCCTTCTTAGTATAGGGCTCCACAGAGCGCACCTGGGGCTCATCTACAGCCAGGCAAACACACACACACACACACACACACACACAGAGAGAATACGTTTTAAACATTTTACATCCATTAACACATAGCACCTAATTTCCTGTGTATTAGCCGCATTGTGTATAAGCCACAGGCAGTGTTGGGGAAGTTACTTTTAAAAAGTAGTGTTTGCTCGTTACTCGTTACTTCTCAAAAAAGTAACCCGTTACTTTACTTAGTTACCCTCTATGGAAAGTAACTTTTTACGTTACTCGTTACTTTTACGTTACTTTTATGTTGCTCGACTTTGGTCAGAACCCAATATCTGTTCCTAAATGTGTAGGCCTACATAAAGTGCTACTATGGAGGACAACAGGTATTTCTTTTGTGCTCTCTATTATAAAAAATGCCACAAACAGAGCACTTGACAAGAAAACATTGGGCTTATAGGCTTCAACACCACCACTAAAGCTCTATGAAACAATATCAAATAACATAGTCTCGATACATCTTAATTAGGCATATAGGTGAACACAAATATACTATATGAGTCCTTATTTTATAGCCTTATACTCTTTCATTAAACAGGCGCTCCTCCAAAGCTAGTGCAAATTGTATCAGTAGGCTGGCAGTTGAGTTACCGGCAGTGGACAAAATCAGGGCACAGTGTAGGCTAAAAATAACACTTACATTCCTCCCCTTAGTTTCGAGTAACGTGAATACCGCCATCCCTCAGAAGTTACCGTTGGCTGAGTCTCGCTTGCTATGATTGCTCTTCGTTGCCACCTGCCTCTGTCACGTTCCATGTGGAGCTATGATTGCACTTCATGCTACCAGCCTCGGTCACGTAGGCTGCCGTAGGCTGGCGTAACATTGCGCCGATATGAAAAAAGTAACTACGTTACGTTACCAAATTTTCAGTAGTAGCGCGTTACATTACTTTTTACTCTAAAAAGTAGTTACGTTACTGTAACTCTGTCACAACCCGGTCCAGAAGCCTCGTTTCCTAGCCTGTGACTTGAGATGCCTTTGCTGCTCCGGTCCGGGTTTTCCTTCTGCCTTGGCTTTTGGTTGACTGACAAGGGAGGCGTCCAATCACCTGTGTTTGCTCTGCTACACCTGCCACTCTCCTCGTCAGCCATGCCATGCCATGCCATGTGGAACACTCTTTGCCAGATCGTCACGTCTTTCAGTGTGGATTCTTGCGTTGTCTCGTGTTCTTGCTGGATTTACTGTTTTTTGACCAAGGATTGTTTTTGGACTTTGATTTTGCCTGAACCTTTTTGGAAACTTTTGCTTGGACTTTGCTTGCTCTTTGTTACCGACCTCTGCCTGTTCTAACACGTGAGTCTTGCCTAGCCGCTTTGCTTAACTGCCTGCGGCCTACCTGTGTACCGAACTCTGCCTGTTTTTTGCCACTCTGGAGATCTGCTTGAGCCCTGCCTGTACTGCTGCCTGTGCTTTTTTCGCCTACTAAGTTGACTCTGCCTACCAAGTGGTTTTGCCTGGCTGCCTATTTTTGTGTTCTTCAACATTAAAACCTAATTAACCTTTAATCAGCTTCTGAGTCTGCTTTTGGTTCCACAGTCCCTTACCTGGCCTCACCGGCCCTGACAAACTCGTTACTTTGTAACACGTTACACACACAACACTGGCCACAGGACAGTGTTTTATGCAAGTTAAAAGAAACAAAACCATATTAATACCATACTAACTGCCCCCGTGTATTAACCTCATAGCTGAAAACAATTTTCAAAATCAATGTATACGCCGCGGCTAATAGTTGGGAAATTACGGTAAGCACCTAATGGCTTGACTTCATACTCCTATTTCCATCTACGATACAGCACTTGCACGAGGTTGGTGGCTGCAGCATCTAACAGTAGCAGCTCAAGCAGATCTAGTTCGCCAAGACCAACCATACTACCACACTTATAAACAAAGCTTATAAACACCTGAGAGCTTTTCCTGTCTGAGATGTCATTATGTTTAGTACTGGTCTTGTGTGTCATATTTATGCGTGTGCACACGATACAGCACTTGAGAAAACCTGCAGGACAAAAACAACTCTCTGGCATTGGCACTTTCAGGACTTTGTACAAATACCAGTTCAAGATGGATGGATGTGATGTATAACACGTCTCCCAGAAAACAGTTACCACTAGATCCTCATGTCCAGAAGACATGCACACCTGTTGACTTACTCTACTGCCTCAGTTGCCCTCTATAAATAGTATTTGCCAGGTGCAACGGCCTCAACATTGTCAGAGTGTGTGTGTGTGTGTGTGTGTGTGTGTGTGTGTGTGTGTGTGTGTGTGTGTACATGGACACTTGTTTTAATTCCAAGCTGTTGAAATATCAGCCACTTGCTGACACCATCATAAACCTGGGGTTTCAATGCAAACGTATCGTTCTTGTGTTTGGGAGTCTTGGACATGTGCACAAACCTGTTTTACGTGGACGAAGCAAGTGCCAAATGCAAAAAGGCTAGCCAAATACTGCTCCATTTCTGCAATAATAGGTTGTGTATTCAACGACGATGCCATGTTTACCCATAAACATTAGTGAAGCAAGGATGAATAGCACTAAGTATTCTGTTTTGGATCAGACTTGTCTAACAAGAAACTGTGTGTTTCTTGAATTTCCCCTGGGGATCAATAAAGTATCTATCTATCTATCTATCTATCTATCTATCTATCTATCTATCTATCTATCTAAACCTGTAACATACTTCTATCAATGTGTGTCAATTCTTTCCCTTAAGTGTTAAGATCCACATAAAAGCATTAAAGTGTTTTTTTGTGGTGTGTGTAGTCCTCACAATTGGCAGAATGTTCCTCCCAGTTTAAGGTGGTGTGGGTGTGTGTGTATGTGTGTGTGTGTGTGTGTGTTACCGTTGGTGCCCAGCTCTACCCAGCTGAAGGTGATGGCTCCGTCCCGGTTGCTCTCACTGAAGCGAAGCAGAAAGGTGCCCTGGGCCCTGTTATTTAGCAGGACCTTCCCACGATCCTTACTCACAAAACCCATGATGCATCTGCACACCGCCGAGGAGAGGGACGGAGGGAGAATATGAGAGGAGGACAAACAGAGAGACAAAGAGAGAATATAAGAGAGAGTTCACAAGATTTTGGGAGATATGTGACTTGAATGACTATCTCAAGAAGATAAAACCCATATTTAATCTCATCGCATTGCATCACTTACTAGAAACGCAGACGATTCGAAATTGTGTTTTTCTGACTTGTTGAAAATATTGGTTACGTTTTGCACAAAGCTGTAATGGAAATTCAGCTTGTGTATAAGTGTGTGTTGAGCTGTTAAAACACAGGGAAACGTTCTGAGCAATGTTGCTGGGCAATGTTCCTAAGTATGGTGGTTCTGGCATGTTTCCATTGATATTGACCACCATTTTCTTTTAAATAATGACTTCAATCATCAGTAGGCAAATTTTCATGATCATCTAATCAGAACACATGGACCAGGTTATGCGGTTGCCCAGCAACGTTGCTCAAAAAGCTGCCACATGTATACCGGTAATCACCATTATGTATAGTATGTGTACACTGCATCCTGACCAGTTTATTTACAGCTATGTATAGATTTCTAATTTAGTGTCATGAGCAGTGTGCCTACCCATCATTCCACAGGGACAGCAGGTGTCTCTTGATGAGGTCCAGAATAGCATCAATCCACAGCCAAAAGGTGAAGTTCCGCTCACTGCCTCCCTGTCAGAGAGAGAAAAAAAAAAGGGGGGGGGGGGGCTTATTGCGTCTGTCACTGCCGCCTTATCAGGGAATAAAAGAGGATGGTGTGTGTGTGCGTGTGTGCGTATGTGTGTGTGTGCGTGAGTGAATGAGCCGTAACTCACCCTGCAGAATTTATTCCAGGACACAGTAGCCTCTGAATCCTGCGCTGCCTTGGGCCCTGAGAGAAAACCGTATGATTGGACAGCGTCATAGAACAGCAACTACACTCCGTTCTAAGTGTGTAAAACACACTAATCTCACTCTAAATGTGTAACAACACACTGATAATCTAACTTGTAACAAAACATTGATCATGTAAGGGATAATGTATTGTCCGCCGGTAATTGTCAGCAAATAAGTCCCGACAGGGAGAACAGAACTGAGGTTTTGCTTCGACCTGAAGGGACTTATTTTCTGATAATTTCCGGCGGACAATACTTTATCCCGCTTATTACACGGCTACTTGCCAAAACGAGAAAAGAAACCTAACACAATGGGTCTTTACAATTATTTTTTGTTTCGTGTCTTCTGCTGACAAAATAAATAGTTCTCCACACAGATAGAACTTGACAGTTTCAGGTGTTGCGTGGCAACGTCTTACTAGCTTACTTTCCCTTTCAATGAAATTCCATTGCAATAAGCGAACAGACGTCTTGCGGAGGGATATGAAAGACGTTAATCAACCCGTTGCCATTGACAGCGGTGATTATACACTTTGCCGGTGATTTATGTAGATTTAACATTGGGCCTTCCCAACGTTCGGGCCTTTCATGTGAATGGAACTTTCTGCAGCACTCTGAAGAGCCGTGTAATAAATATTATTATTTCAGGTGCTATTTCCACTGTAAACCTATTGCTAATCCTTACCCTACTCATAAACACAGTCGTGTTCTTCACTGTAAGCAGTGTAGTAGTGTTCTTCATTGCTCCTTCAACAGAACACTGGCACTGTCATTTCACATATAAGCTAATCAACATCTATTATACATACTTTATTTGCAAACAACAGCAATGATAGAGGATTATTAAATATTATATAGACTCAGTCACACAAAGTCCAACAACACTAATAGAGCGCATGTGTATGGCAGGCAACAATAACACACACACACACAGAGTGTGTTAATGTGTGTATGTACATGTACTGTATATGTAAGTGTCTATACAAATTAACATCTATAATTAGTTACACCTTCTGTAACAGTTTGTAGTGCAAGTATTGGATAGCTCTAAGTCTCTTGCTGTTAGTCGCTTTGGATAAAAGCATCTGCCAAATGAATACATGCAAATGTAAACCCCCCATGGAGCTGAATTGCAAACGGCCGTGGCTAAATGTCGACCCGAACTCAAGCAGGTTGGAAACACGATCCATCATACATGACGCTGCTCGAGTCCTGCAAGCCACCAACCTGTGTCTGGCACTTACACTACCCACATATCAGTGACAAGCCTTCAGAATGTGTGTGTGTGTGTGGGTGTGTGTGTGTGTATTATGTTTGTACACCAAATGTGAGTGTGTGTTAGTCTTTATGTGGGTATGTGTATGCATAAATATGTGTTTTAAGGAGCGTCAATGTAGCATGTTTTGATATTTCAATGTAGCTTGTTTTGATATTTCAATGGGGCTTGTTTTGATATTTCAATGTGGCTTGTTTTGATATTTCAATGTGGCTTGTTTTGATATTTCAATGGGGCTTGTTTTGATATTTCAATGTGGCTTGTTTTGATATTTCAATGTGGCTTGTTTTGATATTTCAATGTAGGCTTGTTGTTGTAGTTGATGTTGTAGTTGTAGTTGATGTTGTAGTTGTTGTTGTTGTTGTTGTTGTTGTTGTGGTGACTGACCCAGAAGCTTTTCCCCCAGCATGTTGAGCTGTTCCCCATTGAGTCCCCGCTTGGTGACGGAGGAGAACTGCCAACTGAGGACCTCCGAGAGCTGACTCCACGTGGCCTGTGGCGGCTTCATGAAAAACAGCATGTTCTATAGATGCGCGCACACACACACACACACACACACACGCGCACACATAGGCACACGCACACACACACACAGCAACACACACACGCACACACAGAGGGATCATAGAGGGATGTCTTTTTTGGGTAAGTGGTTTTGGTATCATGTTGAAATTAATTTCAAGTGCGTGTGTGCGTGCGTGCGTGCGTGCGTGTACCTGGGGTTCGGTGGTCAGCATGTTGTACCACATGACGGAGGCCCAACCACTGGGCAGCTGGCACACGTTGGAGATGACCACTACAGGCAGGGAGCTGGCCTACAGCCCACAGACAGAGAGAGCGAGGGAGTGAGAGATGCAGAGAGAGAGAGGAGGGGAGGGAGTTTTTGTGAAAAGGGAGTTAGACGGGGGGAGTGAAACCAAATGCAATCCCAATTCAGGGTACAGGTGGAAAAAAAATGAAATCAAATTGAATGGATGGGTTTGCCCCATTGTGTGTGGGTACGCGAAGTCTCACAGCTCTACCTCCAGTTTGATGACCTGTCCGCCATGACAGAGTTCTGCCTCGAAGTTAAAGATGTGGAGCTCCTCGGTCACGATCAGGGGCCCCTACCACAGAAACACACACAGTCATACACAACAATCACACGGCATCACACACAGTCATCGCGAAACCCCCTCTCACACACAGAACGATGCAGTCTCACGCGGTCCAACGCCATCAAACACAGGCATACATTGTTTTCATGGTTGGCTAGAGCAGTGTTTCTCAAAGTGTGGTCCGGGGACCACTGGTGGTCCGCAAGCTTTCCCAAGTGGTCCGCGAGCAGACGTGGTAAAATATGATATAGATGAGTTGTTTGCAATATTGAACCAACTTGTATGTAAATCCAAACAGTTCTGCAACACTGTCTATGTAAGATATGCCAGTTTAAATCATATGAATCCTCTGACACAATAAGCAAAGTGAAAATACAATAAGCAAGGTGGTTCAGTGAGTAGGCCTATTGTGCTGATATACTGTTGAAGTAGGTCTAATCTATTTTTTTTTAGCTAGGTGGTCCATGCATTTTTTATTGGTTAAGTGGTCCTCCATCTGAAAAGGTTTGAGAAACACTGGGCTAGAGCACTGATTTATCACTATATGCTTGAGTCACTTTCCGAGATTCATTACTGGTAGATGTCCCAGGGAATGAAACATTCATCCTGTCATTATTCGTCCTGTTTAGTTCACGCCACTCCAGTTTAGTTCACACCCTAGCCTGTATATGCTCCCATTGAGTGACATTATAAAAAAGGATAACATCTCTTTCCACCTCTATGCAGATGACTCTCAGCTGTACTTGCCTCTAAAATCTAGGGACTCCATACAATCTCTCCTGGTCTGTCTTGAAGACATCAGAATTTGGATGGCTAACAACTTCCTCCAGCTAAATAGCGACAAGACAAAAGTCATCATTTTTGGTCCTCCCAAGGCAAGATGCACTGTAGTGCAAAATTTAGGTCACCTCACCCCATTTATCAAACCCTATGCCAGAAACCTGGGCGTCATCCTCGACTCCGAACTCTGCTTTGACGAACAGATTAGCTCTAAAATAATTTTTATCAGCTCAGAACAATCTGATAAATTTTATTCCTATCCCACAATGACCTTGTAAAAGTTATCCATGCCTTTATTACATCACGGCTGGATTATTGCAATTCCCTCTACCTTGGCCTCCCCCAGTCCTCACTTAGACGTTTGCAGCTGGTCCAAAATGCAGCTGCGCGTCTTCTAACTGGCACCAGTAGGCGTGAACATATCACCCCTATTCTGGTCTCTTTGCACTGGCTCCCAGTTGTTTTTAGGATTCAGTTTAAAGTTTTATTATTTGTTTTTAAGGCACTTAATGGGCAGGCCCCAACCTACATCACCGACCTTGTTCAGCCCTACTCAGTTCAAAGGTCCCTGAGAACCTCAGACAAAGGGCTTCTGCATGTGCCCCGCTCACGGCTCAAACAGAGGGGTGATAGAGCCTTTGCAGTTGCTGCTCCACGTCTTTGGAACCAGCTCCCCCTGGATATTAGATCTGCTCCCTCCATTTCTGCCTTCAAATCCAGGCTAAAAACCCACCTTTACTCCATGGCCTTCCTTGTTCCCTAACCCTGTACTTCTGCTCATCATATGTATGTCTGTGTTGTGTGCCCTGATATTGAAGGTTTCCTTTTAATTATGTTTTTAATGTTCTTATGACTATTGGTCCTTAGGACTATTGGTTTTTCTGTATTATCTGTCTTAGTCTTTATCTTAGTTGTCTGCTGTACAGCACTTTGGTCAGTTTATGCTGTGTTTAAATGTGCACTAAACAGCATTGGTCCAGTTCCATTACCTAGTGCTAAACAGCATTGGTCCAGTGCCATTACCTAGTGCTAAACAGCATTGGTCCAGTTCCATTACCTAGTGCTAAACAGCATTGGTCCAGTGCCATTACCTAGTGCTAAACAGCATTGGTCCAGTTCCATTACCTAGTGCTAAACAGCATTGGTCCAGTTCCATTACCTAGTGCTAAACAGCATTGGTCCAGTTCCATATTGGACAAAACATACTTTACTCTGCTACACCTCTACATGTTTGAGATATTTACACTTCTACATCTGTGAGAGATTGTTTGAATGTCAGCACACCAGAAACCAGTTTATCAGGTTAAGAAATAGTAAGCTGTAATGGCAGTAAGACAATGCAAGATGTGGACTACTGTGAAATTTGTAGACAACACTAATCTGTAGGGGTGTGTGGAGGAGTATGTATGTATGTATGTATGTGTGTGTACGTGTGTGTACGTGTGTGTACGTGTGTGTACGTGTGTGTACGTGTGTGTACGTGTGTGTACGTGTGTGTACGTGTGTGTCACTTTCCAAGTAACTCATTGTGGTTAAGGCTCCAGCCAACACGGATCTTCACTAATGCAGTTACATGAACATTACAACATTTCTGTGTGTGTGTGTGTGTGTGTGTGTGTGTGTGTGTGTGTGTGTGTGTGTGTGTGTGTGTGTGTGTGTGTGTGTCCAAAGCGTGTGTACGTGTGTACTCTAGCCACTTTCCAAGAACCTCATTGTGGTTAAAGCTCCAGCCCTGAGCTCTGTCAATACAAATCTCCACTAATGTAGTTACAGGAGCATTAACACACTTCAATCGAGCGTGCTTGCTGTGCTCACACTGCAAGGTGACCAATAAACATTTCTGATGTGCCATAAATCTAAACGGAATCTTAAGTCAGTTCAGTTGGCTTGGATTACATCTCTGGGCTAAAATCACAGTGCATTAGTTATTTATTTATGTTTTGCTTTTTGATATGTACTTGATATGTATATATGCTTATTGATATGTATGGATATGTATGTACTGTATGCTTTTTAAGATCTATGGATATGTATATATGCTTGTTGAGGAGCTTTCCTCTTAGCATCACGGCAATTGGAGCTGATGCATCTCCAACTCCTCAATGTCCTTGTCATTGTTTTGTGCTGACTGTTTGTGATCAATAAACAATAAGTATAAATAATAGTGCAAAAATGGCAGTGCCTGAATCGCAGTATGTGCCCAGCTTAACAGAGACGTGAATACAGGAAAAGCCCTTACGTCGTTGGTTCTGCCTTGCACCTTCTGCTCCTTGAGTTGCTGTTGGGGGCAGAGAAAGAAACATCAGTCAGTGCCATACTCTCTCCAGTCTACTCAGGTCCAGACAGCTGTTGTTAGTTTACTGTCCACAACTCATGTCTCATATTGCTTCCCGTGCTCTACTGAAAGATCATTATATTGTGTGTGTGTTTTTTTTTTTTTTTCACAACATGACACGAGTCCTCTTAATGCCCACAGACTTAATATTAGGTTGTGAATGTTTGTCTATGTGTTAGCTGTTTTGTTTATTTTTATGTCTTGGTGTCACGGGTACGCTGGGGACCACGTATATTTCTTAGTATTCTGTGTCTTTACACAACACCCCAGACAGAGTAGATTTAATCATTTCCTGGGGCCTGTACTACGAAGGGAGCTTAACCTACCCAGATGTAACCCAGGGTTACTTTGTTAAACCGGGGTTGACAAAACCTGGTTATCTTAAGTGGTGTTAATCGGTACTACGACGCTGATTATGAAGTTGATTTGTTGAGCCGGGGTTAACCTTATTGGAGTTTGTGCGCGTTCACATAAAATGGGCGGGTTGCAGCGCAAATCACCACTTTCAGTGATGACGCGTTCACCTTATTTTACGGATGAGGAATGCACAATTATTATGACAAGTTATGAGGGATTAAAACCCACTCTACGACAAAAATCAAATACGTCGGCAGTGAACAAAGCAAGGCAAGGCTGTTGGCAACGTATTGCAGATCGGGTAGCCTAAATGCCTAAAAGTAAAGTTTTATTTCCACATGTTCTTCAAATACGGAGGATTAATAGCTTGCGGAATGTATTTAATGAGTTGAAATAATTAAATTGCCTATTTTGAGTTCATAGAAATGCCTACAGATGCAACACAATTTAGAAGTGGGCATATAGATTACAGTAATAAGGATAATTGAATGTTTAAGTAGCCCCATTGACTGATTTAGTGTATTGTATGCCTAATCCTGTGAACATTTCAGATGCAACACCATTGCCAAACGCACATGGCAGCAGGTGAAAATGAAACACAAACACATTATTCAGAATAGTGGTTTATATAGTCATAGCTTGCATTAATATTTCTTAATTATGAAAACATGTAGGCCTAGTATGCTTATAGCCTTCACTTGGCCTCTGTTTTACAGCTAACAAGAAAAAGGTGTCTTTGAACACTACTGTAAGGCACCAGAGTGTTTTACAGTAGCAGAGGAGTTGGCCATCGCAAATAATAGCGGAAGGCCGATTATGGAGGGTCCAATGTCGTATGGATCATCCGGGTACGCTGACATGTCTCGGGAGAAATTGTTAGCGGAGGGGTGGTATTTATAAAGGGTGTGGTTAATGGAAACCTCGGGTTAACCAAGAACATAACCTGCTCGGAGCAGGTTTGAGATGCAGCGTAAATTGCCATGGCAGCATACCTCGGTTAAAACCTATCCACCTTTCGTAGTACGGGTTAATCGGGAAGTTACGCCACACGTGATCAAGTTACTCTCGAAGTTACCCAGATAAGCCAGTAACCCCGCTTCGTAGTACAGGCCCCTGATCTCCCTGCAGAGGGTTTTCCCTGGAGAAGTCAGTAATGCTTAGCTCATCAGCCAAATGCATCAGAATAGGACGCTATGCTGGGCTTCTGTTGAGGAGGAAGTGTGGTGTAATCTAGTAGAATAGTGTACTTTGTACAGTGTGTCAACAGCAACACACAGAAAACAAACACACACACACACCCAAAAGTACAAATAACAGAAAAAACGACTCTGAATTCCCATCAGAACCCTCATGCCTTGCTTAATTACGTATCTAAAATATCTATTGTTCAGTTTTCTTTACCAGATGGCGAAATTCGGCCGTCATGCCGTTGGACTCCTCCATGTTCATGACTTTCATGTTGGTGCCCAAGATATTAAATTTGCGACATCTGCAAAAAAACAGGGTCACAAAGGTCATTTGTTGCTATTTGCTATTGCTATTCACTACACATGCTGATGACTGCTCGCTCTCTCTCTCTCTCTCTCTCGTAAGGCCTCAAACAGACGGAATGCTATGCTGGTATGTTAATGCTGCAGAACGCGCACACACACACACACACACACACACACACACACACACACACACACACACACACACACACACACACACACACACACACACACACACACACACACACACACACACTGCTAGAGATCAAATGTCTACTGCTGATGGCGCTATTTAAAGATGTACCATGGAATTGCATTGAAAGAATGTGGACATGAGGACTTACCCCTTCCTCTTCTCCGTCACGCTCCTGTGAAGAGATAAAGCCGCATGAGTGAGTGAGTGAGTGAGAGTGTGAGTGAGTGAGTAAGTGAGTGAGTGAGTAAGTGAGTGAGTGAGTGAGTGAGTGAGTGAGGCACCGTAGAGTATGAGCAGCTCACGCACTCTGCATCGCTCCTCTAAACCTAAAGGGACGTCAACCTCGAACACCTTTCGTCAACAAAAAAACTACACAAAAGTCTGCAAACTGTAGCTCCCTTTACATGCAATTTCAATGAATACGATTGCCAAAAACAGTGACGTTTCAAGCCTTATGCTCTTCATCAGACTTCATCGGTGTACAGTATGAGCAGGTTTTTCTGCATCGCTTTTCCCTATGGCAACCCAACCTCTATCATCATGACAATTGACCCAAAACAACCCTGCTTATCCTTGAAGAGCTCTGTCCGTCTGCCGTCTGCCATCACAACTAGGCTACTCTACAGAGCTCTGTCCTGAAAAACTCACTTGTCAAAGAAGACCTTCACTTTGACGGTGTGGTTCAACTCCTGGAGTTTGGCCAACAGTCTGGGGAAAAAAAAACAGACACACACACACACACACACACACACAGACGCACACACACACGTGCACACACACGTGCACACACGCACGCCGCACACACAGACACATGAAAGACTGGTTTTAAGAAGGCTGGTTTAGCAGATGTATAGATCAGCATTGATGTGCCTACCTGACCTAGACACGCACGCACACACACACACACCTGAAAGGCTTGTTTAACAGATATCAGGTAACAGATAACAGGGATCAGCTCTGGTGCGCCTACCTGAGCTTGACTGTGAACTGCACTCCAGTCTTCAGCACCATGGGCTTCTGCGGGTGCGTGGGCATGCACGGCTGCCTCTCCACTACCATGGAACTGCCAAACACAAACACACACAGTATGTTGTTACTGGCAAATGTCCAAGTCACAGAGAAAAAACACCAATGGACCAACACAGATACAGAGAGAAAGAGAGAGAGACTTTGACAATTTCATTCACTAAAGTATCACTTGAAATTATTCATTTAAATGAAATGAAATTATTTAATTTAATTTGGTTTACTTGGATTTGATTTGGCAGGCAGAGAGCAAGAGCGGATACAGAAGAGTACTGCATTCCAACTCCACAAGGGATAGATTCAACAAAAGTAAAGTCAAATAACCCTCATCCCACTCTGACCTTCGGTTTGAAAGGGACAAGAGAGAGAACGAGCCCAGTATAGACCCTCCACTGTCTGGACTTGACTGGCAGAACGACTCACTGACAAGGGCAAGGAGCAGACTGACTGACTGACCGGCTGGCTTACTCACTTGACGATGAGTTTCTTGAAGAGATTCATTGTCCTCTCGTCCAGCGAGGTCTTGCTCTGGGTGATGGGGTCAGAGTCGTACGTGCACTTCTGTTCCAGTTCAAGAAGCTTCCTTAGCTGCTGGCGTACCTGAAGGAGACACTCAGCCACCACCGTGAACCTGGACACACACACACACACACACACACACACACACACACACACACACACACACAGGCTTTTACAAAGGCTAGCTCTTAGCAACACGAGCCAATTGTCCTGGTATGTTGTTGTTAATGCACAGAGATACGATCATCAAAAGTGACGGGGTAATTTCCAGCACTCGAGCGATTCTTTTCACAACTAGAAATGACGCATGAATCCTGAACTAAACTGGAGCCACAAGGCGCTTTGAAACACCTGTTAACCACACAGGATGTGGTCATCTGCTGTGAAATGACTGTAAGGACCATCCTCACTTCAATTTAAACTGCTGTCATTTCAACAGAGCTAAGTTGAAACAGGGAGGCTCTGATTTAGCCTTCATTTACAGGTCATACATTTTAAACACATAAAACATTTTCATATTATCCTAATTAATCATCCACTCAACAGAATTTCCAATTCCATCTAAAGTTTTCACAAACAGGACCAGAGTTGACCATCATGACCCTTCAATGTAAAGCAAGGGCAAAGATCCTTGATTACTAATTTGGGTGCCAGGATAAAGTGCTACATTATGCACATTGTTGTTGTTTTTGACACGGAGGAGAACTCAACTGCCCAAACAAGACCAGTGTTGGATGGAGGAGTTCTCAGTTACCCAAAAAGTTCTGAGTGCTCAGCTACCCAAAGGACCAGAGTTCTGAGTGCTCAGCTACCCAAAGGACCAGAGTTCTATGTGCTCAGCTACCCAAAGAGTTCTGAGTGCTCAGCTACCCAAAGGACCAGAGTTCTAAGTGCTCAGCTATCCAAAGGACCAGAGTTCTGACCTGAGCACACACAAGGGAGAGCTCACCAGCCCAAAAGGGACCAGATTACTCTGACCATATCAGACAAACAGGACAAAGCTTAGCTGTTCAAAATTGTCCGTCATGACGGTTTGAAGGGCAGTAGTGACCTCACCAGTTCTGCAGCTGGTCCAGACACACGTTGGGCGGCCCGCCGATGCTGGCCGTCTGCTGGCGCCGTCGCCAGTCGGGCAGCTCCATGGAGATGAGCTCGTGCTCAATCTGCTCGGCCAAGTTTAGCACACCCGCCATCTGACTCAACACCTCCTACAGGAGAGAGCACACATATGGATTTACCCACATGGAAAGATTAACTACTACTACACACATAATTATGGCTTTATCCACATGGAAAGATTAACAGCTACTAGTACTACACTATGTAGCAGTATCTGTAGCAGCTGTAGAAATCATAACAGCATTAGTAACTAATTATTTATTTTTTATTAGTATTACTTAATTAATTATTATAGTAGCTAATTTAGATATTCTTACATAACCTTTTTGTGTATTCAAGGTAATTCAACATGACTTCATCAGATAAGGTATTGGTGCTGGAGTAACCGGTCATAGTGTAATGTATATTAATCTATCTGTTCCCCCGGTTCTTGCTGCACCAGCATAATGAATGGGGAACGTTCACCCTGCAAAGCACTGCTTCGCTAGCTAGCGTGCATTTGTTCATTAAGTTCTTTAAGTAACAGGTTCAGGTGTGTGTGTGTGTGTGTGTGTGTGTGTGTGTGTGTGTGTGTGTGTGTGTGTGTGTGTGCTCACCTTCCTCTTGTTGTTCAGGTTCATGAAGAGGCCGTAGATGTGCAGATTGAGCCGCTTCAGGTCCTCTTTCTGAGGAGCGGTGTTTCCTTCTTCTGTAAAGGTCAGAGGTCAAAGAGAGTTCTGATGACTAATGCACTGTAAGGCAGCACAGCATCGGGAAGCATGACCTCACTATCTGTCTATGCATTCTGCATGCGTCATGTGGAACTTGTGGAGTCGTGTCCAGGCTTTTTGTCTCTCTTACTAGGTGATGACAGATATATTTCTTCCTTCAGATGTCACAGGTCAGGAAATTGTTTTCAAAGGACACTGTCTGTGGGATGGATCTGGTGATCGATAAGGTGGGGATCACATGGAGTGATGGAATTTAGGCGACTGCTGAGAAGGGGGAAAGTGAGGGGGGGAGTGCGTGTGTCTCTGTTAATCGCCTTTCTCTATTGAGGCAGGACGTTTCTTTCCACTGTACAGAAATAAGTAGTTAACATCACTTACATCACTACGGTCTGAGTGTACTGTCACGCTTCGCTGCTGCTGCTTGGGTACCACCCCACCCCCTACCCCCCCCGCCCACCCCCCCAGCATGGCTGGCTTCGGAGTCTTTCATCCACCAGGCCCCTCTCACCTCGACATGATAAATCCTTCTTCTTGAAATCGTAGTCATCCTGCAGGTCCTCCAGGTTTTTGATGTTCGTTTCTGTCTCCTACGAACAAGTAAATAAGTCCCTTCAGGACGAAGCAAGATCCTAACGCTGTGCGTCGGGGTCCGGCTCGCCCTGTCAGGACTTATTTTCCTGATAATGACCAGCGTTCCATTCATTATACATAGCTTACATAATTCCTCCTTTAGCTCATTACTATAAGATACTATATGATACTATATGAAGACATCCTAAATTGTGTAGATTGAATTACTGCCAAAACATTACTTATTAGTAATAATGACAATGAATTGTCACAAAGAAAAGCTTTTCATTAGTGAAATGTACATACTGTATCATGTCATATCAAATCATATCAATGTGCATATATCTCCTGCTGATAAGGATCTAGTGCCATAAATCTCCAGCCTATAGGATAAGGATGCAGTGGCGTTACGTCATCAGACCACTTATTCTCCCGGAGTTTCCCACTTATCTCGCTTGTTACCCTGAAATAGGGGAACTAAACAGCATTACTTTTTAAACACTTTTAAACTATTGCCCTTTAATAATTTTATGTACTATTACCTTGTGTTTTCTTTTTTATCCTTTACTTTTTTGACTATTGCCCTTCTGTTTGCTTATGTAAAGCACATTGAATAACCTCTGTGTATGAAATGCGGACTTGACTTGACTTGACTTGACTATGTGTTTAACTGTTTGGCAGTCTGAACGACACTTGCATCACTGTGGGGTTAATGACCTGATTATATAGCATACCTGCACCCGGTTCTTGATGTCCTTGACTTTGTTGTCGAGCTCCTTGTGTTTCTCCAGCACCATGTCAGTCTGTGAACTTGGTTGTGTTTTCTTAAAGGCATGAAGGAAAAAACAAATAGATGTTTTCAAAAGTATGCGAATTGGAACAGTCTTAATGTGCATATTAAGATATGGCGCCTCAAAGGCCTACGCACACGGCCGGCGACGTGACGGCGATTTATGGCAGGCAACAGGCAAAGTGGAATAGAATCTATTGAAGTGAATGGTGCAAAGCACACAGCAAGTGGAACGACAGGGCGACCGTCGCCGCCGCTCGACCCTTTTCTATTTTTCAGGGCGATTTCGATACGTCATAATAGAAAACAGCTGTCTGGCCACTGAATCGATGGGTGATCGCGTCGCCAGCCGTGTGTAGTAAAGCGATTACAGAATTCCACCTTTGTGTTTGACTGTCCTATCGCCCGCCGTGTGCGGTGGGCTTAATGTGCATACTAAGATATGGAGCCTTAATGTGCATACTACATACCTGCCAACTGTTAGCTTTCAAAAAACGGGAGATTGTTTTTCTTGTGTGTGTGGGGGGGGGGGGGGGGGGGGGGGTTGTATATTTAACATGTTTCATACACTCTTTGCAACACTGCATTTCGGTTGTTGCTTTTACCTTACCGAAACAGATACGCATGCCAGTTATTTATCCACCACATCCAAAACTCCAAAGCTGCTGTCAGATTATATGTTCCGAGGACACAAGTTTCCTATGTGTATCAACAAATTACGGGAGTTTTCAGGGAGAAATAACAAAACGGGAGGGCGCCGGGAGATGACCTTGAAATACGGAAGAAACCTGGGAAAAACAGGAGTGTTGGCAGGTATGGCATACTAAGATATGGATCCTTAATGTCACCCTACAGCTTGCCACGCACCAGAGACAAAACAGTTTGTCACCACACACACGGGTGTGCAGCAATGTCATCGATGACCATAATCTTAATTGCCGTTGGGAAAAGGGGTCGGTGTTCGCGTGCGGGCCATAACAGATAACAGTGGAGGCTCAGAAATGGACTATATGCCACGGAAGCGCTAGTGGTCAGGGCCTGGTGGACTCTATAGACGTGACCGTAAAGAAGGCTGTGACGCACAGTAGGGCTGCAACGATTAAGAGATTAGTTATTGACTATTATCTGATTGTGGCTTCTTAAACTTGAATATTTTCAGCTTTATTTACTCCTCTATGACAGTGAACTAAATATTGTTGGTGCGTGGACAAAACAAGGCATTTGAGGACATAATCTTGGGCTTTGGGAAACAATGATCGAAATGTTTTTACCATTTTCTCGCATTTTGTCGATCAAACAACTAATCGAGAAAATAGTCGGCAGATTAATCGACTATGAAAATAATCTTTAGTTGCAGTTCTAACGTACGGGGGAAAAGGAAAACGACAGTACAGGGCCGTACCTCTGTTTGCTCTGCATTGATGATGATGTGTCTTTCCTCTTTGAGGCTGCGGCTAATGATCACTGCCATGTTAACAGGATCATCCTCAAAACGAGCCTGGTGGGGGTGAGGGGCGAAATGCACACACACATGCACACACGCGCACACACACACAGATTAACAATTCTGATAATATACTGTAAATAGGTTAGACACTATGAGGACACACACACACACACACACACACACACACAGAAACTGTGCAGTGGTCATACCTGTAGATTGCGCTTGATTTTGCGGATGTTGTGTTGAGACAAGAAGTCCTTCTCCAGGGCGAAGCGGTCGTACTGATCATCGAGTTGATGTAGGAGGTCGTGAAAGCGCAGCGTCGCACAGGAAGCATTGTCCACATTGGCTGCATAATCCCTTCAGATGTTCACAAGCATAAACATCATTCAGATGTTCACAACATGATATTTTCGATGACTGGTCTAAAATCACCAATCCAAAGATCTAAACTAGCCATGAAATCAAGGGATTGGTTGTACTACAGAACAGCAAGGCCAGAAAAACATGTTCTGGCTTATATAACTATTGTACCTTTTGAGTACACAGGTTAGGATAGGGAAGCACATGTGTATACCCAAATAACCCAATAGAAAACATTTGCACTATCCGAATGATAAATAGATTATCTTAAGTGAGGCTATACAGTGCAGGTAAGGCAGACATGTCATCAGTACATACTGTATATACCGGATTTATCATGTCACCCATAGAACAATAAAATAATTCTGTAATTTTGTAAAAAAAAAGAAAGAAAGAAAGAAAGAAAGAAAAGAAGGAGCATTAACAAGTAACCCAGAGAAAAGTAGGAAAAGTAGAAGAACCCAGAGTCAGTTAACCATATAAAATAATTTAAGCAGGTGATGTGTGAGAGAACATCTCTGTGTTGCTCACCAGTCGTGGCTCTCGATCCAGGTGCTCAGGTATTGCCGCACTGCCATTGGAAAGGTGTCATCGTACAGCTGGTCCACCTGCTCCAGGTATTTGGGGTCGAGCTGCTGCAACCTTAGCCACTGGGCCATCTCTGCAACTAGTCTGGTCTACCACTTCCACTGAACTGGAAAGCAATGACCACCATTGAGTCTGCATCATTGGAGCTCACAACTGACAAACACTACAAATGTTTAAACACACTGGGTAAGTGCATGACAGTGTTAACAGGTATATCAGTTGCTACAACATGCACACCTGCGCGCGCGCGCGCACACACACACACACACACACACACACACACACACACACACAGGGTAAATCTCTCTCTCTCTCTCTCTCTCTCTTTCTGTCTGTCATCAAATACTGATGAATTCTGATGATGTTCACTGCTTTCATTGAGTCTTTTACCTTTTTGCATGATCATATGCTGGTTTGAGATCACAAAAGCACACACTCAGGAAAATATGAATCAACACCAGCAAACTGCTAGACATCGATCATCTGTCTCTGTCTCTCTTTCTCTCTCTCTCAATAGAAAGATCTTAATATCTTCAGGACAAAGAAGGTCTAAGTATGTAACTATTTGAAGTATATAGTAGGTATTTTTGACTCTGGGTAGATCCATATCTGGGGTGTGGAATAGGCTGATATTGTAAAATTGTAAAAACAACATCCTAATAATGGTAGCCTGCCAAGACCAACAACCCGGACATCAACGATTTCTGACAGGCTCCAAACAACCTTGCTCGTTATCTCATTGCCAAGTTCTCCTACAAAAGCAGCTAACCAACAACATACTTA
The DNA here is from genome assembly GCF_018492685.1 of Alosa sapidissima. Taxonomy (NCBI): domain Eukaryota; kingdom Metazoa; phylum Chordata; class Actinopteri; order Clupeiformes; family Clupeidae; genus Alosa; species Alosa sapidissima. The sequence goes on along the minus strand of NC_055979.1, from coordinate 9,240,230 downwards.
AAATCTATTCTATCCCATAGTGCGAGTACTGTACTTGCAGGAGGAAGTAAAACATTTGGAAATAGGAAATGGAGGAAATAGAAACATTTGTTTTGTCCTCGCGTGTACGTGTTTATGTGTTCTACTTCGAGGGAAGGGGGCCGTTTACGCCCACTCTTGAACCTCCCGTGTTATGACTTGTACTGTAACTTACTGAAATGTTAATGTTTGTCGTTCCACAACCTCTACAGACTAACAAATAGCCTAAAATAAAATGCATGCGTTTCCAACAGATAAATGTAATATTTTAAGCTAGATATCAGTGCAACGAATATGCTGTTAGTTGACTAGTTGTATTAGTAGTAAAGTTAACGATCACGATAAAATTGTGATATGCGCGTGGTGAACATGGATAGCCACTAACGTTAACGTTACCTTTAAATAACATTATGCAATACATGTCAAAGACATTGTTTGTTAACGCCGTCGTCACGCCTTTTAGTGTCATGTTTACTTGTGAAATATATACATTTCCTAATTAAAATCACATCAACCTTGAGTGATTGCTTAGTCTCTACGTTTTCTCTGAGTGGGCCTAGTTTTGGACAGTATCATGGTGGTGCTGCTTACATGCGATTGTTTGTTAGCAGTATGTATGTAGCAACAACTTCCTGTTCACAATGAAGAATTTTGCTCAGAAAATGTAAACAAAATCGTTTCACTCACCTTGTTTATCAGTTAGATAAACGATGGACGGTCTCCGTATATTGCTTTATCGCTCAGGCTATACTTCTCAGAAAGCAAATATGCTCTCCATTGCCAGAGTGATCAATGAGTAGACATTTCCTATTCGACCCAAGGGTAGGCTACTGTCACTACAGAAGAAAGCGTCTTGTCCGCAGTAGGCTACTGCCATGACGTGTTGATGACAAGAGCATGGGCCAATCAAGAACCATTTGTTGTAGAGGGTGGGCTTTGAATTCATGACGAACGTCACATGTTCGTTTACAAGAAACTGAAACTCTAGGATAGCTTTTCAACTGAGCGGACTTGCTGGAAATGACTAAACGTCCTGGGGCCTGTACTACGAAGCGGGGTTACTGGCTTATCTGGGTAACTTCGAGAGTAGGCTAACTTGATCACGTGTGGCGTAACCTCCCGATTAACGCTTACTACGAAAGGTGGATAGGTTTTAACCGAGGTATGCTGCCATGGCAATTTACGCTGCATCTCAAACCTGCTCCGACCAGGTTATGTTCTTGGTTAACCCGAGGTTTCTGTTAACCACACCCTTTATAAGTAGGCCTACCACCCCTCCACTAACAATTTCTCCCGAGACATGTCGGCGTACCTGGATGATCCATACGACATTGGAGCGCAAATCGTGAGGCACTCTCTTCGAAGGGCGAGGGGTTTTAGAGACCGCCAGGGGAAAAAAAATAAAATAAAAAATATATATATATATAAAAATCACCATTTTAACAAACTTGTTGAATTGAATGTCATATTAGCCTACTGTACCCTGCACATAAAGGCTACACATTTCCACAGCACCAGAATCCGACCGAATGCCTCCCTCAACCCCCTCCATAATCGGCCTTCCACTATTATTTGCGATGGCCAACTCCTCTGCTGTAAAACACTCTGGTGCCTTTCCTCCTAGTGTTCGAAGACACCTGTTGTTAGCTGTAAAACAGAGGCCAAGTGAAGGCTATAAGCTAGGCCTACATGTTTTCATAATTAAGAAATATTAATGCAATCTATAACTATATAAACCTACTATTCTGAATAATGTTTTTGTGTATCATTTTCACCTGCTGCCATGTGCGTTTGGCAATGGTGTTGCATCTGAAATGTTCACAGGATTAGGCACACTAAATTAGTCAATGGGGGCTACTTAAACATTCAATTATCCTTATTACTGTAATCTATATGTCCACTTCTGAATTGGGTTGCATCTGTAGGCCTTTCTATGAACTCAAAATAGGCTATTTAATTATTTCAACTCATTTCAGACATTCCGCAAGCTACTAATCCTCCGTAACACATATTTGAAGAACATGTACAAGTAAAACTGTACTTTTAGGCATTTAGGCTACCCGATCTGCAATACGTTGCCAACAGCCTTGCTTTGCTCACTGCCGACGTATTTGATTTTTGTCGTAGAGTGGGTTTTAATTCCTCATAACTTGTCATAATAATTGTGCATTCCTCATCCATAAAATAAGGTGATCGTCATTGAAAGTGGTGACTTGCGCTGCAACCCGCCCCTTTTATGTGAACGCGCACAAACTCCAATTAGGTTAACCCCGGCTCAACAAATCAACTTCATAATCAGCGTCGTAGTACCGATTAACACCACTTAAGATAACCAGGTTGTGTCAACCCTGGTTTAACAAAGTATCCCTGGGTTACATCTGGGTAGGTTAAGCTCCCTTCGTAGTACAGGCCCCTGATCAGAGCTGTAGATAATTAGACAGTCTAGTTTGCTTGTTCTGGTGTTTGGTTTATTGTTTTTACCTAATTTAATTTAGGCTAAGTATTAATTATTATGACCCTGAAATTGTGAATTTACATGTTTTGAAACGTGTTGCTTGTATCAAATTCAAAATGAAATAGTCAAATTTGTCATTGTCAACATTTGATATGTTTTCTGTGTCCTTTTTGCAGCTAAATATGAGTTTATGAGATTTGCAGATTATTACATTTTGTTTTTATTTGCATTTTGCACAACGTCCCAACTTTTTCTGATTGGGGGTTGTATTGTGCACATGCTGAATATCTGGCTACAGCAGAATAACATGTTTAGAACTAACCTTTTAACCTCTTTGTATTGACTTCTCATCACTGTAGTGATACAATTTGACATTTGATCTATCCATTAGTTTAACTAGGCTAAGCCTAGTCCTGTATAATTTTTTTTTTTTTTTTTTTTTTTTGTCATTTCGATAGGCTTACTGTATTCAATTGATCTGTTTGTTTATTTTGGCTAGCCTGGGTGGGTCTGATCTTGAGATGGCGTCCTGAGGAAGCCACCAGAGGGACAAAAGGTGGAAATCTATATCCACTAGATGTCAGCATTGTCCCAGTCTCGGATACTCTGCAGGTTGCGATTATTATCAATACTTTAGTGCAGGGCGATATAGCAAAAAAAGGTGTTTGGAACATTTCATATAGATTTTTGCAAATTATGTTTCTTCACTTCTTCAGACCCTATAGTTTGCAAAACTACCTGTTTCCAATTGTTTCCCGGACTGCACAGGTCCAAAATCCAAGATGGCGGATATATCACCAAAAATTGCAAATAATCGCCTTTTTAAACATTTTAAATGGATATACGTTAGGTATTATCATTATATACATACATTTTCTAATAAAATTGAATGACTTAGGTAATAAATATGACCATGGGTGACATGAGATGTCATGATTATCAACCAGTGATGGGTGTAACCACCATTATGCTATTTATTGGCATACCCGGAAAAACACATTGACTGATTTAAAAGTTTCCTTCACATAACCTAATAATCATTTGAATTAAAGTAATGTTCTGCACTCACCCCAATAGATTAGAGTAGATTAGATTCAACTTTATTGTCATTGCAGAATACAAGTATGAAGACAACGAAATGTGGTTTGCATCTAACCAGAAGTGCAAAAAAGGAGAAAAGTGCAATGTGATATACAAAGTATAGACAGGTGGTGCATAGACAGGTCAAGAAATATAGTGCAGTGTAGACAGTAGTATACAGTTGATTTATATAAAGTAGAGAGGTTTAGAGTAATATAAATATGTGCAGTGTATTAGCAGTTACCTTATAAGAGCAGAATAAATATGGCTATGTAATGTGAACAATGTATGAACAACATACATTGGGGGGGGGGGGATCTGCCTCCTTGTTGTCCCTGTCAAGGTTGCCATGGTCGTGGACACCTCAACAGGCACAGGCAAGGAGGCATTGGACAGGAGTGGTGGGGGGGGGGGGCTTAGTTGGCTGGTTGTCACTGGGATGGAGAGCTAGACTTCAGCTGCAGGAAAGAAGCTTCCTCTGAACCTGCTGTGCGCCTTATGCAAGCATCGCTTGCCCTGAATGGCCTCAATGGAGGCCAAATGTGTGTGTCAGCTCCTCAAAACATGGTTTTCAAACAGCTAAAGCCCTTCGGTGGAACATGTTTAAAACTCTAAAACCCAACCAGGGAGTGGAAAAACTCGGGAAAGGGAAATCCCATCCCTATGATTGCCCTACCATCGCCTATTGCTGTCCCCATGCTCGGATTTCTGCCCGCGCAGCCTAGCGACCCACTATTTGCCCGATGACAACTCCTAATTCCTATGGACAATTCATCCCCTACACTGGACTATTTGAACTTAACTCTAAATAGGATTCATGCATTATCATACTGGTTATGTAACCATCCAACCACTTTGTAACATATACCTCAGGTGGCTCTAAATACCATGTTCTATTCTCTGTATATAGATCTTACTGTCCTGTAACTGACCCCAGGCAGATTTGTCAGGCCCTTGAGTCGTGGATCTGCTTGAGGTTTCATCCTATATGTTTCTCCCATTCTTGGGAGTTTTTGCTCGCCCCTGTTACTCATGGGCTCTGTCTGAATGTTTAACACTGTGTAAAGCGCCTTGAGACATGTGTAATGTTTTAATGCTCTATAACTGAAATTAAATCGAAATTCTGAGAGCACACAGGCAAGCAAATGTTTGGGCACAAGATACAGTGCCTGCTCCAAAGATTCTTGACTCACTATCACTGGGATGGAGACAAATTGTTGATGGGCAATGGGCTCCTGTTCTGTCAAAACTTCCACCAGCACCAGAGGCTGTTGTGGAACTTGTGAAGTGTTGTTGTCTTGCCAGCCAATGCAGTATAAGGTGTTCATGCAAGAGTAACAACTTACCATTCACGCAACTTTGCAGGTGTGAAGGCTCTGAGGAGATGTACACCAATATTAAAAAGACAGTGACAGTGGTGAGGATAAATACTTGAGTGACAATGACAATGTTTTGTTGAACTCTTCAATAATGAAACAAGATGCAGATTTTTCTCTCTTTTTTTCATTTTTTCTCCAAATTTTTTGGCAAATGATGCAATACATATTTTGAAAATAGTCTGTATCTCACTTGTCTACCTTATTAGGTGTATATTTATCAAAAAGTTGACCACTTTAAGCCTTTATATTATTTTTCCGCATATATTGTCCGCCATCTTGAATTTTGGCACTGAAAATGAAGAAAAAAATTGGAAACAGGTTGTTTTGTATTCAATGGGGTCCTAGCAAGTAAAAAAACACCAATTGCAAAAATCTATATGAATCGTTCCTAAAATAACACAATTCCCCATACTACTTGGCCTTCCATCAACAATAAGCTTTATTTGTATAACACCTTTCATACACAAAATGCAGCTCAAAGTGCTTTACATTTGGAGCATTGATAAAAGTGAGTTAACTAAAAGCTCTCATACAGGTATGTTTCAGGTCGTCTAAATGTTTACAGAATTTGCCTTTTTCATGTACAGAGGCAAGGTGCAGCTTCTCCGCTTTGCTTGTGGAGCACTTTGGGCACAATTAAAAGATTAGCATGGGAAGATCTAAGGTTCCTTTGTGGTTGATAAGATATTAAAAGCTCAGAGATATATGAAGGTGCTATGGCATTTAGAGCTTTGTAAGTAATTAACAGAACCTTAAAATCAATTATATAGGAAACAGCCAGTGCAGTTCAGCTACAGGGGTGATGTGCTTTCTCTTCTTTCCCCTACAGTATATGCTTTTTGGGAGACCAGTAGAAAGTGCATTGCAGTAGTCAAACCCACTAGTGACAAAGGCATGGATTAATTTCTCTGCATCTTGTTGAATTAAAAAAGGCCGCACTTTGGCAATGTTTCTCAGGTGGAAATAAGCTGTTTGGGTAACTTTACTAATATGGGGCTTGAAGCTTAACTCTGTGACACTTAGGCTTGTTACTCCCAATACTAAGAACAATGTCTTTGCTTTGATTTTGGTCCAACCAAAAGTACCTCCGTTTTATCGTCATTTAACTTTTAAAAAAAATGTTGCTCATCACTGATTAATGGAGGCTAATCATGCGATAAGGGAGCAAAGGCCATGTGTACATGTGGGTTTGTTGGCTCCACAGAAATATATAATTGGGTATCGTCTGCATAGCTGTGGAAGTTTACATTATGCTGACTTACTGTATGATGTTTCCTAACAGAAGCATAATAGCAGAGAGGACCAAGACCTTGGGGATACACCGAAGGGCAAATTAGTATGCTTTACAGACACATGATTCAGACTAACATAAAAATCTCTGCCAATAATGTAGGTTTGAAACAGTTTAAAACATTATCAGAGAGACTAACCCAATTTGCAAGGCGGTGAATGAAAACGTTATGATCAATAGTGTCTAATGCTGCTCTCAATTCTAGAAGAATAAGGATTGAGACTTTGTTTAAGTCAGTAGCAAGTCTTCAAGCAAAAGATCATTAACTATTTTTACTAGGGCTGTTTCTGTGTTGTGATTTGATCTAAAACATAATTTGAAACAACTTTTTCAAGTATTTTGCTCAGGAAAGGTAGGTTTGATATAGGCCTGAGTAATTACTCAGGATAGTGTTAATTTAGATTAAATTAGATTCAACTTTGTTGTCATTGTGCAGAGTACAAGTATAAAGACAATAACCAGAAGTGCAAAAAAACAGAAAAGTGCAAGATATACAAAGTATAGACAGGTGGTGAATAGACAGGACAAGATATGTAGTGCAGTGTAGACAGTATTATACAGTTAATTTACAGAAGGTGGTTTACAGTCATAAATTAAATATAAATATGTGCACTGTAGGCTATTAGCAATAACCTTATAAAAGTAGTGAGAATAATATCTAGGAGGACTATGATTTTGATAGTAATCTTGGCGGCCTTTGCGGTGTCTCATCCTTACTTTGCCATATCAGGTGTGTTGAGTGTGTGTGTGTGTGTGTGTGTGTCACTTAGAATCGCTCAACTGTAGGTTGCTCTGGTTTTGAGTAACTGTGAGATTCCTCCCCTGCTGCTACAATTGAAAAACAAAATACTGTTAACAGTCTTTTTTTATTATTTCATAGTAGCAAACTAAAAGCCTTTTTATAGTAGCAAACTAAAAGCCTATCAGCCATTAGAGGAACAACTTTAACAGCAGGAGGCGCGCGTGTGGGCATTTCTCTAGGCTGAAGAGCAGTCAAGTCTGTCCAACTCTCATTAACCTGAACATGAACAACTTTTCTGATAGCTTAACATAGATTCCCAGAAGCGGTGTCCTCTTTGAAGTGAGCGTCATAACTTTGAACGGACCAACCACTGCTGGCCGACTGACTGAAGGGTGGATGATGCTTCTCTCTTGAGTTTTGTTTTTTGTTTTGGACAGGATGAGGGACTCGACAGAAACGTTACCAGTGTAACGTTATCTACAGCTTTCCCACTGCGTGGTTAAGCAAGAAGGCTGTAGCTTACACCGTGATGTAGCTGAGACAGATATTTGTGTAGTGTTATACCAGCCAAAAGAATACTATAGTAACGTAGGCTATAACGTGCAGGTGTCAGCTGGACGTAGGCTTCTATAGTGCCGAACTCTTCGTTTGTCCGTCCACTTGACGTTCATGTCAAAGTTTGAACATCTAAAGTGACTTAAGTACCATGGACATCGTCGTCTGTCCCAGAACTGACTTTACTCGTCTAGCGAATGGCTTGGCTGGCATTGGGGGACCATTGATAACCGGTGCGAGTGATGCGGGATGCGGTCTAGTAGAGACTGTGCTGAGCGGTGGGGCGCCCTGGGGATTTACGCTGCGGGGAGGACGGGAGCACGGAGAACCGCTCCTCATAACAAAGGTAAACATTTAATTGAAGTAGCCCTAGCATTTTGTATTTTAGTTGGCTACCCTTCCTTGTTTATTGATGCAAACACCAGCTTCACGTTTTGCATTGCGCTTGGATACAGTTGGGCTATTGGCATGTGCGTAATGGGCTAATTAGACTATTATTTGGCCTAGCCTTTATGTGTAGAACCAACCAGCGGTCACAGAAAGAACTAGATGTAGGCATACTGTAGATGCATTAAAATGACTGATTATGTCGACTTAATAAGATATGCTCTTAAAGGCAAATGGGAATGCTTGTTTGTCAAAAATATCAGTTTAGTTTGAGATAAACAATTGTTCATATGTTTATTTAGATTAGATTCAACTTTATTGTCATTGTGCAGAGTACAAGTACAAAGACAATAACCAGAAGTGCAAAAAAAAGTGCAAGATATACAAAGTAGGCTATAGACAGGTGGTGAATAGACAGGACAAGATATATAGTGCCGTGTAGACAGTAGTATACAGTTTACATAAGGTGGTTTACAGTCATAAATTAAATATAAATATGTGCAGTGTAGGCTATTAGCAGTAACCTTATAAAAGAATAATATCTAGGACTATGATTTTGATAGTAACCTTGGCGGCCTTTGCTGCAGTGTCTCATCCTTACTTTCCCAAGTCCTATGTCATCACAGTCAACTACTACTTTTTGCCAGGATCAGCTGTGTTGAGTGTGTGTGCATGTGCATGTGTGTGTGTGTGTGTGTGTGTGTGTGTCACTTGGAATCGCTCAGTTGCTCTGGTTTTCAGTAACTGTGAGATTCCGTCCCCTTGCATCTCTTCTTCAGACGCCTCTTACTTTCTTACTTCAATCCGTTTCCCCCCCCCACATCTCCATGTAACGTCAGCGCTGTAGAACCTCAGTGCTGGACGCATGTGTGAGTTTTTTTGACAGCACTTCCCTGATTTTCGCACCTCGTAGTGTGTCAGCTCGGAAAACATGACCCTTAGCTTCACCCTTTCTTTGGCATGTGGCTGACGCATCCCAAATCCCTCCTTATTCTGAGTCAAAGCAGATCTCTGCTGTCTCTATGCTCCATTCAACATGAACATACGCTGGCAGAGAATTGCTTGTGGCAAGGTAGTGAACGTTTCCATGAGAATGGCAAACAGCTTTGGCGGATTCTCTGTCTGTGTAGTGTTGTGATGTGTAGAATAACGTTGGGCGCAAAATGGTGAAGTGACCGGTGAAGTGACCCTCATTTATCCCTATAACCGACAGCCTAATATAAGGTTTGTCCATGACATATTAATACTAAATTATGAGACTCTCACATCCTGACCAATGTGTGTGCATGTGTGTGAGGGTGGGGATGAGGGGGCTGGTAAGGTTTGAGCTAGTCGATCCATCCTTTTTGTTATTTGCTAGTTCAGGCAGTGTGTTAAGCATCTTAGCAAAGCCTATATACAGTATATACCGCAACAACTTGCTGCATTAGCTTCAAAATGTATTATTATTATTATTATTATTATTATTATTAGCATTTTCTTCTCTATTGTTGTGTTAATGTTCCAAATGTAAAGCACTTTGAGCTGCATTCTGTGTATGAAAGGTGCTATACAAATAAAGCTTATTATTATTATTATTATTATTATTATTAGTGGGGATCTGCCATGCAGGCCTCCAAGCCACTCTGAAAGACTGTTCCCATGCTAGCTGGGATTTCACAATCCAACATCTGGGAAAACACAGTCTGATTACTGTAAGAATAACATGGGTGTTAGTTCTCCTGAATTTGGGATGTGAACCAGAAGACTTCATGTTCATGGTTTACATGTGTGGTCATTATTGAAGGAAGGTTGCTGATATATTAACAAGATGAGATACACATAGGTATAAAGGAGGCCTTACTGAATCACTGCACAGGTTCTTTTGGTTCTGAAGTTGGCAATGCCTAGATTATTGGTTATGTGACTTTTCTCAAAACTTATAAAATCACATTGCTCTTTGTGTTTTTCTTTGTGGCTAGTATTTATAAAAAAATTCATATTATTACATAAATTGTTCTATCAAACTCCTGTTTGACAAGAAGACATATTCTAGTTTTGATTTTGAATTATAAGCTTAATGTTTTCACCTTATTAGCCAGCCGTACGAAAACAACCTAAACAACATCGAAATAAATTCCTTCCACTTCACCACTCCCTCGGGAAAGACAAATGGAGTCCATTCAAGTCTGACACCTCATTAAGCCTGTCTGCCCATTCTTGGCTGCTTAAAACCCCTTTCACTGTTCTGTAAGGGAAGTCAGTCAGTAGCATACAGACCAGATGCCTCAGTCACTTGGTTTAGGAGTCAAGGCTGTTAAGGAGATGGAAGCAATGACTGTAGATATACAGTCATTGGATGCAAGTGAGAGATCCGCCTGATAACTCTACCTCATCAGACCTAATTGAGAGCAAAGCTGTTTTCTCTTCTCTAGCCTGTTCTTACCGTAAAAGTCTGGAATGTGTTTTGTTTACTACGACCACTGAAGGAGAACGAGGAAGTGGTTATTGTGTCCCCTCATCCTCATCTGTGTTTCCATGGATGTGACGGAATGCATGTCATCACTGCACACATACACACACACACACACACACACACACACACACGCTCTCCGCTCTCTTGGGGGCTCGTGCATTTTTCAACACTCCCGAGTGCTCAGGTTTCCCCGTTATCGCTTTGCCGAGAGCCCATGGGGTCGGAGCATAATACCGGCCTGATGAGCCACTCTCACCACCATGCTGGCTCCTGCAACAGTAGTTTCACTGATATGATCGTGTTTAGACTTGTCCAGACGGTCACTGTCAGAGCCGAGGCTCCGACGGCTGTCTGTCAATGCCATTCACAGGCAGCAAGCTACAACCAATGCACGCACATCAACATCAGGGTCCTTTCTTTGTTTGTTTTGTCATTCCAGTGTGCAGATTTTTGATAGTGCATAGCTGCAGCCCTTACGGCTGATGTTCCTCTTCTCCTCTGGAAGCATTCTGTTTCATGTTCCATAATGCTCCGATCTTACAAAGCTGTCATTTCAAGTTGCTGGTCACTTTTAGGCCCATACGCTCCCCCATTTTGGGCCGTCACTGACACTACTTCCTGTCTCATTTCTGTTGCGTAATTTCACTCTCCGTGGAGTTTGACGGAACAGACTCATGGAACATGTCCTGGACCCGGGGTGTGTTGGCCATCTTTATCTCTACAAGTTGTTTGTGTTAAATGCAGCTGCTTGCAAAGAACATGAGGGCCTTGTGTGTGTGTGTGTGTGTGTGTGTGTATGTATGAGGTGGGATATCAGGTTATCTCAGTCCACTGCCTTAATCTGGACACACACACTGTACCACATCCTTCCCAGCCAGAACTGAGTCATCGAGGAAGAGCTCTTGTACAAGGAGACAAGGATACAAAGATACAAGGAAGTTTATTGTCACATACATATAGTTACTAGAAGTAAGAAATGCAGTGAAATTATGTCTGGTGTCAGCCTATTTGTGCATGTATGGGGAGGGGGGGGGGGGGGTAAAAAGTGCAGTAGAAGAGGGGTTTAGTAGATTAAGTGGCAAGGGCTGCATACAGTAAGAAAGTTGGGGGAGGATTGGGATTGGGGTGGGGGGGGGGGGGGGGGGCACCAACAAGGAGCACCCAAGAGCAACAGGGGCAAGGAAAAACTACCTTACCAAGGAAGAAACCTTGGGCAGATCCACGGCTCAAGGGGCTAACCCAACTGCCAGGGGTCTTGGTGTGTGTGTTGAGGGGATGACAGGGTAGATGGGATAGTGTGCTGTGTATGTGGGGAGAGGGCAGTGTGCAATATGTATGTTGGAGAAGCTTCCTCATGAGACAATGTGCTGTGTATTGGGGGGGGGGGGGGGGGCAGTGTGCTGTAAGTGTGTTGGGGATGTGTGTTGGAGAAGCTTCCTGATGAAATAATGTGCTGTGTATGTAGGGGGGGGGGGGGGGCAGTGTACTGCAAGTATGGTGAAGGGACTTACTATTGCAAGCAGAGTACTGTATGTATGATGTATGTGAGTGATGACAGTGAAGATGTAGGTGTGTGGGTGGGAGGGGAGTGGAGCAGTGACTGTGTGTGTGTGTGTGTAGTGTGTGTGTGGGTAGGTGGGGGCAGTGTGCTGTAAGTATGTAGAGGATGTGTGTTGGAGAAGATCCTGAAGACAATGTGCTGTGTATGTAGGGAGGGGGGGCAGTGTGCAGCAAGTATGTAGAGGAGGCTTACTGTAGCAAGCAGTGTGCTGTATGTATGTGAGGTGATGACAGTGATGATGTAGGTGTGTGTGTTTTTTGTGTGTGTGTTGGGGATGGGGGTGGGGGGGGTCATGAGGTCAAAAATAATAAATAAAAGTTCTATGGAGATGTGCAAAAGTTGGAGAAAGTCAGATATGTGTGTGTGTGTGTGTGTGTGTGTGTGTGTGTGTGTGTGTGTGTGTGTGTGTGTGCGTGTGTTTTGACGTGTGATGAAATAAGAAAATAAATAAAAGGTCTGTAGCATAGGGAGAGGAATGTAAAAGTGCTAAAAGTCATGTAGGTGTGTGTGTGTGTGTGTGGGGGGGGGGGGGGTTATGAGTGCTGAGGAGTGAATGAGTGCAAAGTCAGTATAGTGTGAGTTCAGAGTTGGGAAATGTTTGAGAGTGCTGAGGAGTGAATGTGAAATGAAGACTGAACTATTTAACCACAATTCCCAATGCCGTGTGTGGAAGAAACCAGGCACTGAGCTGCACTGCACTTAATACGAACCTCATTCAGATGCCCATTCTAGTTTTACACAGATCTGTCTTTTACATGGTGGACTCAACACTCACCTAAACTGGTCACGGAAGGAGAATATTAGGAAAGTCATTATGATATATAGTATAACATGTTATAACATTGTATTACATGCCAAAAACCCTGTGCTGGTGTCAGACAGCCTCTCTCATAACATGATGGTGATGGCCTTCTCTTATCTGTGGTATGTTTGGATATACACTCATGTTGTTTAATATTGACCTTGCAGGCCTATCATCAGTCTGTCATCATCTGTGTGTGTGTGTGTGTGTGTGTGTGTGTGTGTGTGTGTGTGTGTGTGTGTGTGTATGTGTGTGTTCCTCAGGTGGAAGAGGGGAGTAAGGCTGCTATTGCTGGTCTGCAAGTGGGAGATGAGCTGGTCAGTATCAACTCCGTCCCACTGAGTGGCTTCAGACTGGAGGCCATCTGCTTGGTCAAGAGCTCCCACAAGACTCTCACACTCACACTCAAAAGGTACAGTAACTGCTAGCACACACACACACACACACACACACACACTCAAGAGCTCCTAAAAGACTCACACTCAGAAGGTACAGTAACTGCTTGCACACACACACACACACACACACACATACACACACACACACACACAGAGCATGTAGCACTCTCTACACATCCGAGGCCAGTTGGAGCAAATGCTGGGGAGTTTTGCATCAAGCATCAAGTTGAAACTAAATTGTGCTTCTGTCACTGGCTCCGCTAAATCACCAGCATGGGAAGAGGCCATCCTTAACCCCTGTCTGCCACAAGGCTTGATCAAAGACCTCATATTTGTCTGTATTGTGGCAACTTTATTGGTTACTGTTTCACCCTCATGCTCGGGGCATGTGTTCAGCTTTGTTTACAATCTATTGGTCTGAAATGACACACGCACACACCATCGGCCACTCTATTTTAAATCCCCCCTCATTCTCACAGGACCAGTGCATACTAGCCCTCTATACATATTTAGCCATAATTGTCCTTAAACACAGACTGCGCCCCTGATTCTCCACGCAGACCACAAAACTATGCCTCAGCTTTGGCTTGGCCGCCGGATGGAGGATGGCAGCGATGGCAGTGATAGGCGATCTTTACCAGACCACAATGGAGGGCTGGGCGGAGAGGGGTGTAGCGTTTCCTCGGCTATTTACGGCCAGCGTTTAGACGGGAGGTGTGGCGACCCGAGCCGTTCAGCGGAGACACTGGGGCATTCTTCACGGCTGGCGGGAAAGGGTCTGACATGCCTCTTCTCTTTGTTGCTGGAAGATGAGATGCTCCTCCTCGTGATTGAATGCTTTTGGAATCCTATGGTGTTTTGGCCATGCAATACAAGTTTAAATGGACTTTCTCTACTCTCATCATTGGATGAATTTCTGTGTCTTTATCATTCTGATTGGTTGACAAGTGTATTGTATTGCCATTTGTTACTCTGGCCGGTATGGTCATGCAATACAAGTTTACAGTAAATGGACTTTCTCTGCTCGCCTCTGATTGGCTGAATTTCTGCGTCTTCATCCTTCTGATTGGTTGACCTGTGTATTGTATTGGCATTTGTAGGCTAACCCTGGCTGGGAACACTCTAGCACTTCTGTCCAGTTGTATTAAATCCAGCGTATTTGTGTCTGCATGACAGTCCAGTCGCTATCTGACAAGACTACTTAAAGGCTACTTGAAATAGGAAGTCTGAAACTGGATGATTAGTCCTTAGCAGAGTTTGTTGATAGATAAAGGTCATCCTATCGCTGACTTATCAGAAGCTATCGTATCATTGTCTGGAAACCATGACAACTCACTGTGCGCCAGTCATGTGAAATCACACAGTGAATATGCTGAACTGCAAATATTAAGACTTAGTTCTGTTTTTTTCCTGCATACTTTGTATTTTCTGAATGTGCGTCAACTTTTCTGTGGTCATTAAGTAAAGAAGTGGGCGTTCCTCAGAGAAATTAAGGCGTGATTGAGATGGTTTAGCTGGACATCGAGAGGCCCTGGGTCTCCAGCTGAAGGCCTTATTTACTTATCTCTTTCGTCAATGTGCGTCGGAAGCGCTGCTACTCCCCCTCACATGAAGTCGTGAAAACACCGCAGACAAATGAACTCACATAGGAAAGAATGTTCCAGCCGCCTTAAAGTCCGCCCAACCTGCCATAAGCACTAAACATGTGAGCCACCTTTGTGTCGTTGCAAACCCCGGCTTTCAGTGCAGCTCCATCTCTCCATAGTGCACCCCTCAGGGGCTGTGTGTTGTAGCAGCAGTTAACTTTGGTAACTGCTGTTACTCCACTTTGATGCATTTGGTCCTTGAAATTGAGAGAACTGAACCGGGAAAAACCTTGAAAATTCCTCGAGTTGGATGATAAATGAGGTGTTGGAAAAGCCTGTCAGCCTAAGAGGGGCAGTGGTGTAGTCTAGTTAGCTGTAGTGGGTATACTGTGATGTAGTCTAGTTAGCTGTAGTGGATATACTGGGATGTAGTTTAGTTAGCTGTAGTGGATATACTGTGATCAACCCCAAATGTTAATACGTATCCTTGCCTGTTTTAAGTGGGTATACTGAGATGGTGATGTTTTTTAAGTGGGTATACTGAGATGTAGATGCTTTTTAAGTGGGTATACTGAGATGGTGATGCTTTTTAAGTGGATATACTGAGATGTTGATGCTTTTTAAGTGGGTGTACTGCGTAGTCCTGCGTATCACGTAGACTACACCACTGGAGAGGGGTGCCAAGTGATCATTCTAAAGAGCTGTTTGATTATTATCACCTTCCTTAGGAGCTCGTTGTGAAAGTGGAAGAGCGCACAGCATGATGATTCACATCCTCTAAAATAACTTTATCTCGCCTCGGAGTACTAAGAGTGTTGCAGATATGATTAAACCTATTTATGTTGACCTTTAACCTTATAATACTGCAAAAGATGTATCGTAGACAAACACCATGGTGAAGATGGTAAGATGCCATGACACTTGATATGTTCATGGTCAACTTGTGTTATGTAAACAGAAACACAGTGAGAAAATGATGTGGTATGTGTGGTCTGTTTCAGGCTGAGCATCACAAATAGAAAGGGATATTTCTGACACTTGAGTCAGTCTAGTGTTTCTGTTTTGTCTCTCTTGGTGATTTTTTTCTCTCATCAGTGCGAGGCAGCAGATCTAGCCGTGAGCAGTGAGTGTGACGAGACCCAGATGTCCGTGTCCCTGACCACAGTGTCCGTGTGTCCTGGCAAAACAATACACACATTGTCTCCACATCCCCCGCATGTGTGTGTGTCAGCCATGTTATTTCAGGACAGATAGTGAGCCTTTGGGGAGGCTAGAACAGAGTGTCTGGAGGCGTATTCTGTCCTGCGGTGGGACATCCTGCCTGACGAGGTGTTCTTAGCCTCGTACCTGCAGGGCCCCCCCCCCCCCCCCACCACCACCACCTGACTGAATCCATGGTCATTGCACGTCTTATTTACACGTTGAGCCATTATCAGTAGACATGGCCTCACAAGCTTTCACTGACCTGAAGGCCTTACATATGCCAATTATTGCAAGAGCCAGACTCCCCAAAGCAACTTTTGTATGTAGCTACTGTGTGCTAGCCCAGCTTGTAGTGCTAGCACACAGTAGCTCTCCTGCAGTGGAGATCCTGCCTGAGCTAGAGGAGGTATTCTCAGCCTCATATCTGTGGCAGTGGACTTGGTTGAGTATCTGCACGTATGTCTTACTTTTGGCTCTTTCAAATAGCTGCTTAAATACCTGACCACACACACTCACACACACGCACGCACGCACACACACACACACACACACACTCCGGACCTTTGTCCATCCTGTGTCTGCAAGTCTCCCATCCCCTTATCACCCCTTTATCTCACCACCACCTGACTGAAACCATGGTCTGTGTGTGCGTCTTATATCCATAACGTAGAGCCATTATCGATAGCAAGGAACAACATTCTACAAGCTACAGTGTGATAGGAGTCCTACTGCATTTTACAAAAACGCAAGATAACCAAGACAACGGTGTGGAAAATGTGAGTAAAAGGATATATGTTAGGGCGGTATTAATAGGCACAGGAAGGAAAGGCATGGTACTGTATGAGTGAGATAGTTGTTGTTGACATTTTTTACTACTCCTTACAATTAGCCTGGCCATGAGTCACCATCAGTGTGACCTGTGTGTGTGTGTGTGTGTGTGTGTGTGTGTGTGTTTGTGTGTGTGGTGACACGGACCCGTCCAGACGGTCTTGTGCCATGACTCACTCCGAGCTGAGCTCACAGTCTCTCTCTGTTACTGTAGCTGTTGGTGGCTTTGGTGAGTGTGCATGACCCCTCATAAGGGTCAGCAGGAATTGTGCAACTGTTACAGTTACCCATGCGGCTCTCAAATCAGCCCCCAGCTCCTCGGCTTAGATGCCTGTTTTTGTTCTTTTTGTGTTTTTTTGTTTTTGTCTGTATGTTGAAGCTGTCAGGATGTTTTGCTACCGCTCGGAGCAAAGAGAGAGACAACACTGTTTCGCCTGTCTGTGTGTGTGTGTGTCTGTCTATCTGTGTGTGTGTGTGTGTGTGTGTGTGTGTGTGTGTGTGTGTGTGTGTGTGTGTGTATGTGTGTGTGTTTGTGTCTGTGTGTGTCTGTGTGTGTGTGTGTGTGTGTGTGTGTGTGAAACACCATTACATGATGCACCGTCCAAAAAAGGCCTTTACTCTCTGTGTGAGCGTGCAGCAATGACAGCTACACAAAAGGAGGCTTAAGGGTAAAGCATTGTCTGAGTGGAGTGTGTATGTGTGTGTGTGTGTGTGTGTGTGTATGTGTGTGTGCGGGTGTAGGGGTGGGGGGTGGCCGGGCCAGCTGAAGTTCTCTCTGTCCTCTCGGTGTTGTTTGAGTCCCAGTGGTGGTGTGGTGTACCTCTGGGGTGTGTGTGTGTGCGGGAGTACGAGTTCCACCAGGTCACTCAGGGTGATACACGTACAGACTGGTCACTCAGGGAGATACACCTGATTGGATTTCACCTGTTTTCATCTGCAGACAGGCAACTCTGCATGATTATGGCATTGAGAGTTTCAATATGCTGTTGTGTTGCACCGTAACACGCACTCATGAGTGGACAGAGTTATTTTGATCTCACTGCCGTTCTGTTGACTGGTTTCATTTCTCCTGTTTTCATACACAGCCAGTCAAAGTGTAGAAAAGTAAGAGACCGCACACAGGGGCTGGATGATATCAAAATCGTATTAAAAGTGCCGGAAAATCTTCCAGGCCATGAAACAAAAAGTAACAAACGTTTCAGGCCTAGCCCATCATCTGTGTTCCCAGTTTGAAAAAAAATAATAAAACACTGACTGAACTTTTTTTTGGAGCTGCGCACCGGGCGAAACATCTTCTATTAGACTAAAGGCGCAGACACCAATTCTACTTTCATACACAGGCAGGCACCTATGCAGGATCATGATACAATTAATTCATTCAATGACCAGACTGTCGACGATTGAACTGATTAACTGGTAGCTAATCAAGAGCATTATAATGACACAGACTTCAGTCTGGTATGTCTGGAGCCATGAGACAGTTGTGCAGCTATGCAGGATGGAATAATAGTGATTAATAGTAGCGATAACAGGGAATAATAGCCTAGAGGTTTGGGGAGACTAGAGGTTTACAGGTGCATTCTGTCACAGCATCACGAGCCCTTATGATAGAGTGGACGTGGGTTCCCCTGATGTATATCACATGGATTTGATCTCACCTGCCGTACACTGTTTGTTTGTTGTGTGATTAGGAAAAAGGTTGGGGTGACTGAGGTCGTTCCTTTGCCTGAAGCCTGAAGCCTGAAGCGTTCTCTAACGGAACCGGCTTCTGTTCTTCTCGGAGCCTTGATATCCAGTTGCCTTTAAAAATGCATGAGGTCCTCTGGGTCTGCATGCCTTTGAACAAATTAAGCTGTTTTCTCTCTCTCTCTCTCTCTCTCTCTCTCTCTCTCTCTCTCTCTCTCTCTCTGTGTGTGTGTGTTTGTGTGTGTGTTCTCACCAAATTATCTGAGTTTGTACTCCATTCATATTTAAGGGTCAGAAAATTGATCCAGCTGTGTGTGTTCTCACCAAATTATCTGAGTTTGTACTCCATTCATATTTAAGGGTCAGAAAATTGATCCAGCTGTTTTGTTACTTGTTTTGGCTGTATTTATTCACTAAATCAGCCCACAGTCATCCTCGTGAAATTACAATGGTAGTGAAGTACGCCATCTTGTGGCCACAATTTCAGTGTTTAGTGAAGATAACAAAACATTATATGCAGACTCAAAGGCTTCATTTTTATTGTGTAATTACCACATAGATCGATGTTATGTTATGACAGACAATATTATAGTCAAATTATAGTCAAATGATTCAGATAGACATCAGCTTGACATTATCTCAATTTCCACAGAGATGCATCTTGTATGTTTTTGAAATGATTGGCTGTACTGTAGTAATTCAGAGTCAGAGACTGTGTGTTTGCACATACAGTGGTTGTAAACTGACTGAATGGTAAACATTAACAGTTTAAACAATTAAATTAAACAGAATGGTAAACAGAATAATTAATCCAGAGCTGAGTTACTATGTGCATATGCATATTCACACACACACACACACACACACACACACACACACACACACACACACACGCACACACACACAATGGTAAACAGAACGATTAATCCAGAGTTACTACGTGCATATGCCTCATAGACTCATGCCACCTGAATGCTTTTTTGCGCTGGTGGCTAAGAATGTGAATCCAATTACTACCGGTAAAGCCCCGATCACCGGCCAGCTTAAAGTGGACGTGGCCCAAGCAAAGTGTCAGAAAGGGAGACCCTTGTGTGTGTGTGTGTGTGTGTGTGTGTGTGTGTGTGTGTGTGTGTGTGTGTGTGTGTGAGTGAGTGTGCAGCCTAATTCAGAACTGCCCCTGTTCTATTTTCATAAAACACTTATTTTCTGTGGAGAAAAATGTGGCATGACGTGTCCGGCTTTGTGACGGATTAACAGTGATGTGTTAAGTTGGTCCTGTCGTCCCCCTCTGGCCGGTCAGAAGTGGATGAGTCCGCTGCCTAGGTGAGTTCCCATCAGCCGTGCGAGTGCGAGTTGATTGGCTGAGGGGGCGGCAGGCCATTGTATTGTGGAGCTTTTTGGACGGCAGACAACCCAGCTGAACGGAGGCAAGTTTGGGGGGCTTCCTGTGTGTGTGTCTATGTGTGTGTGTGACTCATGGACTATGGAGCTCTCCGGAGTGACGAGCTGTTTTAGATAAGGTATGTTACAGTTCACTTTTATTTGTGCCTCATTGTATTTGCCTTATAGGACTGAATCATAATCTTTAAACAGCCTTCAGTTTTCCTGTAAAACTATCAAGCTGCTTTTCCTCTCAGTGTGTATGAGATAAGCTATGGACTGTGAGCCGTTGGGCCTAGTGATAGCTGACTCCTTTGGAGCCGTTGGATATGTAACATACAGCAATGTAATGCAATAGTGACTCATTCAATGTTTGCTGTTGCCTTCCGCATTGATACAGTCATACAATAATGTCCTACATATTTAAACTCTGCGCTCTGACTGTGTGTCACTGTGCCTTTGGAATGGAGCGCTCTACTTCAGCTGTGTGTGGTACTGATGAGGGGTTAAGTGGTAAAGCATCACTGTCGTTTCCGTGGTTATGGTGAGGTATCCCTTCAGGAGATCCACTGTGGTGGGCCAGAGATGTTGTCCTTGATGGCCAGGCCAGGGGCAGGTGTTACATCATGAGCTGGTGAAAGGAGAGGTAGCGAGAGCTTAGGGATTTGTGCATCTCGTGCCAGATTTAGCTAACGGGCGTGCCGCGGGCGTGCGGACGGAGAGAGAAAGACAAAGCTCACCGGCGCCCAAGGAACGTGCGCAGGCGATTTCAGAGGCATTAGCCAAATGCCAACAAATTAGCCCCTCCACTGTGTGTTCTGTTCTCACACACACACACACACACACACACACACACACACACACACACACATGCGCACACACGTTTGCTTTCTCTTGGCTGTCAGATGGACTGGGACCTTTCCATCCACCTTGACATCTCCAGCCATTTACTTTACTTCATCTTCCTGTCTAGAGAGGAAGTGCAGCCTCTTGTGCAGCCAGTGAGTCCCTTGTGGTATTGCTCCCCATTGGCATTGTGTGGTCAGTGTGTTGAAGATAAGGCGTAGGTCTGTCTGTCTGTCAGCCGGTCTTGTCCGGCTAGCAGAAGATTCTTCACACTTCAAGTCTGACCCTCAGTCCTTCCCCCTCTCGTCTTCTTGCTGAGGCAAGCGAATACCGCAGCCTCCGTCTGGTCTCTAGGCTGTGTGTGTGTGTGTGTGTGTGTGTGTGTGTGTGGTGTGTGTGTGTGTGTGTGTGTGTGTGTGGATGTGTTTGCTCTGGTGTTTAGAGTAACGCCTCAAAAATCCTTGAGGCAGCAGAAGTGGAGGAGTTGGGGGCTCATCCTGCTGTTTGTGTTGGCAGCGAGGGCCGCGGGCAGCTGTACTGGATTAGCACAGGGAGGCAAACATACACACACAGACACACACAAACACACAGACACACACACACACACACACAGAGCTCATCCTCCCAGAGGTTGCCAGCACGTTGCTGCCTCATCGCTGCCTCATCAGATGAATGGAGACGTTCTTCAGACCGTCTCTCAAGTCCTCTGTCTTCTGCCGCCCCTCTGTCTCTCTGTCTGTATATCTCTCTCAATCTCTCTGTGTCTGTTTTGTCTGTCTGTCTGTCTGTCTGTCTGTCTGTCTGTCTGTTTATCTTTTTAGTGTCTCTCTGTCTCTGTGTTTGTGTCTGTTTTATCTGTATGTCTGTCTTTCTATCTCTCTTGTCTCTGTTTTGTCTGCTTTTCAGTGTTGTCCTGTCACTATCTGTTTCAGCTGAGCTGTCTGTCTGTCTGCTTTTCAGTGTTGTCCTGTCACTATCTGTTTTAGCTGTCTGTCTCTCTGTCTGTCTTGGTGTCACTTGTGTTTCTTTTCTTCCTCTTTGTCTTTCTGTCACTGTCCCTGTTTCAGCTCTCTGTCTCTTTCTTTGTGTCTCTTTGTTTTCTCTTGGTCGTTCTCTGACTTCTCTTTTCTGTCTCTTTCTCTCTTTCCCCTGTCTGTTTGTGTGTTACCTCTCTCTCCCTCTCTCTCTCTTTCTCTCTCTCCCTCCTCCTCATATCTATCTGATGATTCCTTCTCCCGTCTCATAAGCACAATTCTGAGTCTGTCAGCACATAAACCACACACTTAATACTGTGTCGTTCTCTAACTCAGATTTATTTGTTGGAATTTTCCTCTTGGGGAAAGAACATCTGTGTGTAGGGATGAAGTATGAGGTGGGTCTTTTCGAGGGTTTTGTATGGCATGTGTGTGTGTGTGGCTTTGTGTGTGTGTGTGTGTCTGTGTGTGTAGTTTAAAATCTTTCTGTAAAAACTCTCAGACAAGGGTACAGAACGGCCCATCACTCTGTCCATGTTTTCCTCTTGACTGTGTGTGTGTGTGTATGTGTGTGTGTGTGTGTGTGTGTGTGTGTGTGTGTGTGTGTTGTGAGGGGAGTGTGTGTGTTTATGTCTGTGTGTGTGTGTGTGTGTGTGTTTGGGTGTATGTGTGCACAGTGAGAGGAGTGTGTGTGTGTGTGTGTGTGTCATGAGGGGAGTGTGTGTATGTCTGTGTGTGTGTGCGTGTGCATGTCTGTGTGTGTGTGTGCAAGTGTATATGTGTGTGTGTGTGTGTGTGTGTGTGTGTGTGTGTGTGTGTCCAGTCAGGGTCAGAGGTGTCCCCTCTCCCATAAGCCCCTGTGTGATTATGGTGGCACTTTCCTTTGTGGCGGTGTGCTCGGAGCCCATTCACCGTCTAGCCGGGGCTCAGAGGCGTGCAGAGTCTGTGCCGCAGGGGCTCCCAAACAACCAGCCCACCGCCCTCCCTCCCTCCCTCCTGAACCAACCCACCCACCCACCCACCCACTGGTGATTCAGGGAATGAAACATTCACCCCGTCATTGTTTGCCCCGTTCAGTTCACGCCACTCTAGCACTGAACAACAGTTCAGCCCCATTTACAACCTCATACAGTCACCCACAATTACCTAGTGCTAAACAGCATTGGTCCAGTTCCATTACCTAGTGCTAAACAGCATTGGTCCAGTTCCATTACCTAGTGCTAAACAGCATTGGTCCAGTTCCATTACCTAGTGCTAAACAGCATTGGTCCAGTTCCATATTGGACAAAACATACTTTACTCTGCTACACCTCTACATAATTGAGATATTTACACTTATACTACATCTCTGAGAGATTTTTTGAATGTACCTACAATGTCAGCACACCGGAAACCAATTTATCTCATTCAGAAACAGTAAGCTGTAATGGCAGTAAGACATTGTAAGACTTAGACTCCTGTGTGTGTGTGTGTGTGTGTGTGTGTGTGTGTGTGTGTGTGTGTGTGTGTGTGTGTGTGTGTGTGTGTCTGTGTCTGTGTCTGTGTCTGTGTGTCTGTGTCTGTGTGGAGGGGTGGGGTGTGTGTGTGTGTGTGTGTGTGTGTGTGTGTGTGTGTGCGCGCGTGCTGTGTGTGAGTGTGTGTGTGTGTGTGTGGAGGGGTGTTGGGGGGTCAGGGGAAGTTGTATTCACAGCCCTGCACTGAGAGTGCCCTTTGCCCCCCTCTGGAATGCATCAATGGGGAAACTTTCTGACAATGAATCTTTGTCAGGGGCTGGGTAGTGAGGTGCAGACCTCAGGTACTGGTCCCTCTGAGACAACTCATCTCTTTTCACACACACACACATACACACACACACACACACACACACACACACACACACACACACACACACACACACACACACACACATATATACACACACACAACCCATCTCTCTTTACACACACACACACACACACAAACACACACACGCGTACATACACACAACCCTGCCGTAGATTTGTGAGACACACACACAAACACACACACACACACATACACACACACAACCCATCTCTCTACACACACACCACACACACACACATACACACACACACACACACACAACCCATCTCTCTTCACACACGCCACACAGAGTTTGACATGATGGCAGGGCAAATGTTGAAATCAAACATTTGAGTTCCAAGGAGCAATTGCATTGGCATCCAGGATGTATTGGCATTCAGCCTCACAACCACAACCACCATGACAACCATGGAGAAAGACAGTTTAAAATACTTGTTTCTCTCGTCATTTACTGATGGTAGCTGGACAGTTCTCCTGGGAAGCACCTTCCTGAAGCCCCGGTCCTGTTGCAAGTTGAGTTTGAAAGATAAAGTCTCTGAGAGGCTGTGACTGTGGCATTGTAAATTCCTCACACTCTTGCCCCCTCAGGCAGCTTGTCTTCACTTGAAGGACAGTTTGTTTTAAAAAGGGCTATTAGTCAGTAATGGGAGGACTCCATGTTGCTTATCACAGGGGGAGTGGACGAGACAGAAACAAACACACACACACACAGACAGAGACAGACAGACGGAGTCCTACTTTCGCAACCCTGCCGTAGATTTGTGAGCCTCTGACCAATAGGAGAGCTCAGATAAATAGCAAGGAGGCTTGTTATGACAATGGCTCTCCAACCCCCCCCCCCCCCACACACACACACACACAGACACACACACACAGACACACTCACACATACACACACACACACACACACTCACACATACACACACACATACTCCACCTCCCTCCCTCCCACGTAACAGCTAAACCACAATAATCCCTCAAGGAAATCTACTATTGACTGGGACATCCACGCCGAGGCACAGGCCCAGCCCTCAGGGGAGGGTGAGTGTGTGTGTGTGTGTGTGTGTATGTGTGTCTCTGAGAAAGAGCCATGTGTGTGTGTGTTTGGGAAACAGAGAGAGGTGTAGTTTAGAGAGAGAGAGAGAGAGAGAGAGATGTGTGTGTGTGTGTGTGTATGAGAGGGGAGGTGGCTTCCACTCTGTGTGTATTGTGTGTGTGTAGAACTACAGAGCGTTGACTGGCCAAGAGACTGGCTATGATGAAGTGTGTGAGTCTCTGTCCTGTAGCTCAGTGAAGGCTGCTCAGATTGGGATCAGATCTGCTTACTTACTCCCTCTCCTCTTCCATCCTTGAAGAGACAGGAATGCACTAGATGAGAGAGAGAGAGAAAGAGAGAGAGAGAAAGAGAGAGAGAGAATGCCTCAGACAGCTTTAGACTTCTCTTTGAGCTCTAACTTATCACACCACGCTAGACTTGGACAAGGTTCTCTCATATCCAGGAAACATAATTCCTGCTCTTTCTCTCGACTTGCCTGCTTTGCTTACGACCTTGGTAAGTTATCTGTGCCATTTCTTCTGTGTTTACACTGACATTTTTGTGGACTTTGCTCTCTCTTTACTGTTGGAAAGATGGCAGTAAACTGAGTCCTTAGCTTTCTGAAGTTTTGAACGTTTTGTACTTCTATGAAGTCTGTAATGTATCTCATGCCCCTGTAATGTCCGGTGGCGGTCAGGGCAGACATTAGAGGAGAGGAGTGCATAGAGCGCAGTGAGTTTTATAGCATGGACACTTAGTGCACATATTTGCTTTCACTTCTTTACTCAGATAAGCATCAGTCAGCATGCTGTGTTTAAGTGTGTGTGTGTGTGTGTGTGTGTGTGTGTGTGTGTGTGTGTGTGTGTGTGTGTGTGTGTGTGTGTGTGTGTTTGATGGAAAGGATATTGAAGTGGTGATCTGCGTATGCCATCTGTGTGGTTATATAGATCTAGCAAATGATTGAATGATCTTTTTATGGCTGTGTTCCATATTAGTCCTAATTGAAGGTGCATTTTACTGTTGGCTTCATCTTCCATTGAATTTGAGTTACCATGTATAAAAAAATAGGTGGCTGAAATAATTGTGTTAGTGTGTTTGTGCATGTGTGTGTGTTGAGGGTGTGGGGGTGGAGGGTGCTTGCCAGGCTACACCCCCCTCCACACACACACACACAGACACACACACACACATACACACTTCAGTGGAATATCTGCGCGAGTCCTGCTGTAGCCGTGGCGATGAGGGCTCCAGGAGCAGGAACAGCATTTGCATTTCTATTGAGCGCTGACGCAGGGGCACCGTGGAGCGCGAGCAGACCAGTCCTGCACCCAGTAGAGGAACGCAACTGAGGCACCACTGCTAAAACATTACAACTTAGCCCATTTGTGACGGAAAAGCCAGGAAAGCTACGCTAGCTAAGCTAACTAAGCCCCCCTCTCTTCCTCCATACTGTCAAGATTAGGTAGGGGCTATGGAGATCCCAGTTTTGTCCAGATGGTAGTGGAATTCTCTCTCTCTGTGTCTCTCTTCCTCTGCCTGGTTAGAGTGTAGTGATCTAGGGGTCACACCCTGTCCATCCTGCAGGGGTAGTAGCTGTGGACACAGCCTTGCGTCTGAGCCTATCTAAGAGAAAACATGGCCCTAAGTCAATTTGCTAAAGACCACACATGACGGGATTGAAACTGGAGCACAAATGCACCTGTTGTTGGTGTATCACGGGATGAACTTAGGAAGCAAAATGTTTACGTTCTCCTTTTTGCACAGAGGATTGGATTTACTGTGCAAGACTGTGTGCGGCCTCATCTGACCTCTATAGAGTGTGTTGAGCTTCTAAAGAGCCTCCATAGAATGTGTTGGGCTTCTAAAGAGCCTCCATAGAATGTGTTGGGCTTCTGTAAGATCTCCATAGAATGTGTTGGGCTTCTATAGGGCCTCCATAGATTTAGAGCCTCTCTCTCTAGGCCTCTGCATAGAATGTGTTGGGCTTATATGATCTCCAAAGAATGTGTTGGGCTTCTATATGATCTCCATAGAATGTGTTGGGCTATAGAGCCTCCATAGAATGTGTTGGGCTTCTATAGAACCTCCATAGAAAGTGTTGGGCCTCCATGGAGCCTCCATAGACTGTGTTGGGTTTCTGAGGGCCTTCATAGAAATGTGTTGTGGTTATGATGCAGAGCACAGGTTACCTGTGTTGGACATGTTTTTTTCCCTTCTTCCATTGCTAAAAGGAATCTACTGACCCCTCATCTCTTGTGTCCTAATACAGTGCTTTCAGGTTGACAAATCAGTTTATGTTCCTCCTCCTTGTGTAGGACGATGAAAATGGTTGATATCGTAACGCAAACAATGCCTGCCGAGAACGAGGTGCACGTGGCCCGGAACTTTCTTACGAAGATTCTGAGAAGTTCCATGAGGTATTGCAGGAGTAGTCCAGTTGCATCCCATCCCCGGCCACCCCAGCCATCCTCAGCCAACCCCCGAGCCTGTGTTCCTCAGACTTCTCCCATTCTCCCAGTAGTTACTCCATACTGGTGATCGCCTGCATGTTCAAATCTCATATCTTCCCACACATGATACTCAGTTACACACTAAGGCCTGCCTGGCCGTCCCCACTAGTTCCTGGCCTTTGTTTCAACACTAGCACAAACCACAACCACTGCCTCCTACACCCATGTGCAATCTGTTTTTACCTTGTCCACTTCCTCCTCTTTGCTGCCGTGATCATTTCCCATGTCTCCTTCTTGCCTATGTCATTTCCTCCTTTTCCTCCTTCCTGTAGACGACACCATCTCCTTGGTAACTGAATCTAAACCTAGTTGTTTCGGTGAATAGCTGAGCTACAAACCTACACTTCCACTTCCCTTTCCTCACGTGACGTAGTCTGGTTCTCGTCCCTACCCAACCCCTGTCCAGTGTCTTCACACCTGGCGTGAGTCTTATGCAGCGCTGATTGGCCGTCACTTCAAATACACTCTCGTCAACTTCAGGTTTCCCTTTAAGATCCACTCAAGTCTTTTCTCATGCCTCCTCCATACCTGTGGGGCAATTCCATAGCTGTGGGGCAATTCCATAGCTGTGGGGCAATTCGCCTTCCTGTACTTACCCTTTTCCCACGCCTACACCATACCTGCTCCCTGTCACCTCCATACCTCCAACCGCTCCACACCTCCTCCATACCTGCTCCCTGTCACCTCCATACCTCCAACCGCTCCACACCTCCTCCATACCTGCTCCCTGTCACCTCCATACCTCCAACCGCTCCACACCTCCTCCATACCTCCAACCGCTCCACACCTCCTCCATACCTCCAACCGCTCCACACCTCCTCCATACCTGCTCCCCGTCACCTCCATACCTCCAACCGCTCCACACCTCCTCTATACCTGCTCCCCGTCACCTCCAACCACTCCATACCTCCTCCATACCTCCTCCATACCTCCAACCGCTCCACACCTCCTCCATACCTCCAAGCGTTCCATGGATTAGCTTTGGCAATTCGCCTTTCTGCTGTTTCCCTTTTCCCACGCCTCCTCCGCACCTCCTGTCTGTCACCTCCATACCTCCAACCACTCCCTGGAGTAGCTGTGGCCTCCTCCTCTTCCTCCATCTCTCTGTGGTGGTGGTTTAGCTGGAGCAGCATGTCCTCCTCACGTGCATGTCTCGCAGGATTAGCCACCTAATCCTCTTACCTTGCTGTCATTTTCTCCCGCTTCCATCAAAGTGGACGTAAATAGCTCCATGTTTGTCACCGCTCGCTTCTGTGATGACATTATTAGCAGTAGTGATGTTTGTGTAAGTAACCATGAGCAAATGAAATTCACTATTTCCTCCTGGGTTTTACTTTTATTTCATCAAATTCACCCTTTGATGGTCTCTTATTAATTGGTCTTATTATCATGGTGGTATATTTGGGGGTTAAATCTTCTATTCTGACCTCCTTGCATGAATTTCAGGAAGAACCGCTTCAAAGGGTAGGTTTCATTTTGCTCAGAAGTTAGTCTATGTGTCTTCAATCTTGAATGATAAACTGGGCTCTTTATGGCTTTGTACCTTACAGCAGCACCTGTTTGTGATAGCATGTCTCTGAGCTGTTGTCTGTGTCTGTGTGTGTGTGTGTGTGTGTGTGTGTGTGTGTTTGCATGCTTACGTGTGTGTGTGTACGTGTGTGTGTGTGTGTGTGTGTGTGTGTGTGTGTGTGTGAACATCTCAGGAGGAATGATTCTGCCAGCAGACCACACTCCTGGCATTCATCCAAAGTGGCCGAGACCCAGACCCAGAGGATAGCACAGAACACCGAACCAGAACCTATATGGCAGTCCAAATACAGCATAAGGTACTGCTACACACACTACAAACATCCACACACACACACACAGCACACACACATACACATACACACAGCACACACACACACAGCACACACACATACACACCACACACACACACACACAGCACACACACATACACACAGCACACATACACAGACAGCACACACACACACACACACACACACACACACACACACACACACAACCCACACACACACACACACAGCACACACACACACAGTACACAGAGCAATATTTACAACCCTAAAACATGCACATGCATCTTCACATGAGCTAAAATATGTGTCAGAGATTCTGTCTCTGGACACCCTATGTGTATTCTCTGAGCATCTCATTTCATTGGCTTTCTACCTGCTCCCTGTACAATGGAAATTAATCTTAGTTTTAATAACCGTTAGCCGCCGTTAGTGTGATCTTCTGAATAATTGTCTGAACTCTCATCATTTACATTTTACAGCTCTTCCTCTAATGACGTGTCTAAATGTTGGGACCCTGCAAAGCAGCATCAGGCACCAAATCAACTCACCACAGTCCAGAACATGGAAGCTGTGGACCCCTGTCCACTGACCGACACGTCCAGTGTGTCGTTACCCCCCTCCAAGCACCTCAGCGCTGTCGACCTGTCCACAGGAGCCGGCGCAGGGACACTCCGCAAGCGAGACTCCCCGCACGCGACCCTCTCCATGAGCTCCAACAGCCTAGACCCCGGCAGCGGCGGCGGCCTGTCCAAGAGCCAGGCGGCGTCCCTGGAGTGCATGTTCTACCGTGGCGGCCAGAGCGAGGCCGGGGGCCAGCCGGAGCGACCGCGCTACCTGCAGCTCCCCGTGGTCAGCAGCTGTGGTAGGGTCAGCCCGCGGCTGGAGGAGCAGGTGAGCTCCCGGTACTCCTCCTCGTCGACTTTGTCCTGCGTCGCCACTGCCGCTGGAGGAGGGGGAGGTTCGAGGGCGAACATCAACCCCGTGTGGAACGTTCCGGAAGCCAAGAAGCCTACGGCTCCGTCTCCGCCACCACCCCCTCCCCCGCTGCGCAGCGACAGCTTCGCCGCCACCAAAGTCCACGAGAAGGGCTTGACCGCGCCCGGGGCTCTCCCTGGACCGGACGGTCCCTCTGCTCACCCGCAGCAGAAGGCTCCCCAGGGCAGGTCCGCTGTCGAACGGCTGGTCAAGGGCACCGAGAGCCAGCAGCAGCAGCAGCAGCAGCAGCAGAGTGTCCAGTCTGGGGAGAGAGGTGGGCCGGACGCTCGCCATGGCTTCCTGGCGTCTCAGAGAAGCGAGGTGCTGCCCCCGTATCTCTCCGCCGAGGACTACAACGCCAACCAGATCCCCCTCAGCAAACCGAGCTCTCTGTCCAGCTCTGACGGACGGCAGGGCCTGGCTGGCCCTGACTACCAGCGGCAGCACAGCGACGAGAGCTCTCACCTCAGCCTGCACCCCAAAGGCTCGTCGGCATCGTACACCACAACCACGGCCGCCGCCACTCCGAAGCACCACAGCGTCGGGGGATACTACCGCAGCCTGCAGGAGCTGCCAACCAACACGTGCAGCCGAGGACAGGCCAGAACCTCCACCGCGTCGCTGTCCAGCAACGCCCTGGACCAGAGCTCTGACCGCGGCGGAGGTGGAGGGCACGTGAGGTACTACTGCTACACACCTCTGCAGCAGCCGACACTGACCACAGTAACAGCAGCTCTGCAGGGATGTGTTCAGGGCAAGCCGGAGGCCTGGAGAGACGAGGCCGGTCCAGTCGGGACACAGAGGGCCATGAAGAACAAGTACCCCGCCGCCCAGCAGGCTTTTAACGGCTACGGCAACAAGCAGGCGAGCGGTCAGACGGCCTCAGAGAGTCCGTCCGCTGGGCTCAACGTGTGGATGGCGCGGTCGAGCTCGGACGAGCGGGAGCGGATGACCAGTGGGGGCGGGGCAGACGGTCACCATGGCAACAGGTATTCTCACGGTCAGCAGCAGCAGTTGCAGTCGCACAGGGAGCCGCCGGCTGACCCGTGGGTGTCGCAGGAATGCCGTAAGATTTGCCCTCAGCAGACCCCTCTGCTCCACTCGCTGTCTCAGGAGAACAAGCTGCTGACCGAGAAACGATCGCCGCCCCTGACCACCACCGTTCCTGGTCCTCAAGACAGCCCAGAGCTGGGCGGTGGCAGCGGCAAGCAGGGTCGCCGGAGTGACCGCTACGCCACCACGCTGCGCAACGAGATTATCATCAAGCGGGCGCAGCTGCAGAAGAGCCGCAGCGCCGCCGCCCTGTCCTGTCCCGGGGAGGCGGACGACGAGGCCAAGCCCGGCGCCTGGAAGTCCCCCGAGACGTCCACTTCCTCTGACGGATCCTTCTCCAACACCTACAAGGACCACCTGAAGGAGGCGCAGGCGCGTGTGCTGCAGGCCACGTCCTTCAAACGGAAAGATCTAGAACTTCCTGGGAGCGAGGGCACGCCCGCCACCGCCGCCATGTTGGCGCGCCGAGATCTGAGCGTGGCTGAGATCCTGTCGGGTAAGGCCGGAGCTGTTGCCGGCGGCAACCACGTGTCACGCATCGGAAGCCGGAAGCGCTTCCCCATGAGCAAGCGCGTGCACTCGTTCTCCGAGCCGGACAAGATCAACGAGGTCGGTGTCGAGGGCAAAGGGCTGACCTTGGACTCGGTCGGCTCGTTCATCGACCGGCGCATGTTCTTCGAGGGAGTCGCCAAGCCGACGTTTTCCAAACCTGCTCCTAAGACAGGACCTCAGAGCTCACCTGAGGAGCTCCACATCAGCGCAAAGGCCAAAGGGCCACCCTCACACGAAGAGCCCGCTGGGTCGAAGGTCATAGGGTCGTCCCCGCCACAAGGCCACCACGCCCACAGAGGCCACCTCAGGGAGCACCACTCCAGACATCACTCAGGGAAAGAGCATGGTTGGCCCAAGCAGGAGCCCCCTCTGCAGCAGCAGTCGCCGCCACTGCCCCCGCTGTCGCGGTTGGGCACGTTCGCCGAGTACGAGGCCACCTGGAACATGCAGCGGAAACAGTCTGAGGCCAGGAGCTCGGGCAGGTACCACTCGGCTGAGAACATCCTGGAGCCGTCGGCAGAGGACGGGAACGAGGCTGTGTGTGTCCACGAGAGGTCCAGGTCATCCCCCTCTGCAGACTTCTATGAACAGGTTGGTTCTATAGTCAGTGAGGAGTGCTGTGCTTCTTTGGCACTAGGTATGCTCACCAATCAAAAGTGGCACAACTTACAGAGACATTTGGAATATTGAACTGAATCTGGACATTGACATTCAAAAATAGCAATATCTGTCAGAACATTTCATTTATAGGTAAAGACAATGCATTCATTTATACTCAAAAATAGGTTAAACCTTACGCTGTTGTTTTATACGTTGAATTCCTGGTTTAAATGCACGACCTGTCTTCCCTTGTAAGACTTCCCAGTTGCGAGGGTTTCGGTGGCCCATGGGGAACGACACCTGAACCATTTGGCCCTTTCTCAGGCCGACCCAGGAATCCCAGGCATGTAGGTCTGGCACAGGTGCCATCAGACAGGCTGACCGCTGTTCTCTATTCTTCCACAGAAAATGCCCCTGCCTGCCAGGAAACTCTATCTAGATCGGCCAGCTGACACCCACACCATGGGGTAAGGATCTCCCATAATGCACTCCAGTATGCGTGTGTGTGTGTGTATGTGTGTGTGTGTGTGTGTGTGTGTGTTTGCGTGTGTGTGTGTGTGTGGGGTGGGGGGTGGGTGTGTATGTGCGTGTGTATGTGTTTGTGTGTGTGGGGGGATTTGTGTGTTTGTGTGGTGTGTGTGTGTGTGTGTGTGTGTTTGTGTGTGTGGGGGGATTTGTGTGTGTGTGTGGGGGGATCTGTGTGTGTGTGTGTGTGTGCGCAAGGTGAATGAGTGGGGCTTTCCTTCAGTATCGGTGTGTATCCTATGAGGTCAGATTAAAACAATGTTCCCATTATTAAGGCCAACACTGGTGCCCAGTCACCTGTGTTGCACCTAGAAGCACCACAATGTGTGTGTCTGAATGTGAGCGTGAGTGTGTGTGTGTGTGTGTGTGTGTGTGTGTGTGTGTGTGTGTGTGTGTGTGTGTGTGTGTGTGTGTGTCTGTGAGTGTGTGAGTGTGTGTCTAAAATCAATTTGCTACGTGTTGGCGAAGTGACCATAGCAAACTGGCCATACTGTAACTGTAGGTCCCGCTCCAGCGGCTCCCTTGTCCAGTGGCAGGCACAGCGTGCGATGCGCCGCTTTGTCAGTGTAACAATGTGAGCTCCGCCTGGGCTGCCCTGTCCTCAGACTCAGAAATGCTTCGCATGCCATCATGACATGTCCCACTTGCTGCCTTTTGTTCAGGTGTTGCAGTTTTGAAGGGGGGGGGGGGGGGGGGGGGGTTGTTGCAATAAATCAAGCCGGAGTGAAACCATGGGGCAAGTGATAAATATCTACTGTTGTATCATATGAAGCACTTTAGGTAACACACACCCGTATTTACATAACAGCAGACAATGGCAGTATTGGGGTATTGCTGGTTGCTGGTTGCAAGTGTGTCATTTTAGCTTTTGACAGCTTCTCAGATTGACTGCTGTATGGATGAGAGCAGTTCTATGGTTCAACCTAGATTAGTTGGTGGTTTTCTGTGTGTCTGTGTGTGTGCGTATGTTCGTATGTGCGTATGTGTGCGTGCATATATGTGTGTGTGTGTGTGTGTGTGTGTGTGTGTGTGTGTGTGTGTGTGTGTGTATGACTAAGCTGAGGCATCAGACAGAGTTCTGGCGCTTCAGCAGAATTCCACAGAAGGCCTCCATGCCACAGTCTTGGCAACTGCTTGGCAGTGAAATGTTTCTCTATGTTTTTCTGCTTCCAGTCTTTTTTCCCCTGATTTGTGGGATTTTGCAAGACTATGCTTTCTCACAGAGTGTTCTAGAACATTTTTGAAAAATCCTTGTGATTTCCTGTTTTTCTTCTAGAATGACAGAGAAGGACAAGTTAGATTCACAATCACTCTTCACAATGCTTGATGTTTTTCAGTTATTGAAATAGTACTGTATACTGAAATGTTTTTTTAAATATACTTTTAGGATTTCATATGGTCTGATGGTCTGATTATCAATTAGTTTGTTTAGTGTCTGGTGTGTCAGCCATCTTGACTGTTTTAGTCTTGTGTGTCATATGTATTCATAGTAGACTGCAGACTGCATAGTAGTCTGTGTAGTAGCATTGTAGACAGTACCTTCGACTTTTGTGTGTGTGTGTGTGTGTGTGTGTGTGTTACTGCCTTCCTCCCCTCATGTGTTTATGTCTGTGCCACTGTAGCGTGTTGGCCGAGAGGGGCCTGGCGGAGAGCAGGGGAGTACGAGAGCGTCCTGCCCAGCCTGACCACTTCCTGCCGCCCTCTGAGGCCGCGGCGTCCCGAACGGATCTCGAGAAGAGAGACGTGTCCACGATCGCTGCCCCCCCTGCGGACCCCCGGTACCACCAGCCTACGCCCGATCCCCCGCCGTACCCTGACCACTTGCGCCACGTCGGGGTCACCGCCGCCCTCGAGCAGCCCGCCCTCCCCAAAAAGAGGGGCGCAGCAGCTTCAGCGTTACCCCAGAGGCTCTCCCCGCCCAGAGTCGACACTCCGGGGCCCTCTGTGGACATGACTGTGACCTCGCTGAGAGAGTCCAGTGACCTCCAGACTGCTGGTCATTCCGCGAGGGGCAGCAGCAGGTCTCCCGGGGTGGGGTTGGTACTGCCAGTGCCCGCTATGCCCACGCTGGCATCGGACGCCACACTGAAGGTGTCCCCGTGCCCAGAGAGAGAGGTGCAGGCGGGCAGCCGACTGGACGAGGAGTGGAGGGCCCTGCACCAGACCGCCCTGGCTGCCTTGGCACCGTCTCTGGCACATTCTCCTCTTCCTCATCCACACACTCATCCTCACGGTCCTGCCTCCTCGCCCGCTGCCCTCAAGGGCACTGCTGCCCTAACGGTGCCCACTACCAATGCCACACGCTCACCCTCGCCACAGTTTGCCCCACAGAGACTGACCGACAAGCCCCCAGCACCCACACAGGATGACCTATCCAGGTACTGCATGCCGGTCTGTTACAAGTCTGTCATCAACTACCAAGATGATTGTAAAAAAATTGCCTTTTAAAAGAAAATGTTACATTTGGACCTTCAAATGTCCCTAATGTTTTAATATTCTTTATTAAAGTCAAATTGAACATGTAATTTACAGAACAAAGTACAGTAATATGGCCAACATGGCGGCCATTTTGTGGTCTTTGAGTTGGTATATTATAATTGATCTTCCTGTCTGATGCCCTAATGAAGTAGTCCTGTGTGTTACTATGGTTACATGGTTACAGTGATAAGATGGGTGACGCCTCGGAGCTGAGTAACGTTGTGAAGAGAGTCCCCGTCAGGATCGTCCACGCTGAGACCAGTCTGGAGCGGAAGGGCCGCCAGTACCTCCTCAGCAACGGAGCTCAGGGTGGGCCAACAACAACAACAACAACAGCGACAACAAAAACAAGCCCTCAAAGCAGCTTCGCCCCCCAGGAGCAGTCCTACTCCCTCTTCTGTGCCTACTCACGGCAGGAGGAGGCGGAGTGGGAGGCGCACCGCGGCTCCTCCAGACCTCCTCAGGGGACCCCGGGCTTCCCTGTAGCCCCAACAGGGGCCACCCTGAACGGGCAGTCGAGAAGGAGCAGCCTGCCCGCCGCCGCCACCGACGCGGCGGTGGGCGATCGCTCAGATGACGACGTGAAGAGAGAGGAGCTGGCCCGGGACATCATGGGTAAGGACAAGTCGCTGGCGGACATCTTGGACCAGAGCCGCATGCGGACCACCATGGACCTGATGGGGGGCATCTTCCCGCAGGGCGAGCAGGTGCTGGAGGGGGCACAGCAGCGCCGACGAGTCGCCCCCAAACAGACGTCGCCCCGCGCCGCAGACGAGAGGTAGGTGCTCTGAGATACTGTACAACAGCCTCAGGCAGATTCAATCTCCCATGCAGTAATATGGATTATTATATGTGTCCTAAAAGGGGTCTGTGGTAGCCTGGCCAATGGCCATCCCCTTGAAAATTGAGCAGAAGTACGTAGGAAGGCAAGGCCATGCTAGGTCTGTGGTGGACTTGCCTTCATTTCATTGTTTAGTCAGCACAGCTCCTCAGATTGCAGCACAGTTGTTACAGGATGGTGTACAGTGTATGTGATGTTGGGGGTTTCGGTTTCATCTCCTCTCCTTGCATCTAACAACCCAAACACACCTAACATGCACTTCCTGTCTTCCTCTCTTCTACTTCCTGTCTTCCTCTCTTCTACTTCCTTCTACCTCTTTCTACTTCGACTACACTTTTGACCACTTTTGACTTTAGCTTCTGCACTCTCATCTCTGGTAGTCTGGTGGTGTTTATTACCTAAGATCTCCTTTGCAATGTACCTTGACTGTTAATCCTAATTTTGTAAATAAATGTAAATGTAATGCAACAGGGGCCTAATATTTGCCTGAGATTAATAAAAAAAGAAGTAATCCAGTCTGTTAAAGTAAAAGTATTTAAAGTTAAAGTATTTACTAAAGGGTGAAGTTAAGTGAAGTTTATGAGATAGTAGGCCTCACACAGAACATGTTCCCATTGGTTGTGACCTCAAACAACATTTCTGTAAACATGCCTCTGTTGCAGTTGAGTTTAGCAACAGCACTACTGCCCCCTACTGGATGAAAATAATACATGAACCTGTTCAGTCCAACAGAGCACATCAGAACAGAGCTCTCAGTCTCTGAGAACTTAAACTGTGTTTGTGTGTGTGTGTGTGTGTGTGTGTGTGTGTGTGTGTGTGTGTGTGTGTGTGTGTGTGTGTGTTGTGCGTGTCTGTGTCTGTGTCTGTGAGTGCGTGTGTGTGTGTGGTGTGTGTGTGTATGTGTGTGTGTATGTGTGTGTGGGTTTGTGTGTGTGTCTGTTTGTGTGTGTGTGTGGTGTGGTGTGTGTGTGTGTGTGTGTGTGTGTGTGTGTGTGTGTGTGTGTGTGTAGCAGGAGGGTGGAGGATGACCTGGCAACGGCGGTGTCCGTGGTGAGTAGCTCCTCCTACTACAGCACGTCAGCGCCCAAGGCGGAGCTCCTGATTAAGATGAAGGACATGCAGGAGCAGATGGACGAGCAGGACTCCGAGGACGAGCTCGACTATGACCTCTCCAGCAAGAAGGTAAGCAGGGCACACACACACACAGTCTCTCAATCACTTTTTCAGACACAGACACACACACACACACACACACACACACACACACACACACACACACACACACACACATACTGTACACATACAGTACACATTCACACTCTCACACTCACTGATTACCTGTCGGTTACCTGTTAAGAGAAAATCATCTGTACTCCCAGTGTATCCCAGTGTACTCCCATTCTGTAGTTCTCCTTCCTAAAGGGGGAAAGGGTTGCACTCCTGCTTTAAACTACAGGAAGGTATCTGAAACAATCAGCTCAAAAAAAGGGGAGATTGCATGGCGGACAAATTATGCTAAATTAAAATCCCTAATTAAAGTTTTTCACAATTGCTAAAACACATTTTTTTAAACCTTCCCCCCTTTTCTCAAAACTGTAAACACCAACCCCAAATTTCAAACTGCATTCACAAAACCTCTGCAAAACAGAACAATCGCCTCAAAACAGATGTACCTGTGCTCAAAACCAAACACTGTCTTCAGATCATCTTACAAAGCAGTCAAAATGTAAACACTACTGAGCAGTCATTAGACACTACATCAAAAAACGCAGTGAGGCAGCTCATGCAGCTCCAGTAGAAATGTTCATTGTTTACAATACAGTAAATGCATTTTGCATCTAAAAGAAAAAACAAAACAAAACAAAACAAAGCAAAAAGATTTCAGTGGATTCAACATTTACTGTAAATCCAGTAAAAATGAAGTATTGAGAATGGGGGTTTACAGTTTATGTTTACAGTTTTGAGAAAAGGGTGGAAGGTTTCAAAAAATGTGTTAAGCAATTGTGAAAAACTGTATACCGGAAAAGACAGGCACTTCAGTACTGCAAATGAGAAGTACATTGCAGTCTACAGTCTACAATGTACTTTGAATGCCCCACTGACTGTTTCTGTCCATTGTTGATATGAACCTGCACTGTTCAGCAACCTGTTTACACTCTGAGCTTATATTGGTTGAGTCACATCATTTGAAACAAGTGTGATCAATTTTGAGTCGTGTTTACAGTTTTTTTCAGTCGCTAACAAGCGTTTGTCTAACCAGTTGTTACATTTTCAAAACTCTAAACACAATTAGCACAGCATCGGTCGTTTGTGGCCATACCATTCACACATTTCATGTCGTTTTCACACAATATGCAGTCAGTGAACACATTTCCACAGTGCTTACATTTTCTTAACAAACAAGCTATACCTCCCAACAAAATGATGGATTGTTTTTGCAGTATTTACGAATGTTAACACACAACATCCCACAATAGCAAAAACAATATTCCAAACCTTAGATACAGTATAAAAAACGTCTGCTTCTGCTACCAAGCGGTTTTATCCCATCGCCTTGGATACTGTATTATCAGATGCGATGTTTATGAAAACATGTGGCCTATCCCTGAAGATCGCAGAGATTATATACAGTGATTTTGTGCTTGTTTTAGTTTTTTTTTGTTGTTTTTACTGTATCTGGGCTTTTTGCTGTTGTATTTTTGTTCAGAATGCTCTTGTGTGTTTCATGGATATTTTGTTCACTGTAAGCAATACTGTAAACTTTTTCTGTTCTATCATACTGTAAACAATATTTCTACTGAAAATTCTTACAGTAAACAGTAAAGGGAAAAATTATTTGCTTTTTACTGGAATGCTTTGAACATTACATGTGGACATACAGTTCCCAACCAAGAAATTTAGTGTAAAAAGGGCGGATTGCATGTTTTGCATGCAAATACCTGTAAAACTGAAAAATTAAAAGTCTATGCAGTTTTTGTAATGTCAACAATAGCCAGTATTTTGAAACCTGGTGTACTTTGATTGACTGCATGTACCTTGTGAAGTGAAAACAAGTGTTATTCTTTGACAGAATAATTTCATTTTGAGTCAGATTTCCAGTGTTTTGGTAAAGTTAGTGTGTGCAGAGAAAGATGTGTTAATATATATTTAACAAAATGTCTTTTTGAGAAGAAAATGATCCATTTGGCCAATTGTGTTTTGTAGGTGTGAGTCTGTGTTAAGAGTTTAGAAAAAGTATCCGAAGTATAGGTAAGCGCTTGTTAGCGATTGAAAAAAACTGTAACATAGGGCATTTTGTGCTTTCTTTCTTTTTAGATTGTTGAAACAAGTGTCTATGAGATCTGCAAATTGTGTTTTATACGTGAAAACTGTTTATGATTTGGCCAAAAGAGTGATCGAGAATTTTGTTCAGAGAATGGAGTTTAGTGTTTTAGCAAAAACTAATATAATGGATATAATGCATTCCATTAGCAAGTTCAAGCGGACTATGTGCAAAACATGCTCCACCATACGCAACACTTGTAACATCTTTAGACAAAAGTTCAGTAACCTTGTGGTCTACATTTCTATAAATGTAAATGGCGTAAAATGGCAATAAAAAGGCTTTGTTTACTTAGAATGGGCAGATTATAGAATGATGTGAGACTTGTGACATTTTTATGAGATGACAACATTTGTCAGTGAGTCATGGGGTCTTATTTAGATAGAGTCACCTTTACCTCAGTTAAACCAAGGTTAGGCTAATCTACAAAGTGAGTGTGTGTGTGTGTGTGTGTGTGTGTGTGTGTGTGTGTGTGTGTGTGTGTATGTGCCGTGTGTGTGTGTCCCCAGCAGCAAGAGCAAGAAGGTCATATCTGGCTAACACAGAGCATAGGCACACGTTAGGTCTCTATTTCTAACATTGTTTTTTAATGTTTTAAACTAAACATGCTACATGTACACACAGCAATTTTAATATAGCATGTGTGTGTGTGTGTGTGTGTGTGTGTGTGTGTGTGTGTGTGTGTGTGTGTGTCGCGTTTCTGTGTGTGTGTGTCGCGTTTGTATGTGTGTGTGTGTGTGTGTGGTGTGTGTGTGTGTGTGTGTGTGTGTGTGTGTGTGTGTGGTGTGTGTGTGTGTGTGTGTGTGTGTGTGTGTGTGCCGTGTGTCTGCCCCGTGTGTGTGTGTGTGTGTGTGTGTGTGTGTCCTGCAGCAAGAGCTGATCAGCAGCCTGAGTACGAAGCTGCAGGTGCTGCACGAGGCGCGTGAGAGCCTCCAGGATGACGTGCAGGACAATAACGCGCTGGGCCAGGAGGTGGAAGCCACCGTGCAGGCCGTCTGCAAGCCCAACGAGCTGGACAAGTTCCGCATGTTCATCGGGGACCTGGACAAGGTGGTCAGCCTGCTGCTGTCCCTCTCCGGCAGGCTGGCCCGCGTGGAGAACGCCCTCAACAACCTGGAGGAGGGGGCCTCAGCTGAGGAGAAGGTGAGGGGCTCTGTGTGTGTGTGTGTGTGTGTGTGTGTGTGTGTGTGTGTGTGTGTGTGTGTGTGTGTGTGTGTGTGTGCGCAATGCAATGTGTGTGTGTGTGTGTGTGCAATGCAATGTGTGTGTGTGAGCGTACGTCTATGTGTGTTTGTGTGTGTGTGTGTGTGTGTGTGTGTGTGTCTGTCTGTGTGTGTGTGTGCGCGTCTGTGTGTGCGTGTGTGTGTGTGTGTGTGTGTGTGTGTGTGTGTGTGTGTGAGGTGTACGGCTGTGTATATTTTTTATCGATGTTTGTAAATATACAGTATGTATCCTGTATGTGTTATGTGTGTGTGTGTTCATGTTCCATGACATTTGTGTGTTGTTAGACATGTTAAGTATTTTCTAAATAACGTTCCCTTCTTATTAGATTATTAGATTATAACAAAAAGCATAAATGTACTTAATAGTTTCACAAAGCAGATGTCTTTTCAAGGACAGTTTTGTAGCATGACCACAGAACTGTGCTGAATACCATGTCAAATTGCATAAAGGTCTACCAGCTGCTCTAACTAGACAAGGAAATAGTTAGTGTTTAAGACCCCAGGGCCAACCTGGCAATGCAGAGCAGATAGCTACTGACACATGGGATGCACCCATGCAGAACAGCGAAATATTGCAAAACTGTTATATCCCTTTTATCTCTAAATACTAGTCACACACCAATATACTACACAGGGACAGTATACAGGAACGGAATGAAATAAACAGTTGTCTCATATGTGCAAGAACACATAACAGAAATATCAGGACATAAAATGTAAATGTAATGTAATGTAATGTAATGTAATGTAATGTAAATGTAAACTACTTATGACTGTAAAAATCATAATTCTGATTCCAATACTTCTTCTGTCTTCTTCCCCCTCTCTCAGCACGCCCTGACCGAGAAGCGCAGGCTGCTGATTCGTCAGCACGAGGATGCCAAGGAGCTGAAGGAGAACCTGGACCGGCGCGAGCGACTGGTCTACGACATCCTGGCCAGCTACCTGAGCGCCGAGCGTCTGGCTGACTACGAGCACTTCGTCAAGATGAAGTCGGCACTCATCATCGAGCAGCGCAAGCTGGAGGACAAGATCAAACTGGGAGAGGAACAACTCAAGTGTCTGAGAGACAGCCTGCCTCTGGAGCAGAGACTCATGTTCTGAGAGAGAGAGAGAGAGAGAGAGAGAGAGAAGAAAGAGAGGGAGAGGGAGGGAGGGAGAGAGAGAGAAGGAGAGAGAGAGGGAGGGAGAGAGCGCAAAAGAACAGAGAGGATGAAGAGACGCATTCTAGAACTGGAACTCTGGAGAGAGCAAGAGGAAGATGAGAATGAAAGACCACAGACGACAGGAGACGACAACAGATCTTCTGAGAACTGGAATCTGTGACAAAGCATGAGAGGGAGAAAAAAACTCATATTATGTTTGTTTGTTTGTCTATTTATTTGTTTGTTTTTATTTCAAGACTGCCAGTCATATAAATATACGCTTTGCTTTATTCAGAGGAAGATGGTGTGGGAAATAGACAGGCCTACAGAGAGGGTTGAACATAGTCAGTAGGTGAAAATCTACAGTATGTCATGATAATGAAGAAGTTTGGAATGTTTTAACGCTTATGCAGACATATGGGTTGATAAACATGTCTATCATAGTTTGACGGTCCTAAAGCTGCACTTGTGATTTCTCTTCTGGAATGAACATTTTATCTTATCATTTTATGCATTTTATTCAAGGTTGTATTTGTGATGACCTTCAGTGATGCTCTTTTTGAGATGGTGAACTATGAATATATAATATATTTATATATACAGATGTATATATAATTTATTCGAAAATGTATTTTAGGGTTTGAATGGAATGGATTATTTGCCATTTTTTTGCAAAATTGCCTGTTGATTGTAGTTGTTAACAGTTCACATAAAGATTATTATTACCGGTATTATATTTCAGATAAGAACAGTGCGTTTATATGCTGTATGTAACTGCTACCAAAATATTCATACCTGTTATGATGCTGTTCTAGAGAATAGCCATGGCGTTTGTCTGTAATTTTCATAGACTTGCTACCATATTCAGATATATTTATATTTTCCT
Organism: Alosa sapidissima; assembly: GCF_018492685.1. Taxonomy (NCBI): domain Eukaryota; kingdom Metazoa; phylum Chordata; class Actinopteri; order Clupeiformes; family Clupeidae; genus Alosa; species Alosa sapidissima. The sequence goes on along the minus strand of NC_055979.1, from coordinate 9,197,793 downwards.
TATGAATGAAATGAAGAAATTGAATTTTGCAAACTAGATGGGATGTGCTAGCACTTTACAGTGAAGGTCTTATTCTGAATGATAAACACCTATCTGGATTGGAACATTAAAATGTGCCTGGGTAGGCCTACATTGTATTCATTGTGCCCTATCGTTGTGTGTGTGTGTGTGTGTGTGTGATATGAATTATATAGGCTAGTATGTAGGTCTGTATTCTGTAAGCAACTGAACAAGAGTTACCACACGTTCTGGTTTTCCCGGGATTGTTCTCTTTTTTAATGTCTGTCCCGGAAAATTGATAAGCTTTCCCGGGACACCAAATGTCCCGTTTTAATGCACGTACATTTTTTTTAAAAGTATTCCCTAGTTTCACTTTCAATAAAACCTACGTTCCGCTCCTGCAATCCTACTATTTTTCTTAAGTTATCTTGATTGTATCCAGCTGTCGGAGGCAGGGATCCGCGTATTTGATTGGTTGTAATGCAGACCTTCGAAACGAAAGTTTACCTTAACCATCAGCATCACCTAGCAACTACCAGCCCCGCGCAGCATGTCCAAGAGAGTGAGTGCGGAGCAGATTGGAGAGGGTAGCCTAGTATAGTAAGAAATTATGGTTCGATTTGGTTTGATAAAATGGGGGGCGAGACGGAGGAGAATATAGGTCTACAATCAATGTCAGGGCCAGCGGCGAAGAAAAAGAGTAGGCTATACAACGCCGACAGGGTGAAAATGTCGGAGTGGGTAACAACATAATATGCATAGATAGTAGCCTAGCCTATATTGTTAATGTTTTATGGATTAGCTAAAAGAGCAGGTGAAAGGGCATTATAAGAACCGTTTAGACTCAGCAACCTAAAGTGACAATGAATTGCACCATTTATAGTACAGTAACATTTGCAGCATTTGTTAATAAGTTATTATTTAAAACCAGAAATAGGCCTAGTATTACTATGAATTATAGCCATTTAACATTAATCAAAATCAATCTTTTTTTTTTTTTGATTTTCACAAATCAAATGTGGCAACCCTAAACTGAACAGTATAAAGTCGTACCAGGAGGAGGAGGAATTCTCAAACTTTATCAGGGATTTTTTTCTCCAGGTGTATTTGTATTGTGACTAGACTGTTTCCTGGTTCGCATCACAGCCTCAGTTTTATTGATGTGAAACCTACCTGCTGTAATTCAGTTATAACAGCGCTATCGTCATCAAAGGTATTCATGACGTAGATGTCTCAAGTCAATATTTAGCCTATACGGTGTGTTTCCCGCATTTACCAACTTGTCGGCAAAATAAGGAAGTCTTCGAATTTTCCTTTGATCTTGAGAAGAAGGAAACTGAAGCCTGCATGTCAATCAGTCTATTTGCCATGCCCTTCTCACTACGACAAGGCAAGTGGAATCATCTCGAGGTAAGGATCAATATGGTCATATAATAGAATGACTGGCATATAGCCTAGAAATAACATGTTTTGCCAGTATGCTGTAGTTTTATTTTATTTAAGTCGCTCATGTCTAATAATATCAAAGTGTAGAATGATTTTTGAGGCGAAAATAACCTTCGTGTAAATGGCCGAGGGGGTCGTTTCAGTTCAGATGTTCCAAGTTTGGATAAAGGTGCATCCTAGTTTGGATACAAGTGCATAGCAAGATTGTTGAAAACCCCTTTTGTTTGAATATTCATGTTACTTTGTGAAATGTGTCAAAGGAGGACATTTTCTGCCTGATGAGAAGTTATAGCACGGCTTGTAAAAATCGGCAATTTACATAGCATAACTGTATTTGCATAGTCTGCCCATATCTAGGCTAAATGCTCGATTATCAGCTATTTTAACAGCAAGTTTATCTGTTTAAACTCTGTTTACTAGTTAAAGTTAGGGTTGGGTTTTGAAGGTGTTGTTCAGTAGCTGTTCGACAATAATTTTATACTGAACTTGAATCTTAAGATGATCTAGGAACTCAATGCGATAGGTTAGTGATTGGCTACTCGCTCGATAGAAATAAGGAGACATTCGATATCATAATGTAGGCTAGGCCTATTCATAGCCATTATTTAATGATTAACAACTGTTTTAAACAAAAGCCTCTTCATCAAATCAATCACCCCTAACCATTGCACTATTAGACAATGGGCACATGACTGACCCATACTCCATTTGTTGTTTTTAGGCCATAGGCCCAAATGTTTTCATTTGACAATTAATATAATTAATATTAGTTAATTAGTTATTAGTCAATAATTAGTATACATTAAAGGTGCCATGTGTAATGTCCGCCAAAAATCAATTCATACTCCACATTCCATAAAAGATGGGGGCAGTATACCTCCAGAAAGTGAGCTGGTTTACCCTAGAGTAACAACCGAGACTCGTGTATTGCAGTTTGGCTAGCGGTTATGTTGTCCGCATACTGCCTCCCATGGCCGAAACTGGTATTATGACACCTGTCGGGCTGTGGCTAGTAATTTAGCATGCTAATTCAGGTTGATATCTCTGCAGCACTATACCTTGTTATTTTTTTAATGACATCATCGCCCATATTTCTACTCATTCTTTTGATGCGTGTAGCTCATCTTTTGGATATTTTTACCTAAATTCTTACACATGGCACCTTTAAACGTGTTCTTCATCAGAAATTGCTTGATTTTCCCCTATGGTTTTGTAACAGTGATTTTGTTTCATTTTCTGCCACAGTTTGCACATTTTTTTTCCACCTAACTCAACACATGTAATTAGAACCTTTTCCTTTTTGTCTCTCTCCAAGGGACCTGGGTGCTTTGTTTGTCGTGTATCCTGGTGACGGGACCAGGTAGGTGAGAACAGCAGTGTGACAGACCATGAAGTTATTCTCAAATCCAAAGTAGAAGCGAGCAAATGTGACAGTAGTCTCTGAGCTGAAATCGCTCTTTTGCAATACCCAGTGGTCAACAACAGTGAATTGGGTGCTTTGATGTGGCATGTGAGGTTGGTGACCAGTGTGGACATGTCTTACCGGCTGGAATGGGTGAGGAGCCTGGTTTTGTGAAGATTTGACCCACAGGTGTGAACCCATGGCTTACCTGGCCCATACAGCCCATCCACAGCTCGTTGGACTATGGCTGGGCAGCATAGGATGGATCCTCACCATGGTGACCATCGGAATGGTCCAGTGGCGTGTGTGGGTGGTGGCGGACATGAGTGTCGTCTCGTCTGGGCTGGCGTGGGTGGGCATCTGGAGGGTCTGCTTCTACAGCCACACGGTGGTGACTTCGCAGTGTGGCCCCCTGTACTGCCAGAGGATGGACATCTCGGACCGTTTCATTCCCAAGGAGATCGCCGTGGCGCAGGTCCTGATGCTGCTGGCCCTCGTGCTGGGACTCTTGGCGAACGCCAGCACGCTCTACGGCCTGAGGAACGTCTTCTTCGGCCTGGACAAGCGCAGGCCCATCCGAGTGGCCTTCACGGCAGGTGGCCTCCTGCATCTGCTGTCCAGCTTGTGCTCTCTTTTGCCTCTCTCCCTTAACCTGCATGCCGTGGCCACCAATCAGAACATCAGCTTTCCGGAGAACTTTCACATGCCTCCCACACCCTTGCAGCAGTACGTCGGAGTCGCCATCAGGGTGGGCATCAGCGCGGCTGTCCTGACCATCGTCAGTGGGGTCATGTTCCTCTGCTATCAGTTCCCGGTCAGAGCGCACGCCAGGGTGGAGCCCTCGTGGGCAGAAGAAAGTAGCTCCAACGATCCCTCTGCTGGACGGCCTCACTCTTTCAGAACGTACCTGGCGTGCCGGGACAACCCAGCCTTCCAGTCTCAGGAACATGTCTAGTAGTACGGACCACCAGGAAAGAGGCAGAGGTATCAAAAGATTGACAATGCATCATCTGTTTTAATACTTTGCAGGAAAGAACAGAAACTGTCGTCTAAAAGGAGACACTTCTGGTAATTGTTTTGATGAAATTGTGCACTTTGAGACATTTTAGAGAAAATAGTTTTGCACAGAGCTTGTGGTATGCTTATCTGTAGAACACCTTGAATGTAAACCTGCACCTCAACCAAAGACTGAATTGAGATATGTTAGTGAGAGCACTTTGAATGCTTTGAATGCCTTACTACATGAATGTGCAGCATGACTGTAAAGCCACACAGATAATGCACTGAGTTTACAAGTTTGCTGCTCAATGGCCTGACCTCTGTGGACCTGCAGCTGTTTGGGAAGTGGCATACACACTTCCCTCCCCCCTACACTTTTTCAGTAGTCACTGTCATGCATTCCTTTTCTCAGTGGACTCATGGGTGGGTAATCAAATTGACCGTTTGTTTATGTCCAACTGTCCTTTTTCATACCTACAGTGTATTCCTACTGGAAAGCCAATTCATATGTTAGATCAGTGTTTCTTAACTGGTGGGTCAGGACCCAAAAGTGGGTCGCGGAACCGTTCTGGGTGGGTTGCGGAGCTTGTTGCTAAAAAATAGATCTAATGTTGAAATGTTTGAGAAACATTGTATGCCAGTCGTTGCCATGGATAAAGACAATGTCTGTGTGACAGGTCATGTTAGACATCATTTTGGTAAATATTTGAAGTATGAATTTACTTATGTTGAGGACAACAAGTGACAGAAACCCCAGTGTCTGGTATGCAGTGAATTGCTGGCACATGAGAGCATTAAGCATCAAAACTAAAGCGCCACATGGAAACAAAGCACCCTACTGTCAAAAACAAACCTGTCGAATCCTTTGAAAGGCTACACATGAGTTGAGGACACAAATATGCCCAACATCAGCATGTTCCAAACAAGTACAGGTCTTACCTCACCGAATCAGTTGGTTTCAACGCTAAAATATCGGTCGCGACGTAATGATCATGGGAATTTAAGGGTCTCAAGGCCAGACCAGTTAAGAAACACTGTGTTAGACTACAGTACATGTGGATAGTTATTATTATGCATTGGTCATGATCCATAAATATGTTGTATTAAAATCTACCCTACACCCAGAGTATCAATATATGTTTGTTTCTTTCAAGCATGTGGACACACTGTTTATATGTAAGACTGACATCTACAATGCTGTTAAGTTACAGTATGTGTCTTCTTGTGGTTTGCATACTTATCATTAGTCGCCTTTACATGTAAATACACATCAAACACACTTATATGGATACTTGTATGGCACTATATTTCTTCAGTGTCATTAAGGTATTTTTTCGAATTCTAAAGGAACTGAAATCAGCAGCCTAATAAATTTGAATTGCTTAGCACAGTTGCTTAACTCTAACTCTGTTTGACCAAGCAGTACTAATGCAGTTCTGAGTTTAGGTCTTCCCCATGATTCCTGACCACAGTAGGAAACTCAAGTCCCCAGGAATTAGCAATATAGGTCATCCATTAGTGATTAACGTATAGTTAAGAGGGAGGTTAAGGTTAAAATTCATAGAATATATAAAACTATATTCTCTTATTAATATATTCTGTATCATGTATCCCATCTTTAGATATCAAAAGGTAAGTTAATCCAAAAATAGTGTTAAATAAGATAAATCTCCAAATGTCTCAGAATGTTCTATCATTTATCAACATTTGAATCATACAGGTGCCAGGTCTCTCCTTGTTCTTGACATGACTCTTTTCACATACCCTCTGTGTCCCAAAAAGCCTTTCTTGAGTTATCCGTCCTCTTCAAAATGGCCGACCACCAGTGGTCCAGCAGGAAGTGATGCGGGTCCCTGTGGCCCCCGTAGGTGGAGGCCCTTCCCCGTGACCCCTGTTGGGACCTGGCTCATGTGAACAGGGGCGGAGGATGGCGGTGGCAAGCACGTGAAGTCTGCTCCAGACCTCTCATAGCCGCGGCTATCACAGCGTCGATTGTTAGCCGGGAAGTGTCTGAGTCCAGTCCAAACAGTACTCACTTTGGCCAGCTTTGTCCCGGGGGCTACGCCACGATGGACAAACAAAAGGCCTTCTCTTCAGCCGAGATCGACCCCTCTGTCAGGCCGGGGAGGGCCCATTCAAAGGATCAGATGGGACCTGCGATTTTACACGAGTAGCACTGCACTGCAGAGCCAGAGAGAGACTTTGATGGCTACATACATTATATCTATCAAGCCTGCATTCATCCAAGTGGCAGACGCTTTTATCCAACGCAACTGTAAAGTGAAGCACAATAGTCAAGCTTTAAAGGACAATTCCTGCGCAAAATGAACCTAGGGGTTAATAACACATGTGAACCGAGTTCGTCCGTTCTCTGGGATATGTTTTCATGCTGATCGTACGTGACCAGTTTTACCACAAACCGCTAATAAGCGTTTAACGCTAGTCTTCGGGGCACACGCAAAGTAAGAAGAAATCGCTATTTCTATACCAAGGCTCAAAATAGTACCACACTTCCACGGTAGCATAATGAGGGGCCCTACATGTAAACTAAAGCATTGAGAACTTCGCAAGTGTACAGACAGTTTATTAAAAAAATAGTTTAGATAGACGTTGGACTGGAGCAACGCGAGCTGAATTGTCACGTGACTGTTTTCCCAAGATGATGCCAGCCTGTACTGTACTGTACTAAACTATCTTTTTAATAAACTGTCTGTACACTTACAAAGTTCTCAATGCTTCGATTTACATGTAGGGCCCCTCATTATGAGAGGTAAATGGAGATAGACTTCAGGGTCGAAGGGTAGGTATGTGAGGGTATGTGTGTGAGGGTAGGTGTGTGTGTGTGTGCGGAAAACGATATTTTTATATTAAGTCAGGTGCTCACAGTGTTGCATCACCACATTTATATTTATATTGTTATCATCAGCATGTGTGTGTGTGTGTTTGGTGCTAGGTTAAACTGATTGGCTGAAAATTGGTCAATTAGGTTATAAATGCTCATGCAATGTTTGAGTTCAATATCAGTTCGGTAAATTGTTTTATGATCGTCGCCTTTTACAGTGAGATGAGATGATGGAAACGCCTTTAAACCTTTAAACCAATAAAATAAATAATTGCACAACAATACTCCTGGCCAGAAAAAAAAGTATGCATCTAAATCTGGACAATTACCAGTTTCTAATGACACCACCACACCTATGTTTGAAGTTCCTCACAAGAACATTGTGCATCCCTGAAAAATCTTCTCCTTTAACTATAGCTTAGAAATGTTCAAAGACATTGACAATGGCTATTCATTACTAAGGGTCCAATAGTTTCACTGTATATGAACAGAAACAGTGTTTAGCTGAGTGCAAATTTGCACTGAGCTGTGTAATCTTCATAGCACAAAGAAAATCAATATTTCTATCTAATGACTAATAAACCATATCTCCTTGTTCACTGAACTCGAGCACAGGCATGAAAGCTTTGTGAGGACATGAGGTCTCTTAGCTTTCTTTGGTGTCCGATGCACAGAGCTCAGCCGCAGAAGAGCAGGAAGAATGTGAAGATTAAATAATCTTGTACTTTGGTTTGAAGTATCGGATCAGGACACCAAAAAAAAAAAAAAAAAATACTGCAGCTTCCTCTCACGAGGTGAAGAGCACTATAGGAATCACTGTACAGTGTGATTATGGAACATCCTTGATCTAAAGCCAGCCGTGCAGATGGATTAATGTCATGATAAGTGAATCAGACAAAGAGAATGGTTGGCTTCCAAGGCCTCTGTCTTGCCATGAGGTCTTCCATGGGGGTCTTTGGCCTTTGCATGAGACAGCAGTACTCTTTTGGCCTCCTCTTTTCTCTCCATAGTAGAAGTGTTTGAAGTACCAGGCATGTGTCCAGTCAGCGCTGTATGTGGCCTTCTAATGCAACAGCAACCTTTGTATGTAAAAAGATGGCTGGAGATTAGCATACAAAGACATAATGACTTCATTGTGGGAGCAGTAACAAAGGAAGCTTTCTCATGACGCCTTGGACACATGCTGTGCAGCACTGGACCCTTCAAAGTCGAAGCCGGGAGACATGGCATCAGGGGACATGGGAGGAACGGACCCTGTTAGCTTAGCTAGTTAGCTTAGCTTGGGAGCGTACTGTTCCCTGGGTCCTATGTGCCCCGCTTTGTATGTGACTGGGGAACATAGGACCCCTAATCATAACCCTAACCCGAGCTGGGAACATAGGACTCGGGGAACATAGGGATGACCCCCTTAGGGCTTAGCATACAACTTATATAGCAACACTTGTTGGATCCAAACCAGCTAGCGATGCAGATTTCCACTCTGATTCATTATGTGCTCTTACTGACCCTGTGACCTTGGTGTCGCTACCATGCTAGCTGGTATCTGAATGTACACACTGCTCAAGATTTTTACATGTAGTCAGATGCCTACAATGTCCCATCACCACATTGATATTTATATCTTTATGATCACCATGTGTGTGGTCCAGTTCATTTAAAAAAACTTTAGCCTTAGCACTGTAAACAGCTTTCACCTTACAAGCAATATTCACCTTTTATTCATATGTAATGTGAGACAGAGAGGCAGCTAGCACCTGAAGGAACTTTGATGGTCTTTGAAGGTACACTAATTCTGACTAGACTCAGGGAGACAACAATAACAGAAGCCCCTTAGGGGTCTTGGCAGGCCCTGATGGGCAGACCAGGGGTTTGTGAAATGACGTCTGACTAATAGGTGCTGAGTGACCTGCTGAGCACACTTCTGGTCGCCTGGTCATTAGCCAGGACTTAGCTCAGGAGCCAACATGGAGGATCAGAGGGGATTAGTTTCAAAAACTGTTTTGGTGGACACGCTTGTCAGGCCATTTAAAGGAAACTCACTGCAGGGCTTTCAAGACAGAAAATATTAGAATTATGATTTCAGCGGGCTTTTGTAAAACAACACATCTTATAGATTCTTGATTCAATGAAATTAATTTTTTGATTATGATATTTAAACTTTTTTATTGAACCAATATAATAGTCTCTAAATATGACAACAGCAAATGTTGTAGATATATGTGAAAATAATTTAAATATATTTTCTGATATGTTCATGGCATAGTCAATGCACAATCAACATAAATATTTTTCCTAAGTAAGATGTATTTTGGTGTGTCATGAACGATACACTTTAAGATTGTTACCTACAAAACTGTCAAGCAACAATAACTGTATGAACTTAGGTGATTTTCTCTGTGAATTCTAGGAGATCCTGAAATTAAAATAGAAAAAAATGTTCAAACTTACAAACTGTGTGTGTGTTCAATTGCTCTGAATAACTTCCAAATAATATTCTTGGAAGAAGAAGTGGATATACAGAAAACTTTGTTCAGAATTGGCCCTGTATAGAGCTTTACACATTTTAGCCTTGCTTTTGTACATTGCACATAAATACATACACATGAAACAAGCATGCAGTATAACTTTTACACTGTAATTACTTTTGATTAATAACCAATATTCTTTGGTAATAATAAACAAAAACAACTTTATACAATGTCAGATGTTCTGACTGATACTTCCACACATGTTGTTGTCTCTACTGTCCACCTTAATTTGGGTCAATTTAAATTTAAAAGTCAGTGTTATTAGATAAACATTCCTTTATGTAAAGAGGACCATAACAAGAACAACCTTATTGGTCTTATTGATGTTTTATAAATGATTATTTTCATGCATGCATTCAATGCACTGGCACGGCTTGCACATTTCAATCTTTAAATGTATTTGTTTGTTTAAATTCAGATTCTGATCAAATATGTCAAAGGAATCTTTGGATGATATGTATGACGTCACTTAAGAAAAATGTACATAGAAATAAAAATGTATGAGAAATCTGACCCTAAATGTAAAACAAGAACATTGGAATTGACATTACCTTGATGATTGAATAAAACCAAAATGAAGAATATAGCAGCATCCCATCAAGTACAAACAAGATCTTATGGCCATATATCTGTCACCATAAAACAGTTCCAGCCAAAAATATCTGACTTTTGGTTAGTGGATGAAAAAATCTAACTCTGGTCCATGTAGTATATTTGCAGAGGTACGCTTCACATTGCTCACACGTAACCTGTGCGTTTTCCTAATTTGTGGTTGACCTCTGGGTGCGTCATCGTGTGTCTCTGCAGGGGAATGGCCCCTGCGGCGGGGCAGGTCTCGTCCTGTAGACACATGCAGGAGCTGACCAGGAGCAGACCGGCCACCAGGTGCAGCAGCCCTGCGCCCCAGCCCCAGAACAGCGCCTGGCCGAACTCCCAGCGTGGCACCACCTCCGGCACGGACTCGTCGAAGAAGCGCTGCACCGTCAGGTGGGCGACGTACGAGACGGGGATGAGGCCCAGGACCGCCGTGGTCAGGGAGAGGGCACCGCCAAGCATCTTCAGCACCCGCTTGGCGCGCAGCGTCTCCGTGCCCTTGCAGCTGTTCACCACGTACATGCCGGGAACGGCGAGCGCCAGCGCCAGGAGCCCCGTGGACAGGGAGGCGCCCATGAGGATGCGGGCGAGCCGGATGTCCGGCGGCAGGCCCAGGAGGCTGTCGTAGGGGCTGCACTCGATGACGCCCAGCTCCTGCACCACGCACGTCTCCCACAGGCCCAGTTCGTAGCTCTCGGCGGGAAGCAGCTCTGTGGCGAGGGTCAGCCACTGCGACATGAGTGTGGTGGTCAGCGAGCACAGCCAGGCCAGAATGATGAAGAACAGACCCAGCAGCTCCAGAAGCTGAGATCTGAGATCCATTTCGCTGCTGTCCAGCGCCGTCCCGTCTATTCCTGCTCCGGTCCTCTCCCACACTCCCCTGCAGTCCTGGTTCTGTCCTCGACAGTCGTATGGTCCTGTCCCGGTTCGACTTCTGCACTTGGTTATCTGGTGCTGGTCCGACCCTGTTCCGCTGTCTAGTCCTGGGCAGTCTCTGACAGCTGTCTGGTTCTAGTCCTGTACCGATTGTCTCCCCTGCTCCACTGTCTAGTCCTGGGCAGTCTGGTTAGCTCACTATCCGCCTGCAGCTGCCCACGTCTCCCCTGTCTCTTGATGAGCGTTGGCTTGGACAGGAGACCTCAACACAACACGGGCCAATTAGTGAAGTGCAGACACTCTATAACTCCAGCCGAGAGGAACTCCTTCAAAGATCTGTTATCCCTCTCAAAATGTGTACACATCATTTACGTGATCTGAGGCGACGCGCTGCTCACTGACATGTTACCCACCCCTTTCTCTCTCTCTCTCTCTCTCTCTCTCTCTCTCTCTCTCTCTCTCTATCCCTTTCTATCTATCTATGTCTCTCCCTCTCTATCTGTCTCTTGGAGGCTGTCGCTGCTGCTCTGTCAGAGGCCAATGTGCAGAGAGAGAGGCAGGGGCAGAGGCAGAGATGGCCAAACAACAGCATCATTCACACACACACACACACACACGGTGCCAGCCCAACACTCCTTTTGCCAATCCCTTCCACCGGATGCTGTTGAAAGACAAACAAGGGATTGTTGACATTACAAACAAATTGACATTAAATAAGATATAAGATAAAGGTTTAGCTCATATCCTTATATCCAAGGTTTGATTTGGTTTGATATACAGGTGGTTCTTCGCTTCTTAGAATGTCAGGGCCATACATGTTTTTCTGTTGCAGTAATAGCAGAAGTCAAACACAAATTAACCAAATTAAAGTACTGAAGTAAGCTTTTTATCCTGTTAGGGAAAGCTTCAGTTTAAAGATACATTAAAATACTTCTCATGCGATAAGCTGATTACATTTTTATATAGCCTATGGAGGGGGGCCAAGAGACCCTTTACACATGTGACAAGGAAAAATCTGAAAACAATAGGCTATTATTGTTAATCAGATCTGAGCAGTGAAAACTATGAGGACTGTGACGTCTGACTGTAGGAGGCAACACACGAAGCATCAATATGAGAATGAGAGGAAAAAAAATCAAACCCAGTCATGCACTAGAATACCAACACAGCTCACCCACTCCACAGACAACTGAATGCTCAGCACCCGCACATAGTCACACACAGTCACAAACACACACACACACACACACACACTGCATGCACGCACTCAGACACACACACACATACACACACACACACACACACAGAGAGACACATACTCTCTCTCTCTCTCTCTCTCTCTCTCTCTCTCTCTCTCTCTCTCTCTCTCTCTCTCTCTCTCTCTCTCTCTCTCGCTCCTCTCTCACCCCTTACAAAAAATAACTATAACTTTAAATTCTGAAAACTCCAGGATTTGCAGGATTTTGGACCTGAAAAAATTGCAATTGCAACTACATTGTGCTGCACTTTACTGCAGAAATGCAGTATATTGGACATGAAACTGCATTGCACTGCACTGTACCTCAGAAATATTGTATAATTGCCGTTTTTGGTCCCATACAGTAGGTCCTAACTGCAGTTATTTTTTGCAAATGACCATCTTGTCCACAAGAGTGTGCTAAAATGCATTAAAAGCATGGAGCTCTAATTTCCAGGCAATATTTATAACCCATTAAACGAAACATTATCTACTTACATTTGATGATGGATAACATTTTGGTAATTTGGAGATTGTGCATATAAGATAAATAATGACAATTTTGATTAATAATATTTCTTCTGAGTTATTTATTTGCCCATAAATAAGAAAGAACCTGTTACAGATACATTATAGGCCTTTATTATAATGTCGTTTGTGAGAGTGCATTTGGTGTGTTATAGGTAGATCACGTGGATTTGTGTATTCTCTGGGGGTTGCAGTTTTGCAGGCAACAGCTTGAGCGCAGCTTTTTCTTGTTCGTGAGTGCGCCCTAGCCGCGGGTGACATCTGAGAGAGTGGCATTGTGGGAACTCGAGAGATCTCTGTGACGCCTTCATTTTTATTTACAAATCAGCTGTGCCACTGTCACAGCAACATCGGCGCAAAAGCGTGCCAAAATCAGAAACCCGAGAAAAAAATGGACATGCTCGTTATTGTCACATAAACTCACAAAGGCAACCTTCTTCGAGAAGCAGACAAGTATGGAGCCTGATGGTAAGTCATGATTTGAATATGTCTCAGCTAGCCTAGCAGAATGGTCAAATATCATCATCGCCTAGCGGCGGCGGCGGGTGCGTGTTTATGTGTGCACCTGTTATTGATGCACGTTTCTTGCGTGCATTTCCTTCGACTCTAACCTAATATATTGATACAGTGATGCCACTGTATACATATAATATCATGAGTAGCTTCCTATGTTAACGTTAGGCTAACGCAGATAGCTGAACAAGCTAGTTTTCTGGTTGGTTGGCACCATAAGATGGCACTGCTAACGACCAAAGGTAGGCTGGCTAGCTAGGTTAATCAAAGCTAACGTTAACAAGGACATGGTGACATGCTGTCATTATAAAGGTTTTTATCTGGAGAAAGGAGCAATGTGCTTAATTGGTGATTAAAATGATTTCTAACATCAATGACCGCACATAGGTGGCAAGATAAGTGGGAGTGGTCCACATAGGTTAGCAGAACTGTCAAGGCTGCTTGTCCTGTGTATTTGTATGCTGTAATCCAGGAACACATATTTCAATTTCAATTTAATTTCAGTTATAGTGCGCCAAAACATTACATAGAGTGTTAAAACAGAGAGCCCATGAGTAACAGGGGCGAGGAAAAACTCCCTAGATTTGGAGATACATATAATACATAATAATTTTCACCAGACATTACTATTCACATATGAAGGCTGAAATTATAAAATGTGTGTGTTTGTGTAAGGTATCTTATGAATAAGAGTTTATGCACAGAACTATGTGTGGGACATGCCCAGGATACTTGTGTGGCCAGCATCAGTATCCAACACTAGAAATATGAGTGTGAGTAAGTGAATAAATGAATTGAGTTGCCATGACAGTTCCTTGTCTTTTGTCCTGTGCAGCTATAAGCAATGCCACTCCCACGGAGGAGATGAATGGGGCGGGGAACCTGATGGACTTCTTGGACGAGCCCTTCCCTGACGTGGGCACTTACGAGGACTTCCACACCATCGACTGGCTGAGGGAGAAGTCCCGTGACACAGACCGCCACAGGAAGGTGAGCATCTTTCCCCGGTCTTCAGTCCTGTCTGAGCTCAGTGTGGATAATAGGCTCTTATCTCCAAATAGCAGGAACAGTAATATAAACAGTAACAAACATCCAGCAACCATGCAACAGCTTGCTGATGTTTGCTTTTCTACTGTTTTCTGTGCAATGCACATTGATTGAACTGCATTGGTATGAAATTAGCTACTGAAATAGAGCTGCCTTGGCTTGTCTATTATCAGTAAGATAATCTATGGCTACACACCTGCCAGTTTAGCAATCTTCGGGTCTTTCCCTGCATTCCAACCTGCTTAAGGGCACCAGTGAATGCAACATAGTTATCTGTGCACACCTGGATTGACATTTCTCCAAGTTTGAATACTGACAGATGTGTTCCCTGGATGTCCTGCTCACACTTCAACCCCCACAGTGACAGAATCTATAGATGGATGAAACAAAAATCTGCAAAGATCTGTTGGCCTGAGAACACAGTTTCTACAGTAATGAGCATCATACAGGGCTTCTCAGGCACTGTGTTGAGTTGTGAAAGACTTTGATATAGATAATTATAATACAGATATATAATGGATAATTAGAATACAGATATATAATAGATAATTATAATGCAGATATATAATAGATAATTATAATACGGATATATAATAGATCATTATAATGCAGATATATAATAGACGATCATACAACTTCCAGTGAGTGAAGCTAGGCTAATGGTGTCAGACTGAGTTATTGACCACACAGAGAGGGGTATATATCCTCTTATCTAACTCTGAGATAGACGGCAAATAAGACAATTTCCAAAAAAGTTGGCATGTTCCTTTAACCTTGCAAATGCTAAGCTAACCTGCACTTCCTGAAACTTAACCATGCTAATATCGAGATAAACTACACTTCCTCCTGAGACTTAACATATGCTAAGATAAACTGCACTTCTTCAGATCACCAACAAGAGTAAAGAGTCCATCTGGGAGTTTATCAAGAGCTTGTTGGACGCCTGGTCTGGATGGGTGGTGATGCTGCTTATCGGCCTGTTATCAGGTAGGATGTGGCTTTATATAATTTTATATTATAATGTAATGTAAATGTAAATCAGGTTTATAGGCAGTGAACACACAGTGAGGTGAAGCACACACTAACCTGGAGCAGTGAGCTGCCTTGCTACAGCGGCGCTCAGGGAGCAGTGAGGGGTTAGGTGCCTTGCTCAAGGGCACTTCAGCCGTGGATGTGGGCATGAGAGAGCAGTGCTCAACCACTTCCCCCGCCCACATTTTTCCTACTGGTTGGGGTTTTAACCGGCAACCCTTCGGTTCCAAGCCCGAAGCCCTAACCAGTAGGCCACGGCTGCCCCGTGAATGTAATATATATTATATTATATTCATGATATGGCTTTATCATCCTCCCTACCTAATCCACACAGGTAGGATAAGACTTGCCATTTATGGTCGTTAAACGTTAAAAGAAGATCACGGGGAGAAGCTCCTCATAAGGATCAAAGGGCACAGAATAGGCATACATTTGCTATGTACAACGGGGGAAATAAGTATTGAACACGTCAACAATTTTCACCAGACATTAGTATTAATTTAGGTAATCCACACATGTAAAAAATCCAAACATTAATGTCCATAATTAGAGTTATGAGTAAAAATGTGGAATGGCACAGGGGAAAAGTATTGAACACTAAGAAAAAGCAGTACACAAAGACAAGGAATGGCAAGGAACGAGCTGGAATTTATAAGTAGTTAGAGAGTAATTATCCATCCTATCTGTGAAAATTAATATAAGCTGGGTTAGTACATATTGATTGGCTATAAAAAGATTTTTCGTTACCAAGGTGTCACACAAGAAACATTTCATGATGGGTAAAAGCAAAGAGCTCTCCCAAGACCTTTGCAACCTTATTGTTGCAAAACATATCAATGGAACTGGTTACAAATGCATTTCAAAACTTCAGAATCATCCAGTAAGCAGTATTGGAGCCATTATCTGCAAGTGGAAGGAACATCACTGCATCATCAACCGGCCATGCACAGGATCTCCTCGCAAGATTTCTGACCAGGAAGTCAAAAGGATAGTCAGAAGAGTAGGCCAAGAGCCAAGGACCACTCAGAGAAAGCTCCAGAAAGCCTTGGAGGCAGCAGGTAGAATTGTTACAGAGAAAATCATAGGTAATGCACTCCACCGCCATGGCCTCTATGCACGCTCACTCCGCATGACTATTACCAGAGACTTTCTAATGTGGAGACACAGCACTCAAAAAATACTCCATAGAAATGCATGGGGCTAGTTTGTCACGCCAATATGGCCGTTGTCTACGCATATCCCACCCCTTCCTCGGCAAAACGTCGACATGTGAATACATTGAGCCAATCATATGGTGTGATGTGAATACATTGAGCCAATCATATGGTGTGTTGTGAAGACATCGTGCCAATCATGTGTTGTGATCTCGCTGCTGGAGAAAGATTGGCGTCGGGAAGCCTTGCCCAGCGCATTTCTGCCGAAATGGATGCTCGACGAGTGCCCAAAAAGCGTTGTCAAATGGCCGCCGAGTGGAGGGACTTGCCTAAAAGGACTGTGCTATTACTGAAGCTTGTTGAAAGTTTGCTACACATCATTTGGAATACTGAAAGAATGTATTCCGGTCAGACGAGAGCAAAATTTAACTTTTTGGATGTCATACTACATACCATATTTGGAGGAGAAATGGCACTGTGCATCACCCTAAAAATACCATACCAAGAGTGAGGTTTGGAGGTGGAGGCATCATGGTGTGGGGCTGTTTTTTGTCTCGTAGTACTGGCAGACTACATACAGTTGAAAGAATGATGAATGGAGTCATTTTGTTCCTGGAGAATCTTGCCATCCACCAGGATGATGAAGATGAGATGGCTAGACCTTCCAGCAGGGCAATGATCCAAAGGAAACTCTCAATTGGTTTCAGAGAAAGGAAATCAAGGCCCTGACTTAAATCCAATTGAACAGTTTTGGAAGTTAGCTAAAGATCAGGATTCACAAGAGGGACCCCTGGAATCTTATTAAAAGACTATCTGTTTAAAAGAATGGGCCAAAATCACACCTGAATACTGCGACTGATAGTTTCGTCATACAGAAAATGCCTTGAAGCTGTTATTACAAATAAAGGCTTTTCCACAAAGTATTTAAGAAATCTCAGTAGGTGTGTTCAATACTTTTTTCCTGTGTCATTTCACTTTATTACACACAACTCTACTTATGGTCAGTGTTTGGATTTTTTTATATGGGTGGATTATCTGAGTTAGTACTAATGTCTGGTGAAAATGTCACGCAAATAGCCTCATTGGAAGTATACTTACTGAAAAAAATGTTGACATGTTCAATACTTATTTCCCCCGCTGTATGTGTTGCTGACAACAACATGTGTTTGAGTCAGCAAATTTGCTTTGTATGTGTTGCTTGAGGAAGTGAAACATATCAGTGCAGCGCATTGTTTTAAAGTGTGGAGAAAATGTATAGGATTGGAAACGTCCAAGTTAAAGATAAAGCTCATGTCCTCAGTTCTTCAAAAAGTTAAGGTCATATCATATTGCAGTGGTTGTCTGTGTGTTTACATATCTCATTTGTCACTTCACACTGTATGGATTGTGTAATACATACTGTATACATACAAATATTGGTATCTCTTAAAGTAACACATGGTAGGAATTCCCATGTTCGTCAATTGTCAATGTACTGGGTTCACGTTTAGTGCTAATGGGCTAAAGCTAACGCAAAAGGTCATGCACCTGTTCACAATAACATAGTGAAATATCAGGCTTTCTGGTATTGGTATATTCCGGCATTGACAATGTCAGATACTCTCTTTATTTCTTTATTATTTAAAGAGACATTCTCTTTTTTCGGCTTTTGAGTTTGAAGCCGTTGTGTTGCTTTAAGTAAAAAGATAACCACTAAAGATAGATTTCATATTTTATTGAAAAATCTACATGAAATAGATTCTGTGTTTGTTTGAAGGAAGCTCTAGCCTATGGTCTGGAATGTTGTATATTCTGATGTCTGGCCTTCGGTCTGCTGATGCATGTGATGTGTGCTGCTCAGACACTTGCATGAGCGTCATTGACCTTGTGGGCGACTGGATGACGGATCCTGATAGAGGTGGTGTGTGTGTGTGTCTGCATTCTGCTGATGCTGAACAACTGCGTTGTTGTGCTTCTCTGATCAGGCACTCTGGCAGGCGTCATTGACCTGGCGGTGGACTGGATGACGGATCTGAAGGAGGGGGTGTGTTTGTCGGCGTTCTGGTACAGCCACGAGCAGTGCTGCTGGACGTCCAACGAGACCACCTTCGACGACCGTGACAAGTGCCCGCAGTGGCAGAAATGGGCCGAACTCATGACTGGTTACAACGAGGTCACATTCTTTTATACATTCTTTTAGTATACCTGTCTCACATTCTTTTAGTATACCGGTCTCTTTGGGTGTGACACTGTGTGTGTGTGTGTGTTTGTTAAATGAAAACTCCTGTCCTGCTGTTTGCTGTCCAGGGTGCTGGAGCGTATCTCCTGAACTACTTCTTGTACGTGATGTGGGCGCTCTGCTTCTCCTTCCTGGCCGTGTCGCTGGTGCGCGTGTTTGCCCCCTACGCCTGTGGCTCAGGAATCCCAGAGGTGAGACCCGTACAGAACCGTCCAAACCTCAGTCCCACAGGATAGAAGGATCTGCTAAGTGCATGAATCTAAATAGTTAAACATGGCTAAAGCTAAACATGGTTACTAGGTTCCATGGTGACATAGAATTATTATTATTTTTTCCAATTGAGACCTTAAAGCTGCAGTTGGCAAGTCTGACAGATTGAAGGGAGTTAGCCAAAATGTTGAATGTTTACAACTCTCATGCCCCTCCCCCACTACCACAAGCACCCTCTCATCGAGTTTGTTCTCGTCAGTGCGCACCAGACTGCACAGACTGTGATTGGCAGTCAGATCTCACACAGCCCTGCTCTGATTGGACCAGAAGAACCGGGAGCTGTGGATTTTTTAAAACAATTAACAGGCTCTAGGTGGAGGTAGAAGTGCGGGTTTTTTTTCTATAACCGGCTGATTTATGTTGTTCTGTCGGAGCATAGTGTCGGTTTCAGGGAATATGATCAAAAAAATCTTGCCAACTGCAGCTTTAATAGAACCATCTAAACCTCATGAGGTGCAGCTCCACCAGGCTTGGGCAAAATTCCAGAATTGAATTGAAACTGGCTCTTAAATTCCAATTCAATTCTTGAATTTCACTTGCAATTCAATTGAGGTAGCAAACAGGAAGCAGAATTGCAATTCAAATTGTGCACAACCCTGACCTCCACAGCATGGGTCAGGCACCTAGACATATCTGCTTCGGATAGAAGTGTCTCTAAGTGCATTAATGTAAATGTAAACATGGTTCAGTGATATAGAATCAATAATAATTGTTTTTTTATTTATGCATTTAGCTGCACTTTTATCCAAAACAACTTACAAATACCAATTGCAGTCTCCCGGGAGCAACTCGGGGTACAATGCCTTGCCTTGGCTTTGTTTTGTGGCTACTGCATGCTAGGCTAGTTTCTTAGCCACTACACTATCCCCGCCCATGCTAGGCTGGTTCCTTAGCCACCACACTATCCCCGCCCATGCTAGGCTAGTTCCTTAGCCACCAAACTATCCCCACCCATGCTAGCCTAGTTCCTTAGCCATAACCCAAAGTCCTTTTAGGCAAGTCCCTCCACTTGGCGACCATATTGCAACGCTTTTTGGGCACTTATCGGGCATCTATTTCAGCAGAAATGCGCGTGCGCAAGGCTTTACGACACCAATCTTGCTCCAGCAGCGAGATCAGTAGACTTCAATAGAATAGTAGAATCATAGCACATTAAATATATTGCTGATTGATTAATTGAAAATATGTATGAAGATGTATATAGCATAGTATATTATAATGTAATGTAATATAATATAATATAATATATATTGTAATATAATTTAACATAATATAATATGCGCTGTCTTGTCAGATTAAGACGATCCTGAGTGGCTTCATCATCCGTGGCTACCTGGGCAAGTGGACGCTGCTGATTAAGACGGTCACTCTGGTCCTGGCCGTGTCGTCCGGCCTCAGCCTGGGCAAAGAGGGCCCGCTCGTACACGTGGCCTGTTGCTGTGGCAACCTCTTCTGCAGCCTCTTCTCCAAGTATAGCAAGAATGAGGGCAAGCGCCGTGAGGTGAGACAAGACACACTCACCATCTCTATTCACACTCACCATCTCTATTCACACTTTACACACTCACCATCTCTATTCACACTCACCATCTCTATTCACACTTTACACACTCACCATCTCTATTCACACTCACCATCTCTATTCACACTCACCATCTCTATTCACACTTTACACACTCACCATCTCTATTCACACTCACCATCTCTATTCACGCTCACCATCTCTATTCACACTTTACACACTCACCATCTCTATTCACACTTTACACACTCACCATCTCTATTCACACTTTACACACTCACCATCTCTATTCACACTTTACACACTCACCATCTCTATTCACACTCACCATCTCTATTCACACTTTACACACTCACCATCTCTATTCACACTTACCATCTCTATTCACACTCACCATCTCTATTCACACTTTACACACTCACCATCTCTATTCACACTTTACACACTCACCATCTCTATTCACACTTTACACACTCACCATCTCTATTCACACTTTACACACTCACCATCTCTATTCACACTTTACACACTCACCATCAATCTCTATTCACACTTCACACACTCACCATCTCTATTCACACTTTACACACTCACCATCTCTATTCACACTTTACACACTTACCATCTCTATTCACACTTTACACACTCACCATCTCTATTCACACTCACCATCTCTATTCACACTTTACACACTCACCATCTCTATTCACACTTCACACACTTACCATCTCTATTCACACTTTATACACTCACCATCTCTATTCACACTTTACACACTCACCATCTCTATTCACACTTTACACACTCACTATCTCTATTCACACTTTACACACTTACCATCTCTATTCACACTTTACACACTCACCATCTCTATTCACACTATTCACACTTTACACACTCACCATCTCTATTCACACTTTACACACTTACCATCTCTATTCACACTTTACACACTCACCATCAATCTCTATTTACACTTTACAAACTCACCACCACCAATCTCTATTCACACTTTACACTTAAAAAACTCTATTCACACTTTAGCTCTATTCACTCTTTTCCTTTATTGGTCTGTATTTTTTGTATGTCGCTTTGGACAGTGTTAATGTAAATGTAAACCCCAAATTATTCAAACCCACTTCGCTGCATTGAAGTGAAGTCTTTGGTAGTCTGTCTGGCAAAGAGACGGTCGTGTTGTAAGTAGCCCGTTACAGATCAGTGACTGACTGAGTGTGTGTGTGTGTGTGTGTGCGCGTTGTGACCCTTTGACCCACAGGTGTTGTCTGCGGCTGCTGCAGCTGGTGTCTCAGTAGCCTTTGGTGCTCCCATTGGAGGCGTACTCTTCAGTCTCGAGGAGGTAGGGACCGCACGACACTCATACTCATTTATGCAGGTGTGGTGGAGCAGCACTGACAATCGGTCGTCCCGGGTTTGATTCCCGTAAAAATATCCATATTGAACACCTGTGGTGACTTCAAGGAAGGTTATTTTTTTTTTTTTACCTCACCCAAAAGATTCAGGCCGTTAAAGTATCAATGTTATACTCCCGTCTTGTGTTGGTGGAATAGATTACCCAATGAGATGATTGAGAGACTGAGAGATTGAGATACTGAGATGATTCACTGAGCTTTAGCCTCACTGACTATCATTGAAACATCCATATTATATTCCCAACTTGTGTGCTTGTGTCAGGTTGTGTCCATGGAGTACGTTAGCCTGTGTCAGCCTTTGTGAGATCTTCGAGACTGGGTTTAGGTGAGTTGATGTTTAGATGAGATGTTTGCCTGAGCTCCAACCTCCTCCTCCCTCTCCAGGTGAGTTACTACTTCCCTCTGAAGACTCTGTGGCGCTCCTTTTTCGCCGCCCTGGTGGCGGCCTTCACGCTGCGCTCCATCAACCCCTTCGGCAACAACCGCCTGGTGCTGTTCTACGTGGAGTACCACACCCCCTGGTACATGGCCGAGCTGGTGCCCTTCATCCTGCTCGGCGTGTTCGGCGGCCTGTGGGGCACGCTCTTCATCCGCGCCAACATCGCCTGGTGCCGCCGGCGCAAGACCACGCAGCTGGGCAAGTACCCGGTGCTGGAGGTGATCGCGGTGGCGGGCATCACTGCCATCCTGGCGTTCCCCAACCCGTACACGCGGCGCAGCACCAGCCAGCTCATCTCGGAGCTGTTCAACGACTGCGGTGCACTCGAGTCCTCGCAGCTCTGCGACTACTACAATAGCCCCAACATGACGCGGCCCGTGGACGACATCCCCGACCGGCCCGCCGGACCCGGGGTCTACGCTGCGCTCTGGCAGCTGTCGCTCGCACTCATCTTCAAGGTCGTCATCACCATCTTCACCTTCGGCATGAAGGTTAGTCCTGTTCTCATTGCAACAACAACAACACTTTGCATTCATAAAGCGCTTTTTAATTCGAGTGTGGCCTGTTGTTAACCTGAGCAGGTGAAATAAATAAAAAAGCCAAAAATAAGTACTTGTTTGGGTGTGAGTTAGGAAAAGACTTAAAGTTGTTAACCTGTTAACTTATTGTGCCCTGTTGTTGTTGTTGTTGTTGTTGTTGTTGTTTTCTCTCTGCCAGATTCCCTCTGGGTTGTTCATTCCCAGCATGGCTGTGGGCGCCATCGCTGGGCGCATAGTTGGGATCGCCGTGGAGCAGATGGCGTACCACCACCACGACTGGATCATCTTTAAGAACTGGTGCCGACCCGGGGCCGACTGCGTCACGCCAGGCCTCTATGCCATGGTCGGAGCTGCTGCATGTCTGGGTGAGTCCTTTATGTCAGAGGTTCACCAAATCGCCAAGACACACCGACTTATTGTTACTGATTATGATGATTTTCACCAACATTAATATAGGCAATAACAGTTGGGTCCTCATTCTTCAAACAGTACACCCATATTTTTTCCCGTGAGCTGAGCACAACAGAAAGGCAAGTTTTGACATTTTTCACAGATTGGGAAAGGTAATTTTATTCTATTGCTCAACAATCGTGCTACCAAAGTTGTAAGTGTGTTTTTGTTGCTGGAACAGACAGGTGGAAAATCAACTGACTATATAAATCAGAAAAGACTTAAAAAAAAAACTGTAGCCTATTTCATAAGCTTTTGCCAAAATGTATTTGGATCCTCAAAATGTCACAGTACACCTCGCTTTGCCTCACTGCTCACTGCTCTGTGCCACCGTTTCTGCCGTATCGTATGTCTGGGGAAATCAGACCATCCATTTAGAGTTAGGCTGCTTTGTCACTTGTCATTATCGGGAAAATAAGTCCTGACAGGGCGAACCGGTTATGGGGGGTGTTGGTGTGTGTGTGTGTGTGTGTGTGGGGGGGGGGGGGGGGACGGGACGGGTAATGGGGTCTGTGGGAGAGGGATGATGATGAGCTGTAATTACATGAATATATATGACCCTAGAATGTTGGGAAATCCCATTCAAGTCAATAGACCATTCTACTAGCATTGTGAAGAGCAGTATAATAAGTGTAATAATATGCAAATCTGTAACTGTATAATGTAGTGATGCAGATTCCATACTCCAATGACTTGCCACTGTACTCAGTTACCTGTAGTTGAGCCCGGATATAGAAAGGCAAAGGGTTGGATTTCTATATCACTTTATTCTGTAACAGTACACCCAAGCTGTTTAGTTTAAGGACTTGCTCACCACGACGTGTGTGTGTGTGTGTGTGTGTGTGTGTGTGTGTGTGTGCGCGTGTGGTTCCCCTTTAGGTGGCGTGACGCGGATGACTGTGTCCCTGGTGGTCATCATGTTCGAGCTGACCGGTGGCCTGGAGTACATCGTGCCACTCATGGCGGCCGCCGTCACCAGCAAGTGGGTGGCCGACGCCTTCAACAAGGAGGGCATCTACGAGGCGCACATCCGCCTCAACGGCTACCCGTACCTGGACCAGGACGAGTTCACGCACCGCACGCTGGCTACAGACGTGATGCGGCCGCGCCGAAACGACCCGCCGCTGGCCGTCCTCACGCAGGACAGCACCACGGTGGAGGACGTGGAGACGCTCATCAAGGACACGGACTACAACGGCTTCCCCGTGGTGGTGTCGCGCGAGTCCGAGAGGCTCATCGGGTTCGTCCAGCGTAGGGACCTCACCCTCGCTATCAGTGAGTAGACACACAAACGCACACACACACACACACACACACACAAACATAAATCACACACTCTTAAACACACACACACACAAGCATAAATCACACACTCTTAAAGCTACATAAAGTCACACTCTTACACACACACACACACACACACACACAAACATAAATCTCATACTCTTACACATGCTCACACATACACACATAAACAAAAATCACACACACACACACACACACACACACAAATGTAAACGTAAATCGCACATCGCACACTCTTGCACACACTCTTCCTTACACTCACACATACACTCTCCTCTCCTCTGCTGTGCCCCCCTGGTGTAGAGACAGCGCGTCAGAAGCAGGACGGCGTGGTGAGCAACTCCATGGTGTACTTCACGGAGGATGCCCCTCAGCTGCCCGCCAGCTGCCCGCAGCCCCTCAAACTGCGGCGCATCCTCAACCTCAGCCCCTTCACCGTCACCGACCACACGCCCATGGAGACGGTCGTCGACATCTTCCGCAAGCTCGGCCTCCGCCAGTGCCTGGTGACGCGCAGTGGGTTAGTAACCGGACACAGAAATGCATAGATACACACACACACACACACACACACACACACTCACACACACCAACACTATTCACACTCGTACATATACTATTCACACACACATACACACTATTCACACTCAAACATACTATTAACACACACACACACACACTATTTACACTCATGCACATACTATTCACACACACACACACACACACACTATTCACACTCATACACATACTATTTACAGTACACACACACACACACTCACACTATTCACACACCCATACTTACACACACACACACACACACTATTCAGACTCATCAGACACATACTATTCACACACACACACACTATTAACACACACACACCACCACTATGTACCACTATATTGATAACAATACGCTATGACCCATGGTCCCTAATGCACATTAAGATGCACATTCTCTCCCACCAAATATATCAGTTGTGCCCTTTAGACTGAACCCTGTTGTACATTGTACATTACACATTTGGCTAGAGGACCACACAGACAGCCCCACACACTCTTAAAGGAAAATTCCGGTATTTAGCACTTTGAGTCTCTTTTATGGAGTGGGGTTGTTTTAGGACATGTTTGTGCATGCCTGTAGGCAGCCACTCTGAAGTAGTCAAAGGCAATTCAAAATGAATCAGAAAAGTCGAGACCGGACCAATCGTCAACATTTCGGTGTCCACCACTCTAGTTCATCCAAAACAAACCAGAAAAGGGACTCAGGGTCAGATGTACGTACATTTGCGAACGTAGCGTTATCAGCGACATGGACACATCGCAGATTGCGAACGCTGTCAGACCCAAGTTTCCGTCGTATTTATCAATCATTCAATCTTTAGTGTAAACTGCGCCTTTCTCTGCCTTTCTCCGCCCATAAACGCAATTTACAAACGTCCACAACTGAATGGCAGCGCCTACATAGCCTACAAGCGCAGTTGAATGAAGTTAACTGATGACAACATTAAAAAGAATCAAACGTTTAGCGATCATGCAATCATGAAATAATACCATGATATGATTACAAACAAGCAGGGAGATAATGAAGATCTAGTTCTACTCAAACTACTTGTGCACGTAGGCTATGGAAGATTGGTCAAATCTAGCAAGTAGGAAAGTTTAAGTGAAGTACATGAAAGTGAAAGTAAAAGTAAGACATTAGAAAGGCCAACGAAAGTTGAGGTTGCTTTTGGTAGTACAAATACTTTAACCACAAAAACTGGTGCTCTAAATAGCGATTCTGTTGTCTTTGAAAGGTTCTCTTATTGACGCATTGAACTGCAATTTGGATTAACACTTGCTTTTACAAGGCGGAAGTATTTAGGCGCAGAATAGACGTGCGCTTTCAGGAGCAGTCTTTGTACATACCGCGGAATACATAACTAGGCGCTCTTTACTCTTCCCCTCCCATCTTTTTACGCTAAACTCCCACTTTCCCCTGGATCCTCCCATGAATGCATATGCATGACATGACAAACGCAATGTGCCCTTTTCAGCTCCCGTGACAGGCAGTTTGCGCTTTTACATCATTGCGGCCTGTTTGTACATACCTCGCAATGATTTTAAACGCACATTGCGAAACAAATACGCCTGAAGTGGGCGCAAAAGCGTTAGTACATCTGGCCCACAAAGTGCAAAATACCGGAATTTTCCTTTAAGACCAATGCCCACTGGCGTCTACATTCGCATCTCTGGACGCTCAATTTTCTAAACGTTTGCGTTGATGCGGGTCAGATGCCGCCAGTGGGCATGGCTTTGTTCAAAGTAATGGAGTTCTAAACTTTGGTGTCATTTGATGCGCGTCAAACGCCCACAGTGGCCGTTGGCCTTTACACACACTCACACTTGCACACACACACGTTTGAGGAGAAGACTACACAGTAAGTTCCGTTTGAGGAGAAGACTACACAGTAAGTTCCGTTTGAGGAGAAGACTACACAGTAAGTTCCGTAGGGGCCCTCTGTGCTGTCATGCCGTCACGAGAGGATTTTCACCTTCTCTCCTCTCCCTCTCCACACCCGCAGGCGACTCCTGGGAATCATCACCAAGAAGGACGTGCTCAGACACATGGCCCAGATGACCAATCAGGATCCAGAGTCCATCATGTTCAACTAGACACCCCTCCCAGTGCTGGTTCTCTGGCCCCGGGAACCAATCACATGCCTTCAAGGACATTTGACATTTGTAAATAGTGCATTACTACTGTAACTTACCAATCACTCACTCCAGATCTCATTCACCAGTAGGTGGCTCTGAAGAGACCTCTTACAGGTAACATAGGAGAGAACGGGAGGGAGGGAGGGGTGAGAAAGGAAGAGAGAAAAACAGGTTGGGCCAACAGTTTGTGGTACTGTTTTGTGATTTCTTTTGTTTTTTTTGTTAATTATTATTAATGTTAATGCTGCCATATTTATGTTTTTACCGAAGGAAAAAATATGCTTGCGTTGTAATCATGTAGTCAAACAAACATAAATGTAAACAGATGTTGCCAAATTATAAAGGAACAGACCTAAAAGTAATACAGTGCAATACATCAGTCCTGTGATCAATCTTTGCTTCATGAAGGTTATAATATTTGGTATTTGAGTACCCTAATTTAGAAAGCTGTAGATTAACTGAACAAGATCACAAACATTAAGGGCCATTCCTTGCTGGACATGAGACTGCATTCGTTTAGGTTTTCCTAATAAATTGGCTAAATAACTACGTTTTCACATGAACACTTTTCCGGGAGCTATTTAAATCTTTCTGGCGACCTATCAATGCCACAGAAGTCTGTTACGGACACTATAAAAAACTGAATGTAATTAATTTAAGGTATGAACAATGGAGGCACTTTGAACTTGACAGATTCTAACCATGTAGCTAACTCTTTTAACGTGTTGCATTTTAGGTAGATTCCTCAGAAGTACACAGTATTGGTCAGTTTAAGCTGCCCCCAAGTCCAACAACTCATAACGGCTGCACATTGAAACCCTTCGTAGGTTTGTTGCGGCACATCCTCTTCGTCTGTCCGTCCCCTTTGACGTTGTTTGAGTTGGTGCATTAATGTTCCTGTTAATTTGTGCCATGAGGCATGCACAGTCCTGCAAGACCCTGAGCTACTACAGATGACTATTTATTCCATATCGCGTTTCAGGATGCTTTATGTTATAATCCGCTGTGAACAGTGAAGACCCTGTTATGTTATGAACAATGTAGGCTGCTTTTTTTTTTTTGCCATGTAAGTTATTTGCATTAACGGAACACTAAAGGCTGTATAAAAGGAAGCGTAGCATAAAACAAAAGATTTGTTTTATTTATGTGGGTCAGCCGCTGTCAACCTCTGGGCTCTAATTTGAATGACTGGCAACGTGCAAAGTTTTAGGTCTAACTAAAGCTCATTTAATAACTAGTCAAAGACAGTTTGCTAGTTTCATGATGACTAAGCTCAATGTTTCGTTATGCCACTCAATAGCTGTACACGTTCATGCACGAGAACTTTGTTTTATGACTTTGCACTTTGCTGCCAAACAAATTTGGGCCCGCTGTCTCACCAGTAATTGGAAAGGCTGTATATGCTGAATCCTTTTCTGCTTCAATCTCTGTTCTTTTCAGTGAAGCGGTGAAAGTTGTGTAGTTGTTTGCACTACTGTATATGAAGGGACAAAATCGTGCAAGCATATCAAAGAGTGTTTAAAACACTTAATCTGTATACGGTTGTCTCCTCTGTCCTGGTGTTGCTCTTTCACACTAATATTATATTTAAAATCGACGGTTGAGTTGTGAATATTTTATTTCAAGTTTTAAATTGATTTTCTTTCTTTTTTTCTTTTAAAAAATAAAACAACAAAGTCAAGCACAGATATAAGAATAAGTGCTTTAATCAAGGTGAGGAAAACGGAACACAATTATTAATTTGTTATTATATTAATCAAAAAGGGTCAGCCAAATATTCAAAACAAAAAAAACATTCTAAACTAATATTGTAAGTACATTCATTTAAGCAACACAATGTTGTTCTTTAACCTAAAAATAACTGCTTCAAACTAATTTTGATGCAGTGATACACCGACTTGCAATACCGAGACTGAAGTCTCTGACATTGACAATGTGCAACTGGAATGCCTAGTATTACAAAAATGTAACATTGTCGCGGGTAAGAGCATGATTCTTTTTGTTGACAAATGGGGTACCACTTTATTGGATACCCAGTACACAAATTGACAACATGATTGCATTATGAATTCCACTGTAGTGTACAACAGTGGCCTAGGCTCAGACTACAGGGATGAGCTATAAGAACAAAATATGTGTATTGTATTTCCCCTGCAAACAGCATCTTTCAGATACATTTAAAGTAATACAAAAAAATATTTAAACCTATTAACCATTGTGTAGCTGGGTAAAGTCATTTGAAGTCAAAAGTCCAGAAGTTGGACACAATGTTGTTATTCATGATGGAAACACAACATGATTCACACCCCAAAAAAGGCAACAACATAATGGATTTAAAAACAAAATTAAAAAAAATATCCAACCAAGGAAATAAACCTGAAATACTGTAGATAAAAGACAGTACAGAACATGATTGAGATGCCAAACGGATTATAAAACCACCCTCGCAATGGAGAAGAATGTACTTCAGGCAGAGAGCTCAGTTTGGCAGTTGTAAGGGACCTCCTGCAAAGCACTAAATTGCTCATGGGTCTTGAAACTAGCAAAGGCACCGTCGCCACTTTTCATAAACAGGGTTGCATTTCATAAACTGACCGCACAAAAAAACCTAGATGTTTATGTGATATTTTATCAAAGCAATGTGCCGATGTGACACCTTAAATCAAATAGTAATCATGTGTGTGATGTAGCCGACTGCGTGGGTGTGAGACGTGCCCTCTGCCCTCCAGTAAACCGGAGGAAACCATGCTAACAAGAATCAGAAAAATGCTGTCCCTAAACTAAGTGAAAATGTCATTCAATGTCACTTTCTTATGTAACAGAACCTCAAACCTGTATTGCAATTAATGTAGTCCCGCTGTTATTTGTCACATTTTTTGTATTCTATTGATATGTAACACTTTTTAAAGTATGGTATGTTTCCCTTTTCAGCACCTCTTAGTCCACTCCTGAGAGCTATGTTGTGTGATGGTTCTTAGTCTAAATACATCTGACCTGAGTGACTTATCAATGAGCTTATCCTCTGGCTCAAATCTGGTGTGGATTTGGCTGAGACCTGGCTGAGAACCGGTTTGGATCCAGCTGAGTTATGGCTGAGATCCGGCCAAGAGATCAGGGCTAGGAAAGGAACTTAACCGAGCTGAGCTTTGTTGGGTGTCATCACTGTGCCACACACAGACAAGAACTACCTGTCTGTCACTCCCATAATGGGTAACCGACCCAACTTCAAAAACATCTTTCAAAGAGAACCATCTTCACAGTCTGCACCAAACAAAGTCATGCCAAAATCAACATTCCATACAGTACACTCACACACGTACACACACACACACACACACACACACACACACACACACACACACACACACACACACACACACACACACACAGGGCGGACCTGTCTTAAAAGGCAGTTGTGCCACTACTCCGTTTCCAGGGCAGCAGGTTTAAATGGGGATTGAGACGATGGTGGGCAGCTCTCCGATGGGCGGAGGGTTGTACTTCTCCACCCTCATCAGTCGCCGCAGGATATCGTCCCGATCCTTGGGCCAGTTGTACACATGTGTGTTCTGAAGCCACGTGGGAACATGGCTCTGAGAGAGAGAGAGAGAGAGAGAGAGAGGCAGAGAGAGAGAAATGAGACCGGGAGAGAGAGAGAGGGAGAGAGAGAGAGAGAGAGAGAGAGAGAGAGGGAGAGAGAGAGAGAGAGGCAGAGATGGGGGGAGAGGGAGAAATGAGAGAGGGAGAGAAATTAGTGTGCTGTTTATTTGCAGACATGCCAATAGAGAAACTACCGGTATGCAGTTTTGCCAATTTCTTTGCTGTTTTCTCGCAGGTTTCTCTGCAGGGCTCCCCCTACAGCCTCAGAGTGTATGATTTACGACACTCCTCAGTCAGTCAGTCTGTCTTTTTTCTTCTTCCCTGTTCCTCCGACAACGGTTTACTCGCTTTCTGCTTCTTTTCGCTGGCTCTGTCATGACAAATGTCTGAGAAACTCCATCGCTACCTTGTTCTAGCCGGTGCCTGGCGTATATGTGTGTAAATGCAGTAAAGCATTTTGTTACACTCGTTGCTTCCTGACACTGAGGCCGTCGGCCCTAACCTGGCAATAGCCAGATGAATTTCGCTCCGCCTAGCTCCACTAACCCATCTGGAACCGATCCATTGAAGTGTTGCTTCAGATGGCTGGGCCTAATCAAAAAATGCTTGCATATGATTGAATAAGCCACTTGTCCGTCATCTATTGACGTGCTACTTCAACCACTCACATCGAAGCCAACCCTTGACGCTAATAACAGACTCACAGTCGCTTCTACGCTATGTCACATCTATGAAACTCCCGCCCTGCGTCCTGATTGGCTAAACCATAAAGTTGGTTGGAGAAATCACTCTCAATGGAAGAGGTCCCAGATGGATGTGAGTGAAGCTAGGCGGAGCTAAGCGTAACGACATTCATCTGGCTAGGGTCAGGTTACGTCGGTCCGCCATTCAACCCAAAAAAAGCATTGTTTCTGTTTAAGTCTGAGGGCTAGTCCACATGTACGAAACCGATCTTTTTTTCCTCCGTCTTCCCTGAAACCGCATCAAGAATATTTGCGTCCAAACGGATCCATCTCAACACGACTCAACACGTTACTTCATACCCCAGGCCTATAGGTGGCACTGTTTCTTCACAGAAATTGACCAAAGTTTGTGCTTTACAAACAGACAGAATAGGCTATGACAAAATGGCTAGTGCAAGGAAACCAGAATTGTTTGTGTGGACTGATGGTGAACTGTCAACTGTAGTCAACTGTAAAACTAATAAACTTTATTTTACGGTTTGTGAAGGTTGCAGTCCCGTCTTTATTTGGCTAACGCAGGTAGGCCTACTAATCACCTTTACTTTCTTTGGTTGTAGGATAGTCCGTGATTCACATTAGTTTTGGCTATCACCGCAATTAGGCTACTAAACGCAAGGCTTACCCAAGTTCTAGGCTTTTCTGTCGCCACATTTATAATATTGCTATAAAACCTTCGTTAGTAACAGTCAATACGTTTGCCTGCATCAAATCAAATCGCGCATTTGCATTCAGTGTGCTACCATCGGCTTAACGTGAGTTCTAAGCGTCTTTGTATGCTTATATCTGATTTCACTCGACTGTGAATGCATGTATATATGTTGTAAGACATGTAAAATAAATGAATGACACTGGCACTACGCACAAATTAATGTAGCCTAATCTTACACGCACTTTCCTAATAACTGAAGTTCTCTCGCGTCACTGACAGTAGCTAGAATGCATTAAAAAACACCGGGAAAAAACAGTGTTCAGTCCACCAAGTCATAAGCTATCGGCACTGCGCAGCACCAGTTGTGATATTTATCTTACGGAGTGTAATCGTAGGTAATGTCATGTATGAAAACTAGTATTGTTAGGCAATACTATAAGTGCAAGTCCAGGGCAGCTGAGGTGTGGCGATGACGTCATCGATACGCAAGCAGGATGTGCGGTTTCGCTGTCTAAACGAACTCAAACGGGCTACGGTTTCAGATTTCTCCACTCTGGGACCAGGTTTCAGAAAAGTGCGGTTTCGGGCAGTGCGTTTACAGGATTCGTTTGGACGCTCGGCCAAGACGAAGCAAAACCTCTGCGTTTAACCTAAAAAGCGTCTCCGTGTGGACGGGCCCTGAGAGAGGTATTCTTGTGTGCCAAATGACGATGTTATGGATCACTATTACATTGAGTAATGGAGTTGATATGAGAGAGAGAGAGAGAGAGAGAGAGAGAGTGCCAGCGCCAGAGGTGCTGAGAAGCCAGAACCCACTGTTGTCTTTCAACAAGCTGTCATTAACAGTAAGCTGCATCTGTGCATGGTTACGAAAGAAAGAGTTTAAGGAGAATTTCAGGCAAAACAGGAGGTTTGTCAACAGTCACTGAGATCGGGGGGAGATAAAGAGCAATGACAGGGCTGAAAATAGACATAATGATGGATTTAGTCTCACTGTAGCCTAAGGCTCTCTCAGGTGATCCGAGAGAAGGAGGAGTGACCCCCCCCCCCACACACACACACACACACAAACACTTGTGCACACACATGGTAACACACACACACCTTGTGCACATACACACACACAAACACACATATACACGTTCACTCTCCTGTGCTTGCACACACACACACACACACACAATTTTAACTTTCAAAGAAGGTGAGAGAAAAACAGCAATTTGATTTACCTTTTTGGCCCCGGGGAACAGAACAGGGATGAACCTGAAGTTCTTGCAGCCATTTTGGATGAACTCATTCTGGAGCTGCCATGGGAAGACACAGAACAAATCTTGCAGCCAAATCACATCAAAAAACAAAAAAACAAACCTTTTCGTTTTCGTCCAAACACGCTGTCACAACACATCCTAGCAAAGCATGCCAGACTTACAAAGAACATAAAAAACTCCAGCAAAACTACTTTCAATTAGTTGCAGTCTAGTTTGACAGCCAACGTTTGCTCCCCCTGATGAGCCGTACCTGTTTGTGGATGTAAACGGTGTTTAATGTCCGTTCGTCTCTCTCCACGAACATGCTGTCTCCGGACACAACCTCGAAGTACTTAGGGCTTATGGCGATGATGATCAGGTAATCTTTCTAGGAGGGACATGAGACAAAACAAACACACACATACACACACACACTGGACTTTAGAGATGTGAGTTTACAGATCTCGGTGCACAGGGCTGTGCGGGCCAGGGGTCAAACAAGGTCATGAAACGTCCCCCCAGGCAAAACAACATCAACTGAAGAAAATGGGCCACCTCAAGCTCAAAGGTCAACGGCACCTCTGACCTCTTGGATGAACCTCTGTGTGTAGTTGCTAATGAATTGGTGTGTGTGTGTGTCTCACCTCTTGGATGTACGTACATCTGTGCAGTTGACCATGCTGATGAATAAATGATAATAAGACTGCACTCGAGTTTGTGTGTGTGAACGTGTGTGTGTGTCTCACCTCTTGGATGTACCTCTCTGTGCAGTCGATCTTGCTGATGCTGTTCAGCTGCTGCTCAAAGACGTCGATCTGTGGAGGAGATTGACCAATTAAAAAACAAAAGGGAGCCCAGATCTCACACACATCCCTGGTCTATATGAATAAAGATCTCACATAGATCTATAGTACTGTATGTAGAGACATCTCTGTGTGTGAATATGGATCAGATCACCCACAGATTCTTGCTCTGTGTGTGAACGTGTGAATAGAGGGCTCTTATACACAGTAGCAGCTCCTGGGTTGACAAATAGGCTGGGCAGAGTCTATTGATCAAGTTTAGAAAAAAAAATTGGCATAGTTCCAGGTCACCGGTAGCTGGACGCACAAGGGCGGTCCACGGAGATTTTGTTCATTTTTATGACTTTCTTTCTATGGCTAGGCTATGAGCGAAATCTGGGGAATGGAATTCCATAATGTTACCACTTGCGGTCAAAATACCGTTTTGTTCATGCATTATTAACCTATAGCCTACTTAATGTTATTTTATTCATAAGAAGTGAAGTTTAAAATGTTGAGATTCCAGACAAATAAAAGCTACAATGTAGGTACCGGTAATCAGCTCATTAGCTCAGATCAGTGGAGAACTACTCAGATCAGTGGAGAACCGAGAATTCGTTGCGAAATCAAAATTCCACTAGAGCTCCAAGTGTAGGCTTCACGCCGCCTTACACCACTCAGCTCTCATAGTCAAGTTTAAGTTGTTTATTGTCATGTAGGCCTAGCCTACTCATAAAAGAAACTAGATGTACCGCAGAGCGGTACAAAATATGACCGCCGCCCAGTCCAGCACATTTTTTCCACAAAAAGAAATCACGCTGAAAGGCCTATATGATTCTAACTGTCTCACTAAATTGCATTATCCACACTCAATTCTCACTGGTATCTGCTAGACAACAAGTACCAAAACATGATTAGTTCATAGATTTCACATGTAAAATTCATTTTATACAACCCCACCTCCATCTTGCCTGTTCATAATTCTGAGAAATTCTTGATTGTTTGTGTTGTGTTATGTGTATGTGTGTGTGTGTGTGTGTGTGTGTGTGTGTGTGTGTGTGTGTGTGTGTGTGTGTGTGTGTGTGTGTGTGCGTGCTTGTGTGTGTGCCTGCGTATGTGCCTGTGCATGCAAGCATACATATGTCTACTGTGTGAGTATGTGTCATACGTATGATTACTGTGAATGTATGTATGTGTGTGTGTGTGTGTGTGTGTATCTGTTTGTGCACATGTGTGCACATGAAATGGGTTAACATGATCCCTGGAGGCAAACATACTGAAAAAAATGGTCATCCTAGGCCCTACAGTTCTCAAGATATTCACAGAGAACTGTGTCTGCCCTACCCTCCTTTCGGGGGGTCCAGTCCAGCGGGGGGGCTACAGATCAAAACAAAAAATGACGGTTCCATGCTATCCATGTGGGGGTACATGCCCACCAAGTTTTGTGTACCCCGGTCTTTCAGTGTCCTGGGAATCCTTGTTTGTGTACGTCACTAAATGTACACATAAATTATTTTATTGTAAGGCCCCCCATGAACGAAAGTACACAAAACTTGGCATGCATTCGGAGGGTGTCATAACGATCCTACACTTTTAATTTCGTGCAGTTTTGACCTTGTGTGATGAAAACACCTAATTTTTTGCTTTTTAATTTTTAACTAGGTGGCGCTATACATGAAATAAGTGGTAATGGGATGGGTTGACATGCCCCCTTAAGACCAACATACATAAAAAAGGTGGACCTCCTAGGCCCTACGGTTCTCGAGATATTCACAGAAAACTGTCTCCGGCCACCTACAGGCCAGTTGGTGTATAGTAACATAAATTAATTTATTGTGTGGCCCCCCATGAACAGAATTCCACAAAACTTGGCGTGCATACAGAGGGTGTCATAATGATCCTACACTTCCAATTTCGTGCAGTTTTGACTATGTTAGGTCACAGATACCTTCAATTACAACATCTCATTTTTACTTTTTTGTGTTTAACTAGTTGGCGCTATACATGAAATGAGTGGTTATGGAATGGGTTGACATGGCCCCTTGAGATCAACATACAAAAAAAAATAGTCCTCCTAAACCCTACGGTTTTCGAGATATTCACAGAAAACTGTGTCTGCCCTACCCTCCTTTCGGGGGTCCAGTCCAGCGGGGGGGCTACAGATCAAAACAAAAAACGATGGTTCCATGCTATCCATGTGGGGTTACATGCCCACCAAGTTTCGTGTACCCCGGTCTTTCAGTGTCCCGGGAATCATTGACGGAAATTTGGGCATGCGAAAAATAAAAAAAATAAAAAATAAATTCTGACTAAACCTATATGACCGCCGCTTCGCTGCGCGGCAGTCATAATTATAAGTAACGAAATTATTGTGTTCAAGAGCCAGCTCAACTTTAAAGAGTAAATTAAAAGTAGGCTATTCATTAAAAAGGTAAACAACAGTGTGTATGAATGAGTGCTTGCGTGTCCACCGTGGTTTGTATAGAAATTAATATTAAGTGACACATACACGTAAAAGGGCAGTTTTTTTCAAGAGCTCCTTGGGGAATGATTTGGAAAATTTGAGGAAGCTTGAACTATCAAATAGGATGGCGGCAGACAAATGGCCAGTGAATGAAAATCTGTCGGTGGCGGTAAATGATTGTCACACACTTCATAGGCAAATTTGCGTAAAGTTAAGCGGTCCTGCGCTTATCCTGGACACCGGTATGTTTTGCACAAAGGCATGGGACATCACGTAGGCCTATCGTTCTCATGTTGGCCACAAACTTGTCTGTAACCCTGTGTGCCTCCACTGCATCGATTGCTCTTTTCTGCAGCTGTGCATAGAGCACATCTACACGATGCATGATCTTAGAATAGGTCTAAGGAATAAAAACTCGGGATCTAAGAGCTTTCGAGAAAACCCTTTAGCCTCTCTAACTGAGATTGTATTAAAATCTCCAGATGTTTCAATTATTTCGAAACACTCCAAAATAAGCATTTAAATCTTTTCGGAGATCTTGTGAAAAAAGCGGAGAAACTATACAAATCCGAGAAGACACGCACTGAGGATGCTGCTGACGCAGCCTTTTCCATCACCAGGTTCAATTGATGTGCATAGCAATTAGGGTAGGCTACACTTTCTTACGCACTCCAACAGATGCTCCTCTCATGACACTAGCCCCATCAAATGTCTGTGCAATCAGCCTTACTTTATCTGTGTCACTCTCAGGTGAACAAACTCGTACACGATTTCGCACTTACAGTGTAGCCCTCATCGAGTTGTGCTGCAATATTAGCTTTCCCCAGCATGGCTAATTTGCACAACTCAGATGCTAGCCTCATGTTTTTTGCCTTCTCACACACACCTACACTAGCCTACTCCAAACATCCCCTTGTCCCCCAGAAGATCGGAAAAGCAGGCATGGAAAACAGAACATTTTATTGCGTTCAGGACAACCAGAGTTTGTTATCAGACATATGGCCTACCACGAACGTGAAAATGTCAGATTAAATGACCGACTCTTGTCCTTTGTTTGTTGGTATACGATGTTAATGTCGGGCTGATCAGGTCCTAGGTCTTTGATAGCTAAGTTAACTACAAACTCAAGTCTTTCGAATACGTTCTTTAAGAGAAACTACTGCACACACGCTGTTCACTCGCCATTTTTCAACTTTCTGCCTGACCTCACAAACTTTGTGCGGACTAATACAGTAGGCATAGGCTACTACCTACAGTAGGCAGTAAGTTCTGATGTCGTATAGGGTGGGCAGTGGCATGATCTGCCCACCCGACCTTCTACTAACCGCGCTCTAGCTGCAGTTCCATTATCGGTCGACAGATTTACATAGACAAACAGCAGGCGCTGTTCAATTTCTTCAGGGCACCAGAAATGAAATGTAATGTTACAGTAGGCCTACAACGGATATGATCAACGAGATCTTTGCGATCTTTGCGAAATTTCTTTGCAAATCATACAAAAATGTAACATGATTAAGTACTTTGCCACTGATTACAATAATAAACAAACGACATTTTATTTTAAAAAAATATTTTGTGGATCTACTTTTCTAGTGGAATCTTTAGTAGGGCTCTGCCCCTCCTGCCCAAGTGAACGAGCCGCGTCTGCTTATACAGTAGAGGCCTCTTCTGTGTTGAGAAGATCCAATGGACATCTGATCACATATCTGCTCAAGTAATGGATCTTAGCTGTTTTTGGTGTAGTGGACTGAGTCCAAAGATGACTCAGCTACTGATGGAATTGACTAGTTGCATGAAAGGCTCTCGGTGAGCTCGTTTATTTCGTGTGGAGCCAGGTGTGTTTGGTGTGAGGGCAGCCGTGGCCTACTGGTTAGCGCTTCGGACTTGTAACCGGAGGGTTGCCGGTTCGAACCCCGACCAGGCTGAAGTGCCCTTGAACAAGGCACCTAACCCCTCACTGCTCCCCGAGCACCGCTGTTGTTGCAGGCAGCTCACTGCGCCAGGATTAGTGTGTGCTTCACCTCACTGTGTGCTGAGTGTGTTTCACTAATTCCCGGATTGGGATAAATGCAGAGACCAAATTTCTCTCACGGGATCAAAAGAGTATATATACTTATACTTATACTTGAACCTGCCGCTATTTGGAATGTAATTAGTGTCTACACGTGTAGATTCAAACGCACCTGGCTCCACAGGAAACAAACAAGGTAAAATTGTTTGTATATAAGTATAAGTATATATACTTTTTTGATCCCGTGAGGGAAATTTGGTTTGTGCAACTGGTCAATAACAAATTCAACTAAAGATCTGGATCTGGATTAAGATGTGTAGTCTTCTATGCTGAAAAGCTGCTGATATTTGAGCTAGCCTTGAACAGTTAATTGCTCTTAAAGCAATGTGTTGATTGTCTGTAACTGTGCTTGGCTAAGTCTAAGATACTTTGTATTTAAATTTTCCATTTCCAGAGCCAGGACTGTACAAAAACAAGTTGTTTTGAAGGCAGACACAAGAGTGGAGCCATTCACTGAATTTGACAAGAGGTTTTGAATTCTAACTGAATTAGTCCCTCACCTTTTCATTTGCTACAATTTTAGCACAATCGCTACTAATAACTATTTACAAGGTAGGCCTGTAACCTAAATAATCCTAAACGTACATGTGTGTCAAAGCCGTTGTGTCTCAGCAGGGCAACAAACTTGATGATCTCTTTGACATGGTCTTCACTGTCGGACTCGTATGTGACAAACACCTTCCCTTTGGAGGACAGAAAGTTAAAAAGGAATTAAATAATTAACATTATATATACACTAAACACAATAAACTCTAAACATCACACTTCAATAATATGTTTTAGGAAGTATGCCAGTATATAAACAAATATATTGTCACTATATGCCATCGTAAAACTACAGCTCGGCTTCCACTAGAGGCAGTGCAGGAGAAAGGGGAGTCGTTCAGCAGTCGGAGGGATTCTGTGTGTGTGTTTGTGTGTGAATGTGAGGCATGAAATTGTAAAGCATTTTGAGTGTTCAGAGGAGTAGAAAAACGCTACATAAATGCAGTCTATTTAGCATTTCCGCTGTTTTATGAGCTCTTCAGCTGGGTCCCATTTCAGTTGAATGAGCTATGGTATATGAATGAGCTATGGTATTTGAATGAATCTGGGTCCTATGTCAGTGGTATGAGGTACAGTACTTGAATTAATCTGGTTTGAAGGACCCGACCCCATGTTTGTGTGCATGTGTGAGTGACTGTGTGTGTACGAGCATGTGTTTTTGTGACTGTGTCTGTATGCGTGAGTGACAGTGTGCGTGTGTGTGTGTGTGTGTGTGTGTGTGTGTGTGTGTGTGTGTGTGTGTGTGTGTGTGTGTGTGTGTATGCCTGAGTGACAGTGTGCGTGTGTGTCGGAGTCACTCACTCTGCTCCATGGATAACTGGGTTCCTCTGGGACTGGTATGCTGGGGTTGAGGAACTACATACTCACTGCAAGAAGACAACATGCAGGACACCCATAAGTTAGGAATGAGAGGGAACAAGCCTGAGTGTGTGAGAGTGTGCGAGAGTGTGTGTGTGTGTGTGAGAGTGTGGGAGAACGAGGGAGAGTGTGTGAGAGTGAGTGAGAGTGAGGGAGCGTGTGTGAGAGTGTGTAAGAGAGTGAGGGAGAGTGTGTGAGAGTGAGCGAGAGTGTGTGAGAGTGAGTGTGTGGTAAAGTGTGTGTGAGTGAGTGAGAGAGGGAGCAAGAGTGTGTGAGAGAGGGAGAAAGAGTGTGGGAGTGAGCGAGTGTGTGTGGGCCAGCGTGAGTGTGTGTGAGAGGGAGTGAGGGAGAGTGTGTGAGCAAGCAACAGTGTGTGAGTGAGAGAGGGATTGAGAGTGTGTGAGCAAGGGAGAGTGTGTGAGTTAGTGAGAGTGTGTGAGCGAAGGAGCGAGCATGAGTGTGTGAACGAGCAAGTGAGAGTGTGTGAGTGAGGGGGAGTGTAGGGTGGAGGGTAGAGTAGAGCGAGGGTGGTAACTCTGTCAAAAGAGTTCCATTTTTCGCACGTCAGCAGGAAAAGGGCAATTTTCTCTGTACTGTCAGATTCAGTTGGTTACCTGGCTGATTGATATTCTTTGTCAAAGTGTGAATATCAATGTTTTTGTCACACTATGAAGACACGAGTCACGCTATGAACAAAAGGAATGTATTTTGATGTTCCTGAAAGTCTACGATGAGGCAGAGCAGGTTCAACTGTTGCCCTTGTTAACATTTTAAACACGGGACAGTATAGTATTTTTCTCAGAAGTACTGTACACGAAATTCAATAAGCCTTCATTTGATCTGACACAGGCCAAAATAGGTTACAAAAAACACCATTAATACAATGACATTAGGCTACACACCAGACAGTATAAAACATTAAATTACATATTTAGACATGTATGTAGTACTGGAAAGCTCATTTTAAGAGAGCTATAATGAAACCTACATATTTATGTTTTGGCAAGCTCATTTTTAGCATGATCTTCATATTCATTGTGATGCTATATGGGCCTCATGAATGATTAATATTGTCATGTCATTATGTTGTTCGTAACACACCGTGAAATAGTTTTCACTTATAACTTTGCTGATAGCATTTCAAATAAATGCCAGTTTGTGCATTAGCATGGTTATTGTGTAAAGTATACTGTTGATGTTGTTTCATAGCCTTTTGCTTGTGTGTAGTTAGGCCTACTTGCTAGATTTTGACAGGAGCATAATAACATTATATACGTTTGGGTAAAGCACATTTTAAGTGAGCTATTACATTATGCAAGTATGTGAGGCACATTGTGATTATGTAAGCATGCAATTACAAGCATTTGTCCAGGCTTGCAATGTGATAACCACCATCGCATCACATTACATATCCTATGCAACTGACCCAGCACTGGACATGAGTGGTATGAAATGTGGTGGACTGGACCCACCTTTGCAATGAACTAGTTCGGACATGCCCAGGGTGATGCTGCTCAGGACCTGAGGCAGAAGAACATGAGAAGATTGTCAGGTTATGCTGGACTGCTGGAGAGGAGAGCTAAGCGGAGCACTATAATGTTACTTCCGCCATGGGGGGGAGGAATGCGTTTAGAAAAGTATAAGTATAAGTATATAAGTATAAGTATATATACTTTTTTGATCCCGTGAGGGAAATTTGGTCTCTGCATTTAACCCAATCGGTGAATTAGTGAAACACACTCAGCACACAGTGAACACAGTGAGGTGAAGCACACACTAATCCCGGCGCAGTGAGCTGCCTGCTTCAACGGCGGCGCTCGGGGAGCAGTGAGGGGTTAGGTGCCTTGCTCAAGGGCACTTCAGCCGCGTCCCACTGGTCGGGGCTCGAACCGGCAACCCTCCGGTTACAAGTCCAGAGTGCTAACCAGTGGGCCACGGCTGCCCGAATGATGCTTCAAAAGCATCATTGTGTGTGTCCCTGCATTAGAGAGAAAGTGTCTGTGCATGTCAAATACCTTTTTACTCTCTCTCCCCCATGGGCAAAACCTGACTTGCCAACCTGGCGTGCAACTGGCAGGCTCTGAGACACACACTATGCATGCAGTCCTGC
Source organism: Alosa sapidissima (assembly GCF_018492685.1). NCBI lineage: Eukaryota > Metazoa > Chordata > Actinopteri > Clupeiformes > Clupeidae > Alosa > Alosa sapidissima. The sequence continues at coordinate 9,155,655 of NC_055979.1, read as the reverse complement.
ACGGCAATAAATTACCAGGACGATAGCTGCGGCAGAGGCGTATTTCACTCATCCATGAATGTGCTTTGGCAGAGTTCCAATTACACCACGACAATCGACTGTAATTCACAATGTCAATGTGTGTATTAAATGTAGCGAACACCACAAGTCTAGTAATTAAGGTAGGCTGCATCAAGACACTCAGGTAAACATGAATGTTAATAGACAATGAGCTCATACATTAGGCTGCGTTAAACACACCATTTTAACACAGTTTGCGAGGTACGGAATTGCAATTTACGTTACATAAGAATATATTGAATAGTGCAATCCCCCCCAAACTGTTGTTTCTATTTCTGTTGGGGGGGGGCAGGTCCTAATCAGGGAGGTCAGACCCCAACAGAAATACAATTTGAACTATGTGCTGTGGGGCGTTGGACTGACTTACTTGACAGAGTGAAAGGGTGTGTGGTAGGTAATACGCAATGGGGAGACAGGCCTGAGGTGACCAAAGTCATCTGAAAGGTTTAGAACTAACACAAACCATGTATATAACAAACAACGCGTGGCAGGCAGCTAGGCCCAAGGTGGAAAAGGGCACCTCAAGGTGTCCTGGCCATTAAGGCAACTTGCTAGCCTAGAAATCTAGACGCAGCGGCAGCAAATTACATTTGCTTCCAGGGCTAGTCTAGCAACTCTCCATTGGCTTGTGAGCTCGAAAAATTAAACTTCTATCAGGCCAATCAAATTGTGTATAGAGTCGATAGGCGGGCTTAACATAATGATTGATGGCAGAGTTGCAACAATTGGCTTGAATTCCCTGCTACTTGAAAACAAAGAAGATGGATGTTGCTTTTGGCTAACAGTGTGACATGAGTTAAACTGGTTTTATGTTGGCAAAAGTTTGAACTAGCCAACTAGCTCCGCTGGTGGGAAAACGCATGGGACTCAGCACTGTCCTATTGCGTGCAGAGGGGATTTGAAAGACAACCGATTATCCCTCCCCTCGGACTGAGCACTGCGAACGGTGAGTGCCCCTACATAATGTGGGTCTGGCTTGTCAGGCTAGCAGCTTGCGTCTGGGGTGCCAAAACTACCTTTTTAAGGTTTAAAAAATGCATGGTAGATAGGTCAGGGCAGAAAGACCCTGGGGGTTTAAAAGTGCATATGGTTGCAAAACCCCTATTGGCCAATGCCCACTGGCGACAGCATTTACATCTATGGATTTGACAATCAAGAGATAGAACAATTTTTCCAGTGGGCTTTACTACTTTAAAACTAATGGAGTTCTAAACTTTGGCAAAACTTGATGCACGTCCCACACTGCCAGTGGGCGTTTGGCAAACGTGGATTTATCCCAAACTGCCTCTGCATGATATGGACCTCATACGTGCAGGCATGCAGAGAATGCACAGTACTACATAAGCAAAGACTAATAAACATAATGGTCATTCATTACTCTTTTTGTGTAGCGCCCTCATTCAAACCGAACCTTGATGTGCAAACAGGGGGCACGAACCAAAGGAGGATGCCTTTTAATGTTACAGCCTTAGGTGATATACCGGAGGTGAACACACTCACCTGAGGGCTTATAGGCCATGTGGTAGGCAGGCTGGGGGCTGAGCTGATGGAGAGGGCCGGGACCCCTGTGGTGGTGGCCTGGGGGTGTATACTGTGTACAGCAGGCAGGGGCCATGGGCACACAGCCATAGGGGAGAGGGTGGGGGTGGGGGTGTGCGGCAGCCAGAGGCGGGTTGGAAAGCAGGGAGCTCGGCTGCTCCAGGCTGGCCAGGCTGGGGCTGTTTCTGCCTGGGAGAGAATGGGACCGGGCCTGCAGGTGGCTGCCATCATCGGGGTAGCTGCTGTACTCATCTGAGGGCAGGGAGGAAGGCATGCTGTGCGGGTGCTGGTACCCCCCCTCCTCGCGCCCGCTGGCGTAGCTGGGGTACGCCCACGCCCACTGGTAATGGTCTGCGGCACTAGTTCCAGCCACCGCCTGACTAGGGAAGGGCGTCTGTGGAAACCTGGCTTGCGCGGCACGGGGTGGCACCGGTGGCGGGGGTTTGTATCCCGTCGCGGGGACGCAGTAGGCGCCGGGCGTCCACTCGTCCTCAATCTCGCTCGGCTTGGCTTCGGACTTGAGCACGCAGTCAGGCTCCACGAGCGATCTGGGCAGGAAGTCGTCGCTCATGGTCTCATCGTTCTCCTCGGGGAAGTTGAGAGACACTGTCTGATGAGTGAAGTTGATCTGCGACACAAATCTGAGCACAGGCAAGACAAAACCACACAGGCCTTGTTAACATCCCGGAAGACCACTGAAGATCTCAACACAGATCAGTTCCATTTAACAGGAAACGTGTCTTAGCATCGTTGCAAGCACACTATGACACAAACCTTAGGCTACCTTACAAAGAAGTTGAACTGAAATTGTGTTGTTTGTGAAGTTGTTTAAAAAAAATCTAAATACTATTTTTTCCTAGTGATTTAACTAAAACTTCAAACAACTGTTTTAAAGCCTGTTTAAGCAAGAAGAGTGTCTCGTCTTTCTCAGCCCAGAAATGAGCATAGTCAAACATTTGGAATGCTAGGTATGTTTACCAGAGGCTACACCACTAAAACTTCTAGACAGGACTTCACCTGCCATGCAGAATAAAAGTGCATTCTACACACACGCACACACACAAACAGATTGGTCAAATAATTGATTGGTCAAAAACAGGTCAAAACAGTTGGTACTAAAAGGGTATGTTAGTAAATAAAAGCATAAACGATAAAAGATCAAAAACAACTGACGAACACAGCCTATGGAAATAGCGTGCAAAAGAAGCGATGCGTTTTTGTCACGCGCTATGCGCAAAACAAGACCTATGTTGAAAACCAAACAGGCTGACAAATTAGGACTACATAGCAAAAGCAAAAGGCAAACTTCATTATTCTTTCAATAGAAACACACACAGCGAGAGAGAGAGAGAGAGGACATATTCTGAAAGACGCAGTGCCTACATTCTGCTGCGGTTGGGAAGCATCCTCCTATGCGTCTGATTCAAAGACTGACCGCACGCGCACACACGATGGTCCTGTCAGTGCAAACATGTGGGAATCAGTTTAGTTTTGTTGCTTTGAGTTTAGTTAGCCAGCACAGCTTTAGTCGGAGATCTGATAAGGTGTCAGTTAAATCCCCGTCACTGTTTGCGGTTAAGAGCACCTCACAACTGCTGAGCTAGAGGCGAAAAGTAGGTCTTCGCACCCAGGATGCTACTTCTTGGACACTTGTAGAGACTGTTTTTCTTGTGAAACTAGGGCATGTGCGCTGAATGGGTTTTACAGCGTTTCATATGACCTTTTTGTGTTGCCTCGGCATGACAGACTTGCATTGAGTTGCACCGAGGCTGCTTTACTGATAACTATGGCATAGGCCTTGATTAATAATAGACTCTGACGAAGACGTGGGTGCACGTCGAAACGTTAGTCCCTTGTATGTTGGCACCTTAAAACATACAAATCTAGGGATTTAACATATGTGTTGCCCCGGTGAACTACGTCTCTCAAGCCTAGATTTATCTTTAAAATATAACTTGCTTCACCCTTAACACAAAAATGGATGTTAACAACGAAGAGTGTGATGTGAGACAAGAGTTACAGAGTTTTATTATTGGCAACATGTAGATTGGTATAGAAAGTTATAGTTTAATAGATTGGTATAGAAAGGTATAGTTTTATCGATAGATCAGGCGGTTTCACTGCGAACCCCCATCAGAAATAAAAGTAGCCTACGACTGATTGATAGTTTTACTCGTAAAACATAGCATAGGCATGTATTCTGTAGTGTACCATAGAAAGTTCTCACAAAACAGAACTCACATACACATACACACACACACCATTCATTAAGAGCGACTAGACTAGGGTATTCAGCGTTATGAGTTGCCAAAACGAAAATACTGTCAATTGGTGTAACGTTTTTACTTCTGTAGCCTACCAAAAAAAGTAATCGTTGTACAAAAATAACAAGAATGAAACATCTGCTTCTAGCCTAGGCTAACAGTTTGCTGTTAAGTCTGGAGAAGAGCACTTACGCAAAAGAGTCTGTCGAAGCGCGTATATACTTCACTGTATACAATTGCGCGTTAATTTTCTCCTCCTTCAAAAAATGTCGTTGTAAAATCCCAGTGACTGATGGGAAAAAGTAGATGAAGACCAAATTGTGAAGGAGGAAGTAGCATTTTCGATCGCCAAAGTTACGATACCTGCGTGAGTTTCACCTCCTGCCTGGGAGGCTTCGACGATATACGGAAAAATGTGTTCAAGCCAAGCTGAAGCCACTACTACACTTCACTAAGAGAAGGCAGGTCCCAGTTCGTGTCCCAGTCCCAGTCCCATTAGTCCCGTCGTCCCGTAGAGAAGCCCCATTAATTTCACATTTCAATCAATAGTTTCATTCAAATCACGTTTCCAATGCATTGTAGCCGAGAAAAAGTGTTGCTTATTTGCAAAAGTATCGTTGTGTCCAGTATAGCCTACACTGAAATACGAACTAGGCTATTTTGTAAAACATAATTTGTCGCGAGAAGAGGCAGCGGCGCGTGCGGGTCGGGAAAGTGAGGTTGGAAGAATTAATAAAGTTGTGCTGTCTGTAATCAGAAGTGTAGAGGTGTACGCACATCTATATAACATTTACAGGTGCTGGATATTGGGAATACTACGTAGAACACAAGAAGAGATATCCGCACACTGTGTCTAAAGCTCCCAATTTAATGGATGATAAGACCTGAGTGGTCGAAACGTTGTGTATCATCATCCACCATTAAATTGGGAGCTTTAGACACAGTGTGCGGATATCTCTTCTTGTGTTCTGTCTGTAATCAGCACATTTCTTCTACAATAGCAACATGAATGTATTTCTTAATTCAGTCAGTCAGCTTTTGCATAAATAAATATAAACAATTGGTTATTTACTAACTGGTATATAATCTTGACAGAGCAGCTAATTGGATAGCCTAATTCTCCAGCAGGTTGGGTGTGATGGAGAAGGTAAGAGCAAATCAGATTGTTTGAAGAAGAGACAGTTTTCACTGTTGATCCTTTGGGATTTGGCCACATGAAAGTGATCACTCTAAGCTGAAAGCAGTGAACACTACACTTGCATGACACAGAAACTTCCTGGGCAATTCCATGCAAAGGTAATCCTTACCATGGAAAAAGAGTTGTGCACACACAAATAGAACTGTTGTTAAAATGTTCATTTAGGTCTATATTTTATTGTTTGTAACTATACTTGAATTTGATGGAGAACACTCTTTTTACATCAGCAATATGGTGTACAACCATACAGAAACAACATTTTTCACATGGCAATATTATACATATTTTAAAAGGGGATAAATGGACTCAAGGTTCCAACAAATTGTTATCATTGGACAAATTCCAGATTGAAAAGGGAATGGTAGAGCAATGTGTATGCTCAGCTTGCCTAGACACAGCTCCATGGCCATGTCACATCCATAACGTTTTATAGGAAAAGTTTATGCTACACATACAGTGTTGATGCGACAATGTCCAAACTGTCTGTGCAAAACTGATTTATATCAATGTAAAGTATGATGAACAAATTGTGCCCCTTTCTTACTTTTAAAACTTTTAATGGTGTGTTATATTTTTATATTTTAAATTATTTGTCCTAATTCTTCATGTGGATCTTGTGGGCACTCTCTCTCTCTCTCTCTCTGTGTGTGTGTGTAGATCGATGAGATTAGGCAGCATATGGAGAAGAGTCACAAACAAGCCTGCGTCAATTTGGAGAAGGCCACTGAAACCATCACTCAAGCATTACAGGTAAACACTCTCACATGCTGTGAATTTTATGACCACATATAATTTCCCCCCAATCTAGTGCACACACCACTGAGTCTATTTCTGTACTTGTATTATAAAACTTTCAATACACCAGTAACACTTACTGTTAATGGTTATATACCCATGGGTTATACCCATAGTCAGTTATACCACATGCATGGGGGATCCTAAAACAGTTCTAAATGCTCTGTGGTAATCATTACTGCTATGCTGCCATATAGTGGACTTTTTCAGTTTGCAGTTTCTATACACAGGTTACTACGATTCAGGTCTAAATGAAGAGTTTGGTTCCAAAACGCTATATGTCCATTTTAAAAACATAACACATTAAACACTAATGTTATTTAATTGTGTATTTCGGGTAATATCAATAAAATTGCAGTTGTATTGTTTTGATTGAGTAAAGATAAATCAAACAACAATACCCAACTACGGTTCTACTGAAATTACTTGGAAAACAAAAACATTATTTATGAAAATTCATTAAAATGGAGGATACAGCGTTTTGGAACCAAACTCTTCAAATCTAGAGAAGTAACTACCAACATCAGCAGAGTTGAGACTGATACAAGCTCTCTAGTATGCTCTCTGGGGTCTTTTGGCTGTATGGTTGGCAATGCTCTGCGCTGCACTATTATGTAATAACACAGCATTACCCTAATCCCGTCTATTATCCAAGGTTTACACATTGATTTTGCAAAGTATCCTCAGAGGTTAATACACAGGGAGGGCTATAAATAGGAATTTTTTTTTTTCTTCATTCTTATTTCTGATTAAAGGAGAAATACAATTAATTGTCACATCTCCGTTTCACGAGGTCACCAAGTACTGTTGGTACGAAAACCCCCCAAAACAATTGGTTTTACCCAGCTCAAGTTGTTACAGCCAGCAGCTAACACAGCCAAGCAGCTAGCTACACTCTGGGGGCATGTACATGAGCTCCCATGTACATGCCCACAGAGTGTAGCACTGTAGCTGACTGGCTGTGTTAGCTGTTGCCTGTTTTTTTTTCGTACCGACATTACGAGAAAAAGAACAGTACAGAAACGGAGATCTATGTGAAAACTCGCCGGATTTCTCCTTTAAAGCACTGATCTGGTATTGATTCATTGGACTATTTGGCACTGTGGTTAATACATGAGTGCTATCAGTGTTGAGTCAGATTACTTTGAAATGTAATCCAATACCGTAATAGTGAATACAGACTACACGCCAGTTTCTGTGATCAGTAACGTATAATCCATTGGATTACAAAAATAATGTAACATAATCTGAGTATTTTTAGATTACTTAAAAATAAAAGACTCAAGAATTAAATACATTAAATAAAAAAAGACATCGTCTGGGTTAAAGATGGCCTATTCGATAGGCCTAAGTAAAATACTGGCATTGTATCTTCTCCATTCCATGTCCATTCATTCCAAATTGGGTCTATCTTAATTTTCTAACTATTAACTGCACTGTATATTAACTGCATGATGTAAAGCTATGTTATGTATTTAAAGACATAATCAAAATGTAATCAAGTTTTTAATATAGTTTTTATTTAAAGACATAATATAGTTTTTATTTATTTAAAGACTCAATATAGTTTTTATTTAAAGACATAATCAAAATGTAATCAAGTTTGTAATATAGTTTTTATTTTTGTAATCTGATTACGTAATCCAGATTACTTGTAATCAGTTACTACCCAACCCAGGGTGCGATCAATACAAACGTTTTGTCTTTTTTGATTTGCATTAAACATCATCCTCGCGATTTTTACACAATGCAGCTAGTACATGGGAAATTACTGTATGTAATGACACTGTATTTGAATGACGTTTTCACGTTTTCACTTCGGTACGTCTTGCGTGTGTTTGAAGTAGGAAGGAATCAGGAGCTCTGCATGCTAATTCGCCACCTGGAGGACTGTAAGATGGAGACTGGGCGTATTTGATGAGCTACAGAAACTACAAGAGGACAAAGACAACTCACTAACACAAGCCAACCAGGTGTGTGTGTGTGTGTGTTTGTGTGTGTATATGTGTGTGTGTGTGTGTGTGTGTGTGTGTGTGTGTGTGTGTGTGTGTGTGTGTGTGTGTGTGTGTGTGTGTGAGAGAGAGAGAGTGAGAGATGAAATGCAATACTTTCATGTAATTTGTGTGTGTGTGTGTGTGTGTGTGTGTGTGTGTGTGTGTGTGTGTGTGTGTGTGTGTAGAATGTGGCTCTTTTGAAGAATGAGCTGAAGGACCTGCATCAAAAGCTCAAGACCCAACAGAGTAAGCATAGATATTTATCCATAATATATATTATGATATTACACACACACACACACACACACACACACACACACACTATGAAGGCCTTATCCCTGTTTGTTCTAAAAAAATGTGCACAGATATTTTGTTCAACTCGTTTCAGGTTCAACTGGTAAGAAGGTCTCTGTGGCAGAGCTCAAACCTGTGGTTGGCTTAATGACTTTTCAGTTCCTTTTCATGCCAAAATTCAATTCCTTTTCATGCCACAATTATTTTTCAAACAGTTGTCTCAACACCTCATTCAGCAAATATTAATCAGCAGTTAAATGTTGAATATTTAGTTTTGGTCGGTTATGCTCATATCCAATTAAAGAGTGTGTAAGCGTATGGAAGTGTTTGTATCATGTCTCTCTGAGACTGACAGCGGTGGATGAATTCCTTTACTTAAGTGAAAGTATAAGTATAAGTATAGATACACTGTCAAATATTACTCCAATACAAGTGGAAGTTGCTAAGTCGGATTTTTACGTAAGTTGAAGTACAGAAGTACTTGATTTAAAAAATACTTAAGTATTCAGAAGTACACGTATTTGTCCTTTTTAATGTATTGTAATGTAATGTTTACTTGGTCATTACAGTAAAAAGGTATACATCATTTGGTCACTCTACGACTTACATCCAACAAAAACATTTGACCTATTTTCATAACCTTGCAACTGTTCAAATGGATGCAATAATACAATGTAAATCATTATTCATTCTCTGTTCACAAATCTAAAAACATTTTAACTGGCAAATACAATACAAAACCAGATAACTCAATTTTTAGTAGATTATTTATTGTTTAATGATGTACGCTAAAGATCTAGCTATGTGGTGAATGTCAGGTGATAGGTAATGTCTAATTTCATTCCAATTTCACAATGATCATGGAAGATAACCTGGTTAACACCAGAACGTTTCTCATATCTCAATTGCAAACAGGTTCGTATAGTTCTCCCAGGCTACATGAAGGATTTTCTGATGAAGAATCTATTGCAAACCGGTTTGTGTAGTTCTCCCAGGCTACGGAGGATGTTTTGATGAAGAATCTATTGTCAGATGTCAGCCAAGTTCAAATTGGACTATTGAAAAAAATGAACTTCAATATGGTCAATTGCATTATTGTGCATTATTATACCAAATATGGAGTACTTCATGCTCATATTTCAAATGTAGTGGAGTCAAAAGTACAGTATTTGTCTTTCAATTGTAGTGGAGTAAAAGTCACAAGTTTTAAAAAATATTAATACTCAAGTAAAGTACAGATAAATTATACTTTAGTACAGTAATCAAGAAAATGTACTTAGTTACTGTCCACCATCTACTTTTAACACTGGGAGCCTATTAGCACTATCAAGAACATACACACACGCACGCACAGTTCAGGCCACCCACGACACCTATCCAGTGTGAGACAACACCTCCTTTTCTGACGATAACATTGTTGGACCACCACATCTCAAACATTATCTGGGTGAGCAGTGCTCTTTTTGCATGACAACCGTGATTGTTTACATTGCATAGGCCAATGTTTTTTGTCAGTTGCAGGGGCAAATTGCAGGTTTTAAAATGTTTTAAAAATCAACAATATTTGTATACAACTAAAACCTAATTGTTACTTCAATGCATACCTTTCCATTGTACCAGGCAAATACAGAAATGTTTTAAAACACATGAAAAGCAATCAAGATGCACAACATATTTATATTTATTTTAAATTTTATTATTTTCAGACTACATATTCATAAATATTTTAGTTTCAAACTTAAGGCAGTGCTTACTATGAATTAATTCATTAGGCTATCTGTCATCATGGATCTATTCCACCCTTATGAAAAAGAACTATAGCAATACTACAGGATTTCTATAGTAGTTATGTGGTAGTGTATAATACCTACGATGTTCTGCAACACCTCTCTATAAAATCATCTATAATGCTATAGTACAGTCCTATAGTACTTCTGTAGTAAAACAAAAAAACTAGGTTCCTCTAACATCTACATTTCCTATAAGATAACTAGAGATTTTAGACATTTGTTTTCAGACTCTCGGATCAACCAGTAGAGGACGCTGTCGATCCGTAAATCTGTCTGATTTCCTTGGATTTCCCAAGCAGAGGCTGAGCCGCCGTATGCTGTTGCTTACTGTACAATGGAACCTTAGATGCTCGTGTTAGTAGCCTACATGAACAATTTGTTGAATTTCGTGCAAAATTAATGTTTACATCCAATTGTTAGTCTTGGTCTAGAAAAGTATAATTACTTATGTTGCCCACGTAGGACCCCTTAGATCTAATTCCAAGTCCTTAACAAACAATTCACAACGTATGGCATTACATTTGTCTAATGGTTATGAAGTGGAAACGATAGAAATTCGAACATTGGTTAGCTTTTTTACCAAAGGCTACATCAAAGATCCTTGATTACTAGCTCCGCTTCAACCCTCTCTGGCTACATTGTAGAATGAGCTCAACGCTCCATCAACAGAACCCAACTGGGCAGTAGGCGCCTGCGCGGCAGGCCTTTGATCATGTTCCGAACACGCAACATTTGGGGCGGAGAAGAGTTGCGAGCTGTACGCAGAAGTGTTGGAAATTCAACAAGCCCGCTCGATATTAATTTCGGCTGATGCACGGAGGCTCGTACAAGGCAAGTAGCCTTAATGCTGATTTGTCCTTTGTTTATGTGGATTTGCAAATCACACGTTCTACTGCAAATTATACCCCTAACTTAGTGGTTGGGTTAAATGGGATTCGGTAGCTTGTTTGAAGTTCTGTAGTCGCCTAAATAGTTTCTTCGTGTCTGCTTTGTTTATTTTGAAATATTTATTAAAGTTAGCCTTCTAAACTAAGTAAATATAACATGTGGAGATTTTGGCTTTAACAATATGAATGGCCAATCAGCTTGCCCAGGCAACATTAACGTTACCAAACCGTTGGTGCATTCTCATATTAGCGGTCAAATTTAAGATCCCTAGAAGCAATCCGTTTATGCTATCGGTTTAGTGGCTAACTTTAGCCGCTTAGCTAACATTACCAGTCCACGTTAGCATTATGTACCATTCTACCTAACGTAACATGGCTCGAAAATGGCTTTTGGGTAATGCAATGTGCATTTACAAAATAATCTGAACTGTAAGTCCTAATCTTTTATTATGGAAAGTCTATATTAAAGATGCGGTAAAGTCACGGAATGACTAGTAACTAAGCTAATTGGCTATCTGGCGTCGTTGGCTTATGGAGATTATAATGTACACATGAGTTAGCTAATCATGCAACGGCAGCTACATCTACTCACATAATGCTGGCCATTGCTACCGTGAGAGGGTCTAGTTCTGTTTGTAAATAATGGAAATATCTTAGCATAGTGGGCCTGCTTTTGCTAGGCTAACGGCACCTAGCTTTTCAGCTAGTCTCTGATTTATCACAGGACCCTCATCTGCTACCCTAGATAAGCTAACGGTTGTGAGAGGTGATTAACGTTAAGGTACTGCGCTGTTACTGATGATGTCCAAACAACGTTTTCTATTAACTTAACTTAATACATCCAAATATATTTTAGGTGCAGCACGTACGCCTGTTATGTATGTACTTCGTGATGTTGCATGATTCTGCTTTTTGAGAGACTTGGTTAATGTCTGTGAAAGGTTTTGTCATAAATAAGGTCTAAGTTGGCTAAGAGCTTGTGTGTTACAGCGCCATACTAAGTTAATTAGTTTGCCAGTTAGCTGGTTATTTCGAGTATGGATCAAATGAACGAATGCCACAATCGTTCCGTTGTAGCCTACATTATGTTCATGATGATAAGAAATAGCTAGTTACATGTTTATGAATTTAAAGTACCACGGTTAGCAATTCTTGCCAATCTTTAAATTGCATTCCATTGCAATTCCATTGCAATTCCATTTTAATTTAAGGTTAGGTTACTTAATCAGTGATTTTATTAGATTTGATGTGGTCATAGCATGGTCACATTTAACAGGTTTGTGTGGTTGTGATCGTTTTTGTTGATGTGCATGATTTTAATATTTTTTGTTTATGTTATGTAGACTCTTAATCACTGCTTGTTGCTTGATGTTTAGAAATCTGCCGATGCAGTGACGTGCAGTATCTGAAGAGGCCTCCTGTTCGCCCCTACCTGGTCCTGCAGATGTCTTCTCTGCCACTGACTCTGCAGCACAGAGCCTGGACATCAGGAAGCCTCAGTCAAACATCTCCTCTAATGCGCATGACCACCATTTCCAGAACTGCAACTCCACTTTGTGGCCTCCTGCCTACCCAGCCAGTGTTGGGTAGACCACTTGGCATAAAACTTTTTTGGCCGCCTTTGGCCATACTCACCGTTTAGCTGTTGCTTTTTTCTTTTTCTTTTGTGCTTGTTGCCTTGAACTGCTGGCCCACTGCTTGGGACTCAGCATGGAGAATATGGAGCAATGCGTTTCCCAGGTGATGCAGAAGGACCTAGGCCGGCGATTACAAGTCGGTCAGGATATTATAGACTACATCTTGGACAAGCAGAGATCCCACGACTTGGAACAGGATCAGACTCTGCTTGACAGAATGGCGGACAACATTGCCTCGTCATGGGTCAATTCCAGTAATTTTAAGGTGAGTGAGCTATCTACAAGTGGTTTATATTTGAAGATGTTTTGGAATAACTGCGCTATAATGTTTCCTAGAAAGCCAGATCCGTTGGGTTTTGTTGTGGTTCATGTGAATGAAAAATGGCAAGTCACAGGAACAGTTTGAAGATGCAGGCTTTAACGGTATCTCTAGCCGGTATCTGTGGTGCTGTTGTGTCATTCAAACAGAGCGTCTCTTGTATCTGTCGGGCTTGTTAAGGTGACTCCCATGTTTCTCTCATCCTCTGGTGAGGTGATATGGTGCTAATGTAAATCAACACTTCCATGTAAAGTGTGAAGAGTCGAGTTTCCCGTCATCCTACGAGCAGTCACACACACTGTCTCTCTCTCTCTCACACACACACACACTACACACACACGAGTGGCGCAGGGCTGAGAAAAGCTCCTGATTCTGGAAATGATAAACACAACTGCTTTCGTCATAGGAAAATAAGGAAGGTTTTAGAGGGGGTTGAGGCGCCCTCTGCCCTTAAGTAGTGGTTTTGACATTAGGGAGTCTGTTGTAAAGTTGGCAAATTAAGGAAGCAGTCATTTTTGAAATTGGGACCAGGCTCTCCCTCTAAGGGGGGAAAGCGTCTCCATAAGAGTGGAGTGTGTTTTCTTTTGTCTTATTGTAGGCCTATCCCATCACTGCAAACAAATGAGCTGTGATGGTGAAGAGTAGAAAGAAAGAAAGAAAGAAAAAAAAAATGGAGTGAATAAAACTCGGTCATTGTTGCAGTATCTTGGCCTGTGTGGAGAGTCTTGGCTCTCCGTAGCACACAAGGCGCGACCTAAGACATGTGCCATAGTGCATAGTGAAAGCCTGCAGGCACTGTTATGAGTTACCATGGAAAGTATTCCAAAGAGGGGGGGGGGGGTTGGGGTTGGGGCTGGCGGCCTGGAAAATGCATTGGAAAGATGTCCCCCTCTGGCTCATGTCTCTCCTGTTCGTCATGATGTTATCCTTGGCCTCTCAGAGTGTAAAACCAAACCGGTGTCTGTCTGTCCATGCAGTGCGTCAGCTTTTGGTTATCCCCGTCTGAAAAGGAGCTGTTGGAAGGCTAATTAATTGTTGGCTGAGGCTGAGGCTGGGACTGGGGCTTTGCACTCCTACCAGATCCTGGAGGCAGTCGCTTGCGCACGCTTTATAGGGCTGACGACAGTAGTTTTACAGTTGTCTCTCATTTCCTTTTGAGCTCTGCTTTTTGGAAGGCCGAGTCGGGCTGGAATATCAGTTATCTGGTAGAAAGAGCAACCAAACAGCCCTTTTAAATGCAGATGCTATTGAGTCTGTCTGGTCGTTTGGGGTAATGTACACTACACTCTTGCGTCAGTGAATTGATCTAGTTGGGTTGAGAATGAGAATTGGGGAAAAATGCATCACAAATCCAACACTAACTTATGAACACACAACGTGTGTCTTTGATAAGTCCTCCCTGTATTGGACAGCGTTTGAGACCGTAAGAATGCATTAACCGTCTGCAACGCTAACACACACATGCGCACACACACACACACACACACACACACACACACACACACACACATCGAACACACACTAGTAAAAAGGCATTCTGAATAATGTGTGCTGAAAGAGTAGAGGTTTTGCAGTGATGTGCTGTAGCTTGAAAGTTGAAAAACACACACCACACACAACCACTAATGACTGTCACAGAAACACACACCTCCAAACAGCCCCAAACACACACACACACACACACACACACACACACACACACAGATCCATGGTAAGCTGCACTGATGTTGACGCTAGGGCCGTCGTCATGTGAAAGCATGACCTTTCCGCGACTGGGGATTGCACTGCAGCTGAGCTGAGCGGTGATGAGATTACGGCTCCAGCGATAGCGTGCTGCTCCTGCGTCGCGCCGCGTCACGTCTCGCCCTGTGCCCTCGTCCCGCTGGGCTGTGAGCTCCGTTACACACTAGGCCTTCTGCTCGCTAGCCTGTGTGTTGTCTGGCCAACAGCATGAAAGGTTCTTTGGTGTCTTTAATGGGCTGGTCAGATAGAGAGATTAACTTGTAATTACGTTGGAAGTTGACACTGCTGTTGATGAAGTCTTTCAGGCCTTCTTAGAACAACATTTACCTCGTGCCGAATTGATGCAACATAACAGATAAACATCAGCCAGAGCCATCGGTAAATGTCATATCGTTTTGCCGATAGCCGATATCAGTCAACAAGGCTGATATTGGCCGATACTGATGTTGACCCGTGTATCGATGCATTCCTAGGTAACTCTCTCTGATACTGAATACCTTTTCAGTATCAGGTCAGTAATAATAGTGTACCTTTTTTTAACCTTACTGAACCCAGGGGATCTCAATGGGACCCACCTGGTAAAATAAAGGATGAATAGAACATAAAATAATGGGATTTTCTTGCTAACTAATACTCGCTCCAACCCCTGGAGGAAGACTATCCTCCTACACGCCACTGCACGCGTCTTGTTCCTGTGATTGCAAAGTGGATTGTTCTCTTATAGTCATGATGAGCGCTCATGAAATATTCAGCTAATTCACTGTAGCTCTGCTTTGTTAGCGCGAACGAGTGAGTGAGTGAGTGAGTGAGTGAGTGAGTGAGTGAGTGAGTGAGCGAGTGAGCGAGCTACGGACGACTCTGGTCACGCGTGGTCTTCGTCAAGTGATTGCCGAGCTCTCGCCCTCGCCCTCGTTCAGCTCTCTCCGCACCCCGCAAGGAGGGACACAAGTGGCCAAGGCAACACACGGTACCTTGGAAGAGGAAGTGACGGGGGAGACGCCGACCTTCAGCGTTTACACCCAAGGACTGTTAGACCTCCGAGCAGTGAGGTTGTAAATTTGCCATGTGACCGATCGTCATCATTATGTCCTCGGTGCAGATGGTGAGATGGTTCTCACGGCGGTGGGGGCATCTGTAAGCTTTTACCGACGAGGACGGTGAGGTCGTAAATTAGTTGTGTGGCCACGGTCCCTGTGCTCACGTTGAGGTGCTCTAGTGTGTGTGTGTGTGTGCGCACACTTTCCCCGTCTGTCCTTGCACTGACTCCTGTGAGGAGGAGCCGACGCCACACAGCCTCCCATCCAGAGCTTTTAAAACATTTATGCCCAGCCGAGCCGATCCCAGCCTTCTCCTGACAACACCGAAATCAAATGGAGCAGGAAAAGCGACACGATGCTGTATGCATGCTCTACTCCACCCAACGCACAAGCCCGCCACACTTCAGCCTGACCTGCTTTGCGGGAGAGCAGTATAGCGCCACGCTCAGCAGTTCACTACTCAACGATGACAACAATATCATCATCATCATCAACAACAGCAGCAGCAACTTATCACAGAAGAGTTTAAGTGCTTCAGTGATGGTAGAACAGAGGCAGTGTTAACCCTTAAAGGAGTACCGTCACACTGGTGTGACGGGAATGTTGAGAAATGAACGTTCTAAAGAATATCTGGGTTCATTGAATTCAACATAGAATTTTAGAACCTTCAATTGTTGCGGAACTTAGAACGTTCAAAAACCTACACCTTTAAGGGTTAAGTAGGCATAGAGTTAGGTGTGTGTGTGTCCCTAATACCCTCTGACTTTTCCTGTTCCCATTATTGCTCATTTAGCCGTTATCTTCCAGCACATTCTCAACCTGTGTGTGTGTGTGTGTGTGTGTGTGTGTGGAAACCCGGAGCTGAACATTCTGCTGCCGCGGCTGGAACAGCCCCTCACTCTGTGCTGACCACAGAAATATAATCGCAAATGACCGAAACTCAATCTTGCCCTTTTATCTAAAAACTAAAAAAACAAACCATATTTGAACATTTTGATATTGGGTGAAGGATAGATTAGAGCTAGCATCACACATGCAAAAAGACACTTAGGAACTGTTTGTGACCGACCTTATCAAACATTCTGATGCCTTTCTGTTTAAAGACAGCCCTGTATCTGCGTCCCATTGAGACATTGCAAATGCCTTAACAACGAGCCTGATCATCACTGCAGTCTGATGCACAAACACATCCATTGTGCACCAGTGCCGCTTACTGTATACCATAGCATCTATGGTGTTCATTCACTGTGCTATTTCTGTGGTATTCTGCAGAATTATTTCAGTGGCTTATGGCGTTACTATGGTGTTGAGTCCTCCCACTAGCAGGTGCCCAGCTGGCTGGTCTGGCCTTAGACAGCTGTGAGACAGCGCATATGCATTATCTTGATCACTGCCGTGTTGGGTAAACAAGTCTGACATTGGTACCCTCAGTCTATGGGTTTTTTTTATAGTATGTGCTGTATATACTGTAGGAGAGGTGTTTATATTCAGAGTGCTATAGGTAGGGAATTTCCCTCAGCAGTCCAATCAACAACCAAGCCTATTTACCAATAAAAACAAAATCATTAGCAAAGCAAGCTTTGTGGGCAGAACAAAACAAAACATCACCAACAGAGCAGGCTTCCAGAGCATTTCACTGGGCTTATCAAGCAGACACCTTCCCGCATATGATATTTGATATTGTGTGTAATTATTTCAGTGGCCTGTGTTATTAGTGTGCTGCTGTGTGACCACCTGAGACCTCGCTCTGCCCCCTGCCCTCTACTCAGATGCCCAGGTGGTGTGTCTGGTAGGGGGCATAGCCAGCTGTTCGTACCTGGGGGAGGTCCTGCCTTAAGAAATCAGCCACGCCGGTCAGAAGGCCACCCTGGGACCATGAATAATTAATTTGTCCTTCACTGAAGGCCTCCAGGGAATAGAAAAGGCTTGACAAGGTTATGCTGGATTGGACCTGAAGATGCAAAAGACGTAACCTTGATGAACTTGAAGATGAATTCTGAATGTAGCCTAGCGATAGGCAGATTTGAATTACTGTAGCTAATATTTCCTTGGAGTTGTTTTTATTTTATTTTCTGTGGTGAGCTGTACTATGAGTATGACTGCAGCAGACTGTCGCACCAATGTGACTAGAACGTTCTAAATTCTATATACTGAATAGGCTAATAATTCTAAATTCCAGAGAATGTCTTTGTCCATCAAAAAGATCTTTTAGGATCTTACTTTACGTTGTTGATAAATGCATTTTTTCAATAGGAAGCGCAAAACTTCAACAAGCCTGCTGAAGGGTAAAGAGGACCTGCAGGTCACTTTCTGTTGTGGTTGAGCAATGCTATGAGGTGATGGAGCAACATCATGATGAATCATGGTGCACGGTGATTCAGAGATGGAAGCTGGGGGCTGCTTACAGTGGGAGGTTTCTCAATATAGCCAAGAAACTTTGAAAGTGCTATGCCATACACACATATTCTCTCTCTCTCTCTCTCTCTCAACCAGCTACAGCACTAAGTTCCTGTTCCTAAGTGGTTTGTCTATGAATACGCAGCTCTACTGGTCTGTGGACATAGCAATAGCATCAAAACATCACTCTGCCATCAACACACTCTCTGTGTGTTTGTGTGTCTGTCTGTGTGTGTGTGTGTGTGTGTGACCCAGAGGAAGTGTGGGTGGGGCTGGGAACCTCTCTTCTCCTCCTCTCAGTGCTCCAGATTTCAATTGTCCAGATTCCTTAGACCCGGAAAAGGAAGATGGCCTGCCGACTGGCCGACTGCTTGTCCAGCCTGCCTGCCTGCCCGCCTGTTCCGCCTGCTTGTGTGCTCTGGCCTCGTTCCTCTTTGTTTTCTTTGCTCCTCTCCTCTCCCAGTCCAGTGCAGTCCACTCAAAACACACACACACACACACACACACACACACACACACAGACACAGACACACACACACACACACAAGACTGTGTTGATGGCACAGTCCTGTCCCTCAGGCTGCGTGTGGGAGATGTTACTCAGCGTGAGAGACCCGTGTGATCCGATGGGCGATGGGGTCAGTAGGTCAAAGCTCCTTGGCTCCTTGACAGACAGCTTAGTGCACTGCACTGCACGCCCTCCAGGTACACCATGCCCCAATACCAGTGGCGTGCAGCGATCAGGAAATAAAAGTCCACGATCAGAAGAAAGCTCTTATCTGGAGCAGCCATTAGATGTTAAAAGCCTTGTCTTGCGCAACCCTTAGACTTACTGGTGCTTATTTTGTGTGCATGTAGGGAACCAGTGCTTGGCTAATGTGAAGCTGGTTAGCAGTGGGTCTATCAGAATGAGCTCGGCTGGCCTATCAGAATGGAGCCCTGGGTTTTAAGACCCTGCTCGATCTGTGCCACTTGTAGACTGAGACCTAATGCGTTTAATGAGGACAGGAACCGGTTTTGATACGGAGCTAAATAAAAAGCTTCTGATAGAACAAGCGCACGTTTGGACGGAGATTATTTTCATTTTAAAACATTGTTCTGAACTGAATGCACGTGAATGTGGCTGAAGGGGGCCAAGCTTCATCCTGTTTCAGATCCTACTGCTCAAAGACTCCGAGGCGTTCATCATGTGGCGCCAGCCCCCACCGCAATCACCCTCAATACACACACACACACACACACACACACACACACACACACACACACACACACACACACACACACACACACCAGCACCAGTATATGTGACGGTCATAAACTGTGGTGAAGGGTAGCAGAGATGAAATGGGTACAGTGTAAATCAATGCACAGACACCACTGCTCTGCCCTGTTATCCGCCTGCTCTCCACTGTTCACCCCAACCCACCCTCTTCACTGTGTGTGTGTGTGTGTGTGTGTGTGTGTGTGTGTGTGTGTGTGTGTGAATTCTGATGTGGGTGCGCGCACAGAGAACATGTGGGTGTGAGTGCATATAAATGTGTGTGTGTGTGTCTGCATATGATTGTGTGTGTGTGTGTGTGAATTCTGATGTGTGTGTGTGTGTGCACTCAAAGAACGTGTGTGTGTGTGCTCCAGTAGGGCTAGACCTCATTGCTGCAGAGGGAGGCTTGCGTACCCTGTAAGGGGAGAGCCTTTTCTATTATGAATGCAGTCTGGCTTGACTGCCAACAGAGAAGCAGCAAGGGAGCAGAGCAGAGAAGAGCAGCTCCACTTAATCCCTTATCACAGCTCTGGAGCTGGAAAGCACAGCACAGCACAGCAGAGCAGAGCACAGCAACCCCCCTAGCACAGCATGGCACAGCACAGCTTTCTACCACAACACAGCACAGCATAGCACAGCACAGCTCCCTAGCACAGCATGGCCCAGCTTTCTACCACAGCACAGCACAGCTTCACACAGCACAGAAGAGCACAACATCCTTCCACAGCACAGGAGAGCACCACATTGTACTACAGCACAGCACAGCACAGCACAGGAGAGCACCACATCCTTCCACAGCACAGGAGGGCACAGCACAGGCTGCTGGAAACTCACTGCAGGGTAGATCATCAAAGACTGCAGACTAGGATCAGCCAGCAGGAACAGCCCGTTATTGTGCGAGGGGATGGGCAGAGGATGGTGTGTGTGTCCAACAGCAGGATTAAATATGAGGCCGTCCCAGGACTGAGTGGAACCTTCTGGAAATCTATCATCATTTCAACATTCGTCCTCGATCGAGTATTTAATGAGAGGTTTATGTTTATGTTCATGGTTTTTGACACTTTTGTCCAAAGAGACTTTCCGTATATAAACACTGCATTATTAGTTTCAAATAAAGTTGAAAAGCCTACATTAAGCACAGTAATGTTTTTGACAATAACAACAATATCAATGATGATACTATCAAATATCAACAATGAAAAATAATGAGTTTTCATATTAACATATAAACCATAAGTTTGTAAGAGAATGCAGGAAGTGAAAAGAGGAGTCTTTAAAGCTTCAAAACTCTCAAGAACTTAGAACATTAGGTAACTCATTCCACCAATGAACCGCTGAGGAAAAGAGTCTTGACCAAAGTCCTTTTAGGCAAGTCCCTCCACTCGGCGGCCATATTGCAACGCTTTTTGGGCACTCATCGGGCACCCTATTCGGCAGAAATGCGTGCGCGCAAGGCTTCACGACACCAATCTTGCTCCAGCGGCGAGTTCACAACACATGATTGGCACGATGTCTTTACAACACACCATATGATTGGCTCAATGTATTCACATCACACCACATGATTGGCTCAGTGTATTCACATGTCGACGTTTTGCCGAGGAAGGGGTGGGATATGTGTAGACAACGGCCATATTGCCGTTACAAACTAACCCCATGCATTTCTATGGAGGATTTTTTTGAGTGCTGTGTCTCCTCATTAGAAAGTCTCTGTCTTGACTGTGACCTCTTGGTGTTAATGGATGGTTGACACAGCAGATGCTCATCAGAGGACCATCAGCACAAAGGTTGTGTGTGTGTGTGTATGTGGGGTGGGGGGGGGGGCAGTTAGGGGCACTTACTGAGGAGACTGGCACATGTATTTCTTGCTTCCTTTAGCAACCACCACCCCTTTCTCTCTCCTTTCTCTTTCTTTTCTTCTTTCTCCTTCTCTCCCTTCCTCCCTCGCTTCTGTAAGCTCCTTGTGTTACACGTTTGTCCTCTTGTGGACCTGAGAGGTTGTGCTCTAATGAAGCTGAATGAGATGAATCTGTCGGCTCTGTTTGCAGAGCCAGAGGCACACCCCGACACTGACAGAGGCACGCCCGCGATCAGAGATCATGAAAGACTGATCAAAGGGCTTTTAAGGACCAAGCTGAGGAAGGACACACACACAACACACACACACACACTGCACACTTCTCGTCATTTCGCAAGTTATTAGTTGTCACAAGCCGCCAACACGTACAAATGGATATCAAAACAGGTCACTTTCAGGTGGGGTCCAGAAATGACCCCAGGCCAGACTCTCACCTATGTCCCTGTGGGCACTGACCAAACGCTACGGCTCAATGAATAGACAGCTTGATGTGGATTGGTTCAGGGCCACGTCAGTCTCATTCCTCAGCAATAGGATGAAATGATTTCTGCCACTAGTACCTGTGAAATAAGTAACAGGTCAGGGAAAGGTGTCCGCTTTTTACAGACTGCATGAAGCCTGTGCTCGTCCTCTCCCTGACCTGTGGAGGGTTTAAATGTTCCCCATCCTCTTAGGGCTCTCCCTCACGCTATTGCCAGTACTTCAGGTATTGAATGATTATGTTATATAGAAGTCTGTGAAGTGCTAGGCTAGGACTAAGCTGCTGCGTTTTGCACAGCATGAACCATTATTATCATCATCATCATCATCATCGTCACCTCTTGCTCTCCTCTGCCGAGCCTCTTGGCGTGTGGTCGTGTCTCGTCCTGTCGGCTAGCGGAGCGATTTGTACGCAGGCGGACGGGTGAAGGTTACGGCTCCTCTCGTACGTCCGCGCTCCGTGCCGGTGTGTCTGTGGTGGCGGGCGGCAGCGGTCCCTGCGGAGGCCTGAACAGCCGAGCTGTCGTCAGCCAATGGGCGGGCTGCAGCGGCGGTTGGCCTGGAAACCCCGGCGCTCTTCCTGCCTGCGAGAGCGATCAGCCCACTGCAGTAATGAGGACAGGAGTCCCACAGCTGCCCGGGACGGTGCTTATTTTACTCACACACACACACACGCACACACAGACACAGGAACACACATATACAAACGCACGCTCACATACACACATGCAGGAATCCCACAGCTGCCCAGCACGTTTATTTTACACGCACACACACACGCGGCCGACAACAGCACTTTTTATTACCTGCCATCCAACCAGAGCTCTGGCCCAGATCCATGACGCCACGACCCAGTTAGACTGAACCCCCCCCCCCACACACACACACACACACACACACACACACACACACACACACACACACACACACACACACAATTGGGCAGGCAGTGAACCCCAACACACACACACAGGCACACACAGATAGACTGACATTGAACCCCCGAATACAGTACACACACAGAGAAATGGGATGGTTGTAAAGCCCCTACACACACACACACACACACACACACACACACTTACTGATCATCTCTCTCTGAGTCCTTACCCTCCTTACCCCTCAGAGACCTTGTTCCCCTCCTCCTGCTTTGCTCTGGTCTCCTCCTCTCTGCCCTCTGGCCTTTTTCTCAAAGTAACAAATCCTGTGTATGTCACAGTAAAAAAAATCTGGCTTAGATAACTTCTTTTGCGTCCTCACACACTACCCCTCTGTAGTAATAGTACAGTAATGAGTCTCCTCAGTTTTTACACAACCGCATTTACCAGGTTTGCATGTCTGCATGTCTGCAACCTCGCTACCTCTGCCCCTACTGTGAGCCTTAATCTGTGCTATCTATGCCTTATCTTGTCTCGCTACCACTTAACCAGTAGCAGATGCTAGTGTGCCTTTCAAGCCTTTCCCGTATGCTGTGATTTAAACGCTGTGCTTTAAAACTCTAAATTCTAAAGATTCATTATATTTTCAAAACAAGATAACATCAGCTAGGTAATGTTAACAATGCACTCTATCAAAAGCACAGATAGTATCACAAGCAACATTAACGTTTGGTAAAAAGCAACCAGGAAACGTGCCACAAACATAGCCTGAAACTAAGTTTAAATATCTTAAAACTAGCGCACCAGTAAAAGGAAGTTTGGGACTCTAGATGATGATGATGACTTATTGGTCACAAGCAGGCATTAAATATTCCTGATTAAATTATCCTGAGAGAAATTATAAGAATGAAGTTTCTGATATTGGCGTAGCGAGTTAAAACAAAGAAGACAAGTCTTCCCACTGTGAACGTTAGTAGTAGATTTATATTGAGTTGGAGCTCTAGTTATCTCTTACCCCATCTCTCTCTCTCTCTCTCTCTCTCTGTCCCCCTCTTCCCACTGTGACTACTAGTAGATTTATGTGGAGTGGAGCTCTGGCCTGAGCTGGAGGCGATGTGGAGAGCAGGAGTTGGGGTCTGCAGAGAGAGGGAGAGTGTCGAAAAGGCAGAAAGAGGAGAAAGGGAGGGGGTAGAGTGAGGGGGAGGAAGAAGGGAAATGGAGGAGAGGAAGAAGAGGAGAGTGGCTGCTGCTGCCACCACTGGAGAGATAACAGATCTGCTGGTGTTCTCGCTCTTTCCTCTCTCTCTCTCTCTCTCTCTCTCTCTCTCTCTCTCTCTCTCTCTGTTTCACCTGCTTTTTTGAACTCTTGGCCTCCCTGACTCTCCCGCTACCTGTCTGTTTGCCAGATAGTGCCACTGAAGCACAGAGAAGAGTGAAGCGACACATTCATCTGTAGAACTGAATTACAGGAACATGTCCAACAGCATCTCTGCCTCTGCCACTCCCCAATTCTGCCATCATATTTCTGTGCTTAAGCAGAGGTCTTAAAAGATGGGTTGGTGTCTAGCGCAGTGTGTAGCATAGTTTGTCATTAAATATGTACTGTGTGTGTGTGTGTGTGTGTGTGTTTGATTGAGAACACACATGTGATTTGTGCATATGTGGGCGGTTCGTAAAGCATGTGCTGGCAGGGCCGACATTATGTGGTAGGAAGAGAACATGACAGGGAGGGAGGGAGGGAGGGAGAGAGAGAGTGAGGGAGGGGTTGGCATTGCAGTGGTGTGCACTGCTCCCTTTCTACTGGATAGAGATCACATACATGCGTACATGGCTGACGTGGGCTTGCAGTGGCTTTTTCATGCACTGAGGCAAACTGTAAACAAAACGTGGCCACATGCAATGGGAATGTTGCACGTGATTTGCTTTTCAGCGTGCGTCCAAATATAGCGAATATGATTTCATGAGATGGTTGAGCGTGGCTCTAAAGCATGTTGTGCTGTGAATTTATGTATGGTAGATGTGGCTTTCCATAGTGTTAAATTCCTATGCATCACATACCTGCAGTGGATGATGCATGTGGTTACTCAGCTCAATAACACAGTGCGCCCTCTGCTGGGCAGTCTGTGCAACATGACACGAGCAGCATTTAACATGTCATTTTGCATCTGTCCTCTAGAGGGCATTTAACATGTGCCTGTATTATTTTACAGTTGAAGTGAAGGGGGTTCCAAAAATTGCACCATAGCCTGAGCTAAAAGCTCAGGTGATGCTAGATGTGTTGGTAATGGTGTTAGCAGGGATATTCTCACTATACGTTCATTGAATAGCCCAAACCACCCCAAGACAAGGAAGGTTGCAGGTCTGTGGGGGGGGCAGGGGACATAGCACTTTTCAGTACACTTCTAACTAATGGTGGGTAGTTTGTAACGTGTGGAGTTTACGCTTGTAAAAGGTTAGACTAGTTGTTTTTGTTGGATTTGACTACTTTTGGTCCTCCCATTTGGTACTGTTTCCGAGAAAACAGAAGAAAAAGGCATCTTTTTCCACATTACCCATGATCCTTTGCAACCATCAGTTTGCATGGAGCTACTGAGCTGCAGCTGTCCTATTCCTTATCTTGCTGAGTTGTGGAATTGTGCTTTATCTTTAAACATATCATAGTCTGTTTCCTCATTTAATATGTATTCATATAAAATATTCATAATTTATATTCACTTTAATAATGCATTGTAATAGAATATATTTAATAATATTGTAATCTTTTTTTTTTTTTAAAGGTTGCATTGCTGGGAATGGACCTGTTGTCAGCCTTAGTTACCAGGTTGCAGGATCGGTTCCGTCCCCAGATAGGAACAGGTAAGTTCACTAGATGGCACTCCATACTGCTTTCCTTAAAATATAGCTCCAATTTCCCTATCAAACTCATCACTGTAAGCTTTCATTGTGTACATTGTGGTGGTTGAGATGAGGATCCCCCCTTCATTGTAAAGTGCTTTGACTATTGCTATGTAAATATAATATTGTTTTGCTGTAACAAATGTGTAACATTGACCTGGTATTGAGCTGTGTTAAAATGCTTAGCCTATAGCTTAAATGTTATTCTATTGATGTAGATGTAGCTCTGTAACTTAATTTTTAAAATGGTTAAATGTTAACATCTTAAATTTTATTTTATTGCTGTTAGTTGCTTTGGATAAATGTGTCTGCCAAATGAATAAATGTAAATGTACTGCATATTGTACAATATATTGACTGCATTAGTAGATTGCACCTCCGTGTGTGGATTCTAATCCTCTGTGTCCTGTGTGTTCTGCCAGTCCTGCCCAGTCTGATAGACCGCTTGGGGGACGCCAAGGACCAGGTGAGGGACCAGGACCAAACCCTGCTGCTGAAGATCATGGAGCAAGCGGCCACTCCCCAGGTACACTTAAACTCTCACCTGTTCACCTTGCACTGAATTCATTAATTATGGTTTGAATGAATATAGTTTATTTGCTATTTGTTTATTTATTTATAAGGACTACACACATTAATCAACAATTCTGTAAATGAGCTAGTGTTTTCAACTGCAGTCCTGTTAATATTCTATGTTAATATGTTAATGTTGATGCATAATTGTTCGTATGAACTCATAATTTTCATTGTTGATATTTAATATTGTATTGTTATTGATGTTGATGTTAATCCTTAATGTATGTTTTTCAACTTTACTTTGAAAGTTGTTTTTTTTTGTTAGTGCCTTTGGATAAAAGCGTCTGCCACATACCATCATCATAAACGTAGAAACATGCACATCCCACTAATCCCCATAAACATGTAAACATACACATCCCACTAATCCCAATAAACAAAGACGCTCCCATCTACACTCTGCCAGACCTGCCAAAACACTGTGAATGGGAGCTCTCTGGTGTGCGGATCATCTTTGATTCTCTTGAGCTAATAACATAGACTGTATAAATGATAATGAGGGAATAGCCACTGACACCAATAAAGAGATATGCACTGAGGAGCCTCTGACACAGAGAACGGCGGTCTTGTGCTTGTGTTGTCCTGCAGTACGTGTGGGATCGAATGTTGGGCGGATTCAAACACAAAAACAACCGGACCAGAGAAGGAGTCTGCCTCTGCCTTATCTCCACCCTTAATTTGTGAGTACTTCAGATGTTCAACTGGAGCTTTGTACTTGTGACGTATGGTGTCACTGTAGCAATATATATAAAAAACAGTTTGTTCACTGTAAAGTCTTTATTTATGTTTTGTTCTTTCAGATATGGAGCCCAAGGACTCACCCTCAGCAAAATTGTACCTCACATATGTAACCTGTTAGGAGACCCAACAAGCCAGGTAGACACAGTGTTTGAAAGAGAATGTTCTATGGTGTGTGGCAGCAATTCATATAAAATACTGAAGAGCTTAGGAGACCCCTGGTGGTGGGTGAAAGCATTGCTGTTTTAGTCATCCCAACCAAAACAAAGCAGGAGCCTGTCATATCTTGTCATATCAGTTGCAGCCAATCATTTCTTATATCCAGTGCCTCGCCCATTATCAGTTGAAGGGAAACAGTGGTTAGGAACAGGGATGGAAAATATGTTTTTGATATTATGTGCACCTCAGTAGATACATTAACGTGAAATGATACTACATAATTCTCAATCATAGTACACAATAGTAAGGATTAAACAAAGTTGGTTCTGTTTTGAGGTTGAGGTTTCCCCCTTTCTTACAGGTTCGTGACGGAGCCATGAACTGCTTGGTGGAGATCTACAGACACGTGGGGGAGAGGGTCCGCATGGACCTGGGAAAGAAAGGCCTTCCCCAGTCCCGGTAGGCTGCTCCGCGGCTAACGCTGTCAGCTAACACACCACTCACATAGCATAGTAAACGTACCAATACGATGCTTACGTTAACAAACATACGCCACAAAACCCCTTTAGAAGTACTGAACATTATTCACTGTCCACTAACATTGTTAGCTAACACACCACTCACATAGCAGACATACCCAATAACATTCACACTGCCCTCTTGCACAAGCTCAGAATAAACCTTTCAGTGTGCGACAGCACACACGAGGGCCTTATGCAAACTTGTAAATCCATCAGACTGAGTGATATCCGCCCTAGAACACAAACCACACTGTGGCCACAGCATGACGTGGGGAAAGCTGCTCTCAGATCTCCTATTGCTCCGTCACTTTAACATTCCTTACTTTCTCGTCTTGGATAGTATTCTTTAACTGCAAGTTGCTTTGGGTAAAAGCGCCGCTAAATGAGTAGATGTGTGAAATGAAATGTAACTTTTTTAAAGGTCATAATGTGTAATATTGAGCTGAGGAACGCAGTGCCGTCTCTGGAAGCTAGTCTGACTGGTTGTTTTTGTAAACAAGCTGTACAGGAGTCAGTAAGTCACCAGGAGGAACATGTGCTGAAAGCCCAGGGAGCACAAGTTATTACATCTGCTGCTGAGAAATTACATTTCAGACTAAAGAGCTCCAGCCAGAAAAAAAAGATACAGAAGGAAGGCAGCGTCTGCCTCGGAGTTATAGCGACTGACACCACCTCATTCCCCTCACCCACTCTAGCACACTCTCACTCACTCACTCTCTCTCTCTCTCACTCACTCACTCACTCACTCTCTCTTTCTCTCCCTCATCTCTTTGCAGCTTGAATGTAATTTTTAGCAAATTTGACGAAGTCCAAAGATCGGGAAACATGATTCTCTCCTCTGGTGAGTACCTGGACTCTTCTCCTCTCTCACAATCTCCGGACTGGCTGTGTGTGAATGAGGGGTCCTCGAGCTGAGGTGTCCTGCTCCTTGCCTGTGCTGCGACCACTGCGTGTGTATTGTGTGTGTGGATGTAAGATCTGTGTGTTTGAGCTCATGTGTGTTGAGTGCTGTATGAAGGAACATGCTTAATCTAGTACAGGGGTCTCCAACCTTTTTGGGAATGAGGGCTACCTGAAGACCCGAAATCATATGGAGGGCTACTCATTTGAAACAAACAGACCCTCACCCCTTTTTTGCGAGGGTAGTCCTCCTAAATAATAGGCCTATGTGATTTTTACTTTTAATATTGTGTAGGCCTATAAGTCTTTATATATTAAGTAACTGTATTTTCAACTTTAATATCAATAGCCTATGCAACACTACCAACATTTTTGTTCAGTTTGTTCATTTCAAAGTTTGCATGGGGAATCTAATCCAATTTTTTTTGTAACAAAAAAACAATATTTTTGTGCAATTAATAATTTGGGTTACAATTTGTACCCAATTTATACCCACCCACCATTATGAATTCAGGGGTTGTTTAAGTCCTGATTTCAGTGGACAATTCAGTTTTAACATTTCAATAGTAATCGCCCATACCACCCTAACATATGAAAACTCCTTTTAAAGTTATTGCATACCTGAAATCTCTCCATGATCTGACAAAAAAGGTCATGCACAGTCCTGCTCAGTCATGCATGCCACAAAATTTTCAGCGCTATTATACGGCAGTAGCCTACGGAGGAGAAAAGGCCTGTGAGCAAAAGCAATTGTTTTTCAGTCCTTGAACAATCATGCAAGAACCGTATTTGACGAACATGGAATGGCCACAGAACTTTTGCAAAGATATGTTTCCATTGGCTACACCAGACGAGCAAGTTTTTACCCCTTTACTGTCTATGCGTGCGAGCAGCGTGTATGCGCTCCGCTTCCGTTGTTGTTTAAAGATTGAATGGGAAACGGATTTGGAGCCAAAGGCTAAAATGTAACGCAGCTACAATTTGTAAGGTATCACCAATATTAATTTAATGTTACAGATCTATGGCTACATACATTCTTAAAATGGTTCTGGTCGAGACTTAAATATCTATTGAAAACTTCACAATGGAGCGTGTTTTTAGAGCGTGATCTGCAGGCGACCTGTTGGCTATTTTTAGAAGGTGCGCTGGGGGCGCCTCATAGCCATCCCGCGGGCTACCTGGTGCCCGCGGGCACCGTGTTGGAGACCACTGATCTAGTATATTCATATCATACTCAGATTGTCAATATCACTTGACAAATGATCACTAGATTAACAAGGGCAGGAAAGCAGATTGTGTTTGATCAGAGATTCATTACAGAATTATTTATGTCTCTCCTCAGTGCTTCATGTCCCTTGTGTAGTCTAGTCTGCAGATTGATTAAAAACTGTCCAAAGGGTTTTCTCTGTGGCCTGTGTCAGTCTGTGAGCAGTAGGCAGCTAGGCCACAGTATAGTGTGTGAACTGTAGGCAGGTACAGTAGGCACGATGTGGGGTTTTTAAAGTCAGTTGTCAGGTAGGCAACAGCCCTATGTGGGGCTGTTAAAGTCGGTGTTTGCCCCAGGCATGTTGTGTGCACCTGGACAGGAGCAGGTAGAGCCATCGGTCATGTGGTCGCCCCAGGTGAGGACAGAGCACAGGTAGCATGGGTAGAAGGGCCCAGGTATGAGTTGGTTTGATCATGCGGGGTGTGCCCGGGAAGACCCCCAAAGCTACAGCAGCTAGCAATATTCCTCTCCCTGCTCACGCTGTGCAATGCCTACAGTACTTGGCACCAATATTCCGTCGGAATCACCAGCAGAAACAAACTTCTCGGTTGTTTGACTTGGCAGTGAGCCACTACTAACATCTTGATTAGCAGTCAAGCATCTCCTCCTCTTTCTCTCTCATATAGACCACCGTGTAACACTCAGGGGAAATTAACTGCATTAGCAGATTGTATTATTAGTGTTGATTAGAATCTTCTCTGCCTTTGTGGTCCATCTGTGCCATGCTAGTGTTCTGTGCTGTGCTAGCATACTGTGCTGCTGTGCTAGTGCGCTCTGCTAGTGTGTGGTGCTAGTGTGCTATGCTAGTGTGCTATGCTAGTGTGCTATGCTAGTGTGTTGCTAGTGTGCTATGCTAGTGTGCTATGCTAGTGTGCTATGCTAGTGTGCCTTTCTAGTGCTGTGTATTACTGTTAACTGGCAGAAAAGGGCTGCTGGTGGGTTACTGTTGCCTGAGGAGAGAGTACAAGTTCCTTTCTATAGTGTGTATGTGTCCAGGTTTGTGATTGAGATTCAGCAGCAGGGTTCGTATGAATTTACTCCGGCAGAAGCGGGATGTGTAGGAGGGTAGCCCCTTTACCCCCCTGTGGAGTGGGCACGCTGCCTCAAGGAGAGAGAGAGAGTGTGTGTGTGTGTGTGTTTGCTCTGTCTGTGGCTGTGTCTGAAAATACTTGAGGCCTTTCTTTGGAATGTGATTGGTTGAATCGAGTACTTCAA